>NC_070584.1:2390174-2737674 GCF_027409825.1 Scomber japonicus | reverse complement strand
TGGCTGACCTTATCAAGTCAAATTGGCTCTCCGGTCCCAAGTTTTTATGGGAGAGAAAAATAGCCACAAATCAGGTTACATCTGAGCTTCTGATGGGAGATCCGGAGGTGAGGAGTACACTGGTGCTGAAAACTGCAATTTGACATCCAAGGGCATCTGTCACGGTTCTCCAGATGGATCACAGCGGTCAAGGTCATCGCTCGCATCCGGCGGTTGGCTAAGAGGATCAAAACCACAGAACCTTTAAATGTGGAAGAAAGAAGGCAAGCTGCACTGACTCTCGTCAAGCTTGCACAACAAGATGCTTTTCAAAGGGAGTTGAACATGCTTAGCCAGAAATCAGGAAAACTTCCTTGTAACCACCAACTCTATCAGCTCGACCCATTCCTCCAAGATGGTATAATGAGAGTGGGAGGAAGACTGAGAAAGGCACCTGTGACTCTTGAATTGAGACATCCAGTAATACTCCCTAAAAGTGGTGCTGTCACAAACCTCATCATCGCACACCATCATGACAACATACAACACCAAGACAGAGGACAAACTCTGAATGAACTACGAACCAATGGTTATTGGATTGTTGGTGGAAGTAAAGCTGTGGCCCAACACATCAGGCAGTGTGTACAGTGTAGGAGAGCTCGCGCACCACCAGAGGAACAACGGATGGCAGATTTACCTACTGACCGCGTTGATCCTACACCACCGTTCACTTACTGTGGTATGGACTGCTTCGGTCCCTTCCACACCAAACAAGGTCGTAAAGAACAAAAACGGTATGGCCTCCTCTTCACATGTCTTTGCTCCAGGGCAGTGCACATAGAAATGCTAGAGGACATGACGACCGATGCATTCATCAGTGCCTTAAGATGCTTCATCGCTATCTGTGGAGCTGTTAGACACATCAGATCTGATCAGGGCACTAACTTTGTGGGAGCAAAGAATGAAATGGCAAAGGCTCTAAAAGAACTCAATAAGGAAAGAGTGGCTTCATACCTGGCAGACAGGCAGTGCGATTTCCAGATGAATACGCCGTACTCAAGTCACACTGGGGGTGTATGGGAGCGTCAAATCAGGACAGTGAGAAGCGTACTGTGCACAGTCCTGGCCGACAGTGCTGGAAGGTTGGACGATACTTCCTTAAGGACTTTCTTTTATGAAGCTATGTCCATTGTAAATAACCGTCCGCTCACTGTCGATAACATCAGCGATCCCACAAGTTTAGAGCCGCTCACACCAAATCATTTGATCACAATGAAATCCTCTGTACCACTTCCCCCACCAGGCAAGTTCATCAGGGAAGATCTGTATGCTACAAAACGGTGGAGAAGGGTTCAATATCTGTCCGAGCAATTTTGGCACAGATGGAGAAAAGAATATCTATCAAACCTTACTCTCAGACAGCGATGGCTTGCACCAAGGCGCAACGTGGAAGAGGGTGATATCGTGATCATTAAAGAGGAGGACGTCCCTCGCAATGACTGGAAACTTGCCAGGGTTGTTGAAGCACATGAGGATGATGACGGACTAGTACGAAAAGTGACAGTGCAGATGGGGGAGAGAAAGTTAGGAAAAAGGGGGGAACGACTCAACCAGCTTTCCATCATTCAAAGATCCATTCAGAAGTTGGTAGTTCTAGTTAAAGGTAGCTAAAAGGGGAAGAATTCAGATTTTGATTAAATATCTTCTTTCTAAGTTAAAGGTGGTCATTACACAGTAGTTCATCCATAATTGGGTAATATTTGTGTAGAAATGTAAATTCTATTGTTAATTTGTATTGCTGAAGTTAGGATATTTGAACATTTCATATGGTTCATTTTCTATAAGGACACAACAATGCCTTGAAATTACCATTGATTATTTGGAAGAGTGTAAATGTATTTGACATCTACAATTGTGTTAATCAAAGGGTAATTTGGTGGGAGTGTAGCTGACGCTCATAGTAATGTTCTATGGGTTGCCATGACAACACAGGAAGTCAGTGTGTAATTTATATGTTATCTGATTCCTTTTATTATTATTTTATAGGTGTGTGTATATATATATATACATGCTTATATACTATATGGTCATGGTTTTCTGCCAAATCTTTATTTTGTAGGGAATGTTTTTGTGCGCAACCACTTCCTGTCGGGGCTACATGTGATGAATGTTGTGAGCGGAAATTAAAAGTTAGAAAGAGAGACGAGAGAGAGAGAGGATGATGGTGCGGCGGACCTTTTTTCGATGTTCAACTTATCTACTGCTGGTTTGCAAGGCGCACAGGGTAGAATAATTATTTTGGTTAATTTTGTTGGGCATTTGTGTCAAAGAAATGGATGACTGAGATTGATTTATGTGATTGCTGAAATGTTTTTGTTTGTTTCTAGTTTTCACGGTGTTTCATCACTGAAGGTGAATAAAGTGATTGTGGACATCAGTAAGAAGCGTGGTTCTTAACCGGAGTAGATACACGGGCCTACAGAAAGTGCAGAGACTCCGATGGAAAAGAGACACCTGATGAACTGATGGAGTTACTTGTGGCTGTCAACAGCATTCCCATTGCAAGTGCTGAATGTGAGCGTGGATTTTCTCAAATGAACTTGATTTGCACCCCCAACCGCGCCTCTCTGCTCACATCCACCATATCATCTTTACTCTTCTTAAATCTTGTTGGACCCCCTCTGGATAAATTCAATCCAGTCCCGTACGTGAGGTCGTGGGTTGCCAAAGGACACAGAACTGCCACAGACCCACGCAGTAAAACCCGAAACAGAGAGGGGGAGGAGAATCCGGACCTGCTCGTGATGTGGAGTGTTTTGAACAACTAAATATGGTAAGCATACTGTCTATTAATAGGCCGCTGTGCCAACGATGATTGATTTTATTTTATTTCGAACATGAAGATTAATAAGATAATAATATAGAAGATCCGTGTTATATATTGCAAGCTCTGTTTTTTAAAAATATATATTTTGCAAGTTAGACCTGGAAATTAATTGCTGACTGTATGACTACTGTAAGTCCCACCTGTGGTGATGTGGGCAATTACCTGTGCTGTGCAGAGCATAAATAATTGTAAACTATTTTTTCATATTATTTATACCATGGATATTAACTGAAATTGAGGCTTGTAAGTCCCACAGCATGGGAAGTGGGCATTTAAATTTAATCTACTTTTTGCAGCTATATAATCATAACCAGAGGGTGAAGAACTTTTTGTGTGGCCTACTTGATATAAAAATACAAATAAATATACAGACAACCCAAGAGATTATTAAAATATAGACCCTATGTTCCCACAGCTCTATGTTCCCACATTTATAAGAAATTATCAAAATTTACATCCTATGTTCCCACAGCCCTCCGTCCCACAGACATGTGGGGTGTCCTGGTACCTCTGTGAGGCTACGAGTGAAAGTCCCTCATGAGCAATATTTTACAAATTAAACACTGGGGCAGGCACAACACTGTCCTGATTGGGCCATCTTTTTGTGCTCGCAAGATCAGGTAGACCAGGCTTTTCTCCTCATCGGGTTGACCAATCCATCTGATACGGCACAGCACATTTGCTTTGAGCATTGATATAACCAGGGACTTATCGAGCCGAATTTTTCATTAATTTTTAATTTCTCAAATTTAAAACATTTAAATGTTGAAGTTCTATCCAATCTGCTTATGCCTAACTATCATGCTGGAGACTGGGGTTTGTTTCCCACTTGGGCCAAAAAGATTCACGTGTGACACTGGGTGCCGTATACCCGGACGAGTATGGGAAACATTTTGGGGGGTGAATGTAATGGATGCAGTTGTAAAATATAACCCTAACCCTGTGGGAATATAGGGCCTAATTTTGAAAAGAAAAGTTAGAAATGTGGGAACATCGGGCTGTGGGAACATAGGGCCTAATTTTGGAGAAAAAAAGGTCTAAGTAATGTGGGAACATAGAGCTGTGGGATATTAACATTTAGAAAAGTGGCTACAATGATACTAAAATACACTGGAAACAGCAACTAGGTTTACATGCACTGGAAGCTGATAGCATACAGAGATAATAGCCTAATGTGTAGTACAGAAGTATGGACATGGTTTTATTCAGGTAGGTCTCAGATTATCATAAGAAAACATGTACTTGGTTAGGCACTTGCTCTGATTAGCAGACAGATAATCAGCTGCTGTGGATGTGAGTTGTGATCTTTGCATAGGTGTGTCTCTTGTTTCCATCACAGGCTGCAGGAACAGATGGTGTCAGGTTTCAGCCAGCCAGGAGGAGGTGGGAGGGACTTAGAAAGAGCTGGCCTATAGGAGGTCTGAGCTTCAAGGAACCACCTGCGCTAAAAGGCAACTTGCCGCGTGGCAGTTCCATAGAAGTGTGAGGGACTAAGGGGAGAACATCTTTCAGATATTTCCCCCTTTTTCATCAGGACAGACTTCTGCTACCAATCATAAAGCCCAGTTGTATTAACAAGCCACATTTACTGCTTGCTAGCAGCATGTTTGTGTGTTGTCTCTTTGGTTAAAGTTAAACTTTATACTTTAATGTTGAATGCTTTTTCATTTCCATGGTTATTTTAAGCATTAATCACAGGATGTTGTTAATTTTGTTGTACAACTGTGTGCCTATTTTATGTCACAGGGTGTGTCAAGCATCACTTCAGTCATCAGTACAGTTTCCCATTTCTACAGTGTTAAGTATTGCCTTTTACCTTTTAGTCTACCCAAATTCATCTATGGAATGGACAAAATATTATTAACACCTATCAGTATAACTCCAAAATGTTAAATACCCTTCTTAGTAACCTACATGCTTCATATTACCTGTCAATGTATTGTTTCCTCTCATGTACTTTCCTGCCTATATACAGTACCTATAAAAACTATTCATTCCCTTGGACGTTTTCCCCTTTTAATGCTTTTATAAATTGAATCATGGTCAATATAATTTGGCTCTGAAAAAAAAGAATTTACAAAAACAAACTCTTTAATGTCAAAGTGAAAAAAATAGATAATGTGAAATAAGTGATTGCATAAATATTCACCCCCTTCAAGTCAGTATCTAGTAGATGCACCTTTGGCTGCAATCACAGCACTGAGTCTGTGTGGATAGGCCTCAATCAGGGTTGCACATCTGGACACTGCAATTTTACTCCATTCTTCTTTGCAAAACCACTCAAATTGGTCAGGTTGCAAGAGGATCAGACGTGAACAGTGTTTTTCAAGTTCAGCCACAAATTCTCTATTGGATTGAGGTCTGGGCTTTGACTCGGCCACTCCACTTTAAACCATTTCTGTGTAGCTTCCGCTGTATGCTTCATGTAATTGTCTTGCTAGAAAAAATAATCTTCTGCCATGTCATAGTTCTCTTGCAGACTGAATCAGATTGTCAGATTTCTCTATATTTTGCTGTATTCATTTTACCCTCTGCCTTCCAGAGCCTGCTGCTGAGAAGCATCCCCACAGCATGATGCTGCCACCACCATGCTTCATGATGCTGCCACCACCATGCTTCATGATGCTGCCACCACCATGCTTCAAGATGCTGTCACCACCATGCCTCACAGTGGGGATGGTGTGTTTGTGGTGATGTGTAGTGTTTGGTGTCTAGCATCTAGTCTGATGCCAAAAAGCTCCATTTTGGTCTCATCAGACCAAAGAACTTTCTTCCAGTAGGCCTTGGAGGTCTACTGAAAGAAAGTTCAGTTTCTACTGATTGAGTTCACATGACTTTGGGTGAACTCTAGTCAAGATTTAAAATGAGTTTTCTTGAATAATGGCTTTCTCTTTGCCAATCTCCCATAAAGCGACAGTTGTTGTATACAGAATCTCTTTCATCTCAGCTGCTGAAGCTTTTAACTCCTTCAGGCTAGTCATAGGTGTGTTGGTGGCCTCCCTCACCAGTCTCCTTCTTGTGTGGTCACAGTTTGTGAGGACAACCTGCTCTAGGCAGATTTACACAAAATATGCCATATTCCTTCCATTTCTTAATGATGGATTGAACTGAACCCCATATACATATTCTTTTCAATAATCTTTTCTTGGAGTTTCATGGAGTGTTCTTTTGTCTTCATGGTGTAGTTATAGCAGGAATACTGATGAACCAGTGAGTGGACCTTCCAGACACAGGTGTTTTATACTATTCACCTGAGACACATTCACTGCACTCAGGTGATCTCCATTTCACTATTTGTGAGAATACTAGCAATAATTAGCTGGACCTCTATTGAATAAGGTCAGTCACTTTAAAGGGGGTGAATTACTTTGTAGTTTGTTTTCACTTTGACATTAAAGAGTTGTTTTTTTGGTAAATTCTTTTTATTTGTTAAAAAGCCAAATTATATTGACCATGATTTAATTTATAAAAGCAATAAAAGGGGAAAATGTCCAAGGGGAGTGAATACTTTTAAGGCACTGTACAGTGTTATTTATATCCTTATTTTAACTTGAATTTTAGTTTAAATCAGACACACCCACATGCAAACCCTGATCAGCCAAGTACCAGATGTTACAGATGAACCTGAAAGCTGTCTACATCCTTTATCACTACATGATCAGCTGCCCAGTGCTTCCCTTTTTGTTAAAGGTAAAGACAATAATTTACACTTAACTGTTTAGTTCAGGTTATCGGCTTTCGCATTTTTTTCCAAATTTTTCTCTCACAAATTGCCAATTGTAACTTTTTCTCACCACCGATATGCCGAATAACCGGAAAAATGATGCAAATGCATCTCAACAACAACAGAGCACCAGGGCTACCACTAGCTTCAAAGCTAACCAGACCTCTTCTGTTGCGCCAGCCCGGCAGCCCGTGGATGAGTCAACTTCCACTGCTAATCTTCTTCAGAAACTGTCAGAGTCTCAAACGAAAATCCTCAACGACCAAACCAAACACTTTGCAGACATCCGCAAAGAAGTGTCAGAAACGAGAAGAGCTGTCGAGGCGGTCGAAGCTAAATTAGCTGACCAGGATGACTAGCTCAGAGGCTCGTTTGGACGTGCTAGAAGAAGCAGAGAGGCAGCGGTGCGACTCGCCCCCGGCTGCGGCTTCTGAGGTTGAAAGGCTGAACGCCAAGCTAACTGAGTATGAGGACCGGGAAAGGCGAGTTAATCTACGCTTTTATGGTTTCCCAGAACAGGTTGAAGATAAAGATGCTATATCGTTTTTGAGAGCTACACTCCCCGAAATCCTCCGAGCTGACTTCCAAGGGGGCCTGGATTTGGAGCGTGCCCATCGGTCGCTATTGCCAGCTAAACCCGGAGCCCCCCCAAGGCCTTTCATCGTGCGCTTCCTGAGGTTTCAACAGAAGGAGCGGGTGAGACAACTGGCGAGAGAAATCGGAGACGTACGTTGGCAGAATCACAAAATAAGCTTCTATCAAGATTTCTCCAAGGCCACGCAGGAGCAACGACACTCCTTTCTGGAGTGTAAGCGTCTGCTTCACTCAGCTAAAATCCTGTTTGGCATCGGCTATCCAGCTGTGCTCTCATTCACAACAGCAAGCGGGATAAAGCATCGTTTTGATGACCCTAAGAAGGCTCTGAAATGCATAAAAAACCTGTAAGTGACACTGACTTCAAATGACTCCCCCCCCCCCCCCCCCTGTCAGAGTGACCTGGGTAAGACAACGTGATTTATGTTTATGTTTATCTTCATATCTTCAGCCCCCTCTCTGATGGACATTTAGATGAACATTTTTCGTTTCGTTACATTGAAGATGGGAATGTTTTGTTTTGTTTTTTCATCCCGGCGTCATCACTATTGTTTTTATTGGCATACACTTTATTATAATCTACAGGCCATATGTGCACTATCAGTAGGTGTGCATTCATACTGTATCAGTGCCTAGGCTGCAAGTGATGTGGATCCACGGGGTGTGTATGTGGGATGGGGAGCTTGACCAAAGATGTCATAAACTGCTAAAGGTGTCACATAACTGTTACAAACCAGATGTTTTATAGCTGGAAGAGGGAAAAAAAAAAAAGTTCACACTGCTGCTATTTTTGATATTTGATAATTGGTGGTGTTGCTGCCTTGCTTGGGTGGCCAGAAACCCATAGTTCTTTGAGTTAGTTGTCTGGTTGTGGATTTATCAGGAAGGTTTGAAAGTACTTATCTTCTTCACCTTCCTTTGTTCTTTTTGGTGTTTTTGATGTTTTTTGTCCTTTCTTGTTTTGGGGTGTTTTTCTTTTATGGATCCAGACTTCTCTCTTGCTACCATGGAGGCAACTTCATTTTTTATTTTACAACATCTTTTAGCATATGACTGCTCTTAATCTCATTTCAGTCAATGCCAGGGGTCTTAACATTCCACATAAAAGAACTACTGTACTAGATTTTCTCCGTAAGAAAAATATAGATTTTGCCATGATTCAGGAATCACATTTATTATCCAAAGATGCAGGTCGATTAGCCAATAAGTTTTATCACCCCATTGCAACTTCTTCTGCATCTACTAAATGTAAAGGAGTAATGGTACTGTGTAAACGAAAACTGAAATTTGATATGACTGATTCTTGGGCAGACAATGCGGGTCGGATGGCCATTGCCAAAATCTGTCTGTAACATTGCACTTATTTCTGCTTATGCCCCTAACGCATTTGATGCCGCTTTTTATGGACTATTAACTAAAGCTTTGCTTGATCTCACAGGATTTCATTTAGTTCTAGGGGCAGATTTCAACGCAGTGTGGGACAGCAGTATGGACAAAACGGGCGACATTGAGACCAGAGACCAACGTCTTGTATCCGAGGCACTGCGTCAGTGGGCAGCCGATACAGGCATGGTTGATATTTGGCGTATGTTAAACCCTTCTCTAAAAGACTTCTCATTTTACTCAGGGAGACATAAATCCTTTTCGAGGTTAGATTTTATCTTCGCCTCCCAAGATTTATTTCAAAATATTCAAAATGCGCATTATATTCCAGTTACCTGGTCTGACCACAAACCAATACATTGTTTGGTTACTGTTCGTCCATCTTCTACTAAAGCCCCTAGGTCGTGCATTAACTCTTCCTTACTTCGAGATGAAAAATTTAAAACTCAGTTTGAAAGCAATTTTAGCAAATTTTTGGAGTTTAATGCCGACTCTGTGTCTGATTCTAGAATACTTTGGGAGGCAGTGAAGGGCTTTATAAGAAGCAACACCACCTTATATGCCTCAACACGAAATAAGGAGCGCTCGGCCAAATTGGAGGCTTTAGAATTAAAATATGCAACACTTGATGTCACCTTGCAACATAATTTTAATGACCACGCAGCCCTACAGAAAGAACTGATTAAAAAAGAGATTAACTCTCTTCTGAAACGCCGTTCAGAATTCCTCATGCACAAAACGAGGCAAACTTACTATTTTAACTCCTCTAAGCCCAGTCATCTCCTAGCAATGAAGCTTCGAAAGGATGAGCACTTTGCTGATATTTTTTGCATTAAAGATAAAGATGGCATTATACAATCTGACCCAAAAAAAGTACATGCTTCTCTTGCCTCCTTTTATCAGGAGCTGTATAGTTCGGAAAGTCATTGTGCAATAATTTCTTAAATGACATTATCTCGCCTTAGCGAAGATGACTCTGTAAAACTAGATGCCTCTGTTACTTTACAGGAGTGTGAAGCAGCCGTCAGAGACATGCGTAAATGTAGATCACCAGGGCCGGACGGAATCCCACCCGAATTTTATCTTACTTTCTGGCCTTTGATTGGTCCACTGCTAGTGGACATGATCCAATATTCAATCGAAGTGGGTTCATTTTCGAGAGATGTTAATTCGGCTTTAATCTCACTCCTTCTTAAAAAGGGAAAGGATCCGGTCGAGTGCTCCAGTTACAGGCCTCTTTCACTTTTAAATGCAGATCTAAAGGTTTTTGCCAAATTACTGGCCCGGCGGCTTCAAGGCCATATGACAGAGTTGGTTCACAGTGACCAAACAGGGTTTATAAAGTCTAGATTGGCAACGGATAATGCTGCTGTTCTTTCACTAGATGCG
The DNA here is from genome assembly GCF_027409825.1 of Scomber japonicus. Lineage (NCBI taxonomy): Eukaryota > Metazoa > Chordata > Actinopteri > Scombriformes > Scombridae > Scomber > Scomber japonicus. Next base: position 2,727,718 of record NC_070584.1, on the reverse strand, counting down.
ATGAAGGCCTTCGACCGCCTGGAGTGGCCGTTTCTATGGTCAGTGCTTGAGTTTATGGGATTTGACATGCCGTTCATTAATATGATTAAGGTGCTGTATAAAAACCCAACAGCCATGGTGCTTGGGTTAAAACTAGCTCTCCTCCCTTTGCTATATCGAGAGGATCAAGGGCTGTCCTCTCAGCCCTCTGTTATTCGCCCTTTCTCTTGAACCACTGGCACAGGCCATCCGTATGTCTCCCACAATTTCTCCAATTACCATTAGAGGTACACACCATCACATTTCGCTTTATGCTGATGATGTTTTATTGTATTTAAACAACCCAGTGCAATGTATCCCACATCCCTTGTTCCCTTTGAATCAGTTCCTATCCCTGCATCCATTCCAGTTTCTAAAAACTTTATTTATCTGGGGATAGAGAGCTACTCTTCTGTACAGACAATAGCTAAAAAACAATTTTGGTAACACACTTAATAAACTCATTGCAGATCTGGACAGGTGGTCTAACCCGCCAAAATCACTCCGTGGCAGGGTAGCTATAATTAAAATGAATATTCTGCCCAGAGTCAATTTCGTGAGCTCAATGCTCCCCCTTCCTCTGCCCCCTCAATATTGGTGGAAATTACAATCAGCTATAATAAAATTTATTTGCCGTGGTAAACGACAATCTCACCACAATGCAGCGAGAAAGACAAGCTGGTGGCTTGTCTCTCCCGAAAGTTAAAATTTATAAGTGGGCCTCTACACTTCGACCTTTATTAACTTGGTTCCAACCTAATGCTCAGGTATCATGGCGTGCCCTAGAGGAGCAGATACTAGCCCCATATTCATCTGCTAGCTTTTTGCATTCTAACATCTCAGTCCACCAATGTCGTTTAAGATTTGGTTCTATGATTTCATATTTGTTACTTGTATGGAGGAGGGTGGAGAAGTTAGTTGGTTGCTCTTCTGGATGGGGCTCACATTCTCCAATATTTAACAACGATAGATTGTTGATCGGAGGTCAACACATTAGTTTTCCTGACTGGGAAAGAAAAAACATTTGTACACTTAAGGATATCTTTGGGGAAAAAGGGTTACTTACTTTTCAGGACATTTGTATTAAATATGGTATAACGCGTACCTCCTTTTTCTTTTATTTGCAACTGAGGTCTACCTTAAAAAACAATGGTATTTCATTACAGAGCCCTCTTGTAACACACCCAATCCGCAAATTGTTTGACTCTGCTAGAAGCACAAGTGGTTTTGTTTCAAGACTTTATTGGTTTGTATTGCAACACTCTTACAGACCTCTGGCATTAGATAAAACATGGAGGAAAGATATCCCAAATTTGAAAGCTACATTTGATTGGGATAGAGTATGGGTTGATGTAAGTTTAGCATCTCCTAGGAAGCTTCAGTTATAAATGATCCTACATGTACGTTATGTTCTTCCAAAGTGATTGGCAGTTATTTTCACATGTTCTGGGAGTGTACACCAGTGGCAGAATTTTGGAAAATGATTGCCTTGAATCTATCCCAGTTGTTCAAGATCAGGCTGCCTTGTTTACCTGCCACACTAATTTTAAATGACTTGTCAGGGCTGGGTTTGACACTGGACGAGAGGAGAGCTTTGCTGGCAGGAATCACAGCTGCAAAAAAACTAGTTGTCACACGCTAGAAACCTCACTCACTTTCCTTCCGAGCATGGATTTTAACATACCTGGACATTGTCTATTTAGAGTTGTCAACAGCTCGAGTACACGGAGCCAAAGAATCTGCAATAGAGGCTTGGAACTCGCTCCTAACTGTCCTCCATGCACTTCAACTGTATTGTGTGATTAAGGCTTTTGGAATCTGGATCCAGGGGGTGGGTGGTTTGTGTTTGGGGTAGTCATTTTATTTATGTATTTTGTTATTTTTTCTTTGACCTTATTACATGCACATATAATTTATTATTATTATTTAACCTATTGTATATTTATTTTATTTTATTTTTATTATTATTTAATTATTCCTATATATACATTTATTATTTTAGTTTTATTGTTTACTATGTATCTATATACGTTTATTGGTATGGGTATATATGAATACATGGCTTATGATTTATTGTTGTAATATTGACTTGTACCTTTCTAAGTTTTTCAGTAAAAAATAAAATAAAAAGTTGATCACAAAAAAACTGTTTAGTTCAGGTTCCACAGTTTGACAAAAACAGATATGATGGGTAAGGAGAGTCTACAGCAGTATTACTGTAAGGTCAACAGAGTTTTTCAGGTCAGATAATACATGCCCACCTGGTTTATCCTGTGTCAGTCTAATGGTGTGTGTGTATTAAGGTGATGAAGAGGAGGATGAAGTAGATGACCTTGATGGGCCAACAGGGAAGTGAGAAGCTGAGGATGATGATGATGATGAATAGGTGAGGAAGAGCTGAAAATACACAAGATTTCAGTTATAAGAAGAGCAGATACCACAGAGGAACACTTATTAGCAGCTGAAAGTGACAGTGGATCCTTTACGCTATACAAACCTCAGTGTAACTGGAGCTCCCCCTGCAGGTCTGTGGAGAATATGATCACCATATATATATATTTCACCGCTGCAGATGCAAATAAGAAGCGTCATGGGAGAAAATTGCTGCCCGAGTCAATGCTTAAGTTTTAATGCACCACTCCACTGACTAACATACCTCACTTAAAATTGTAGAATTCAGGTGAAAAAGTGGTGTAACGCATTTGGAAGCAGGTAAAAATGAAATAAAAAAACATAATTCAGAAAAGTAAGGCACATTTTGCTGGGCTATAATTGTACTTCGCTTTGATTTTATTCATAGTTGACGTAGGCTATTAAACAAAGTAAATATTCATTCAGTGGCTATTTCAACATGTAGTAATTTAAACCCCCAACAGAAAACTGTTTAACACATATGTCCTCTCATCTAATTTATCAGGCAATTTATCATTGGCAATAATTTCTGGAAGACAAATAATTTGTAATCATTTGCGTATCTCATGTGTCATGAAGGCTGGAAGTTACAGGAGAAAAGACAGATTTTCAGAACAGATGCTCCAGGTCTAAAGGCAAACAACCATTTTGGTGAAATTAAAAAAAAAACATTTTTTGAAAGAAAGCACAAGGGTTATTTCCAACTGCTGCCAGTGTGCAGGTCTCAGCACACATTATGGTTAAAATGACAATGAAGTATTTCGGGATTTTTTAACCTAGGGTTTATAATTCTGTAATTAATCCATCGCCATACAAACTTGATGTCTTTTTCTCAAAAAGCTCTCATAGGATCAGACAGAATGACTAAAAGATGCAATTACAGAACAGGAAGTCAGGCCTGCAAAAAGAACAGAAATCACCAGAACTGCATGGTTTATCCAGTGAAATATTATAAGAAATATATTAACTACTGGCACCCATATTTACTGATGGCATAGGACAGAGGCATTCACATTAGAAAAACTGCCAGACACATTTAATGAGGCACTAATTTGATTGATTCCTATAAAGAATATGGACCCCACTGATCTGAGCAGCTTCAGATTGATAGGAATAGTAAAATACTTGCTACACATTTGGAGAGGATGTTACTACATCTAATACACATAGACCAGGTAGGCATTGTTAAAGGATGATCATCATGTGACAATGTCAGACACTTATTGCATCGCATCTGGTCTAGTTGTGATAGGATACACCCACAGCTGCCTTCTCCCAAAATGCGTAGAAAGTGTTTGATAGAGTGGAATGGTGTTTCCTTATACAATGCTGAAAATATTTGGCCTTAGTGATAGATTCCTAAAATGGGTGAAGGTGCTCTACTTGGCTCCAAAAGCATTTGTTTTAACTTATGGTCTGATGGCCTCCCTTCTTTGGCCTTACAAGGGGCTCAAAACAGGTGCTCTGCTGTTCACCATATTCCTACAATCAGCTGCAGCACTGAAGCAGAGACAGGTATTAGAGGTGGAGAGTGGGGGCAGCAAACACATTATTTTTATACACAGACAATATTTTGCTGCTGATACCAGACCTTGTTAATTCTATACCTCTAGTTTTAAATAAGATTGAGGCATTTGCAAAGCTCTCTGGGTACAAAATAAATCAGAGGTGATGCCTGTATCTAAAACATGCTTTTCATCAGCAGTTTCTTTCCGATTCAAGTGGATTCCTGTGGCGAATCCCAAGTACATGAAGTACTTGGGTTTAGGATTAAGTGCAGATGTGGAGGAGATCGAATTGAACATGGCACCAATACTTCAAAAGATAAAGAGTCTGAGACTGAGGATGTGAAAGTATTTTTTCAAAGCTCTTAATGATCAGGCTCTATCATATCTTAAAGAGCTCATAGAACCTTATGTACCTACCAGAACACTGTGCTCCCAGCATGCAGGTCTACTTGTGGTTCCTAGTATCTCTAAAAGTAGAATGGGAGGCAGATCATGCTACATTCATGCTAGCAGGCTCCTCTCCTGTGGAACCATCTTCCAGATCAAGTCCGGGGGGCAGATACCCTCTCTACATTTAAGAGTAGGCTTAAAACTTTCCTTTTTTGATAAAGCTTATAGTTAGGACCGACCAGGCTTGTCCTGGACCAGCTCTTAGTTTATGCTGCTATAGGCTTAGACTGCCGGGGGACTCCCATGAGGTCCTCTCTCCTCCTCCCTCTCTCTATCCATCCATCTATATCCATTAGCATTCATGTACCACTAATACATTCAATAACCTAAACTTCTTCCCCGGAGTTGTCTGTGCTTTCTCCTCTCAACCCCAACCGGTCGAGGCAGATGTTCTCCCACTCTGAGCCTGGTTCTGAGGTTTCTTCCTGTTAAAAGGGAGTTTTTTCTTGGCACTGTTGCCAAGTACTGCTCATGTGGGAATTTTGGGTCTCTTTAAAATTAAACCTGCTCTGTGTGTAAAGTGCCTTGAGATGACTTTTGTTGTAATTTGGCACTATATACATAAAGATTGATTGATTGATTCATCTTGTTACAGAGCTTGTACTGAACAATGGAATGTTGATATTACAATGTTAAAAAAATTCACACCACAGTTCTTAGCAACAACTTTATTAAGTGCCAAAGTGGCTTTGACATTGGTTCTTTTCTGTCACACATGTAGCTTGAACAGGATTGTCCAGCAACATTTATCTCATTCAGAAATTCCAAATATCCATCAAACACAAATCACATCACTGCAATGCAGGCTGATGCATTTAAGTGTCAAAATTAGTAAAAAAAAAAATTAGGATTTGCACACTGAAAAAATACTTGTGATGATTATGGTAGCAGAGCTCATGTAGGTATGCGGCCACGGAGGTACTCCAACACTGCATCCGTTCCTTTGGCCACAATGGCTGCTCTGGGTGTGCGGAAAGGATTCCCCTCCAGACTGAGACACCTGAGGACAACACAGACTTCAACTCAGAGTGTGTTTAAGAGCCACAGTAGTGATATAGTTTCCTGCATGCCTCGTAACCTGATTCCATTTAAACGAGGATGTCATACCCATCTCTCTCCCCTTCTTTACTGTCTGCCACACAAATCCAGTTCTCATTACATAAATTATACTCAAATAAATGCCTGTCTTGAAAACTGAACATATTGAGCCATAACACAATGAATTACATTAACAAGGCAGATTGTACTTTGAGTACTTATGCTCTCTCACAGTTCTCTCAAAAGGACTCAAAACTCCTAGAAGCAAATGATGCAGTTTGAAAAGAAGTGGCAGTTACACCTTATAATCATAAAGCGTCACTTCTAGAATGCAGTGGACAATGCATGTGTAAAATACTGAACAGATCTTGTGTCCTTTTCCTCTATCACATAAACACTGACAGAGCAGCAGGTGGTGTGATGCAGTGGAGGAGCTCAGACTCAGCAACACGTTGGCAGAAGGAGGTGAACAGTGTGTTCCTTACCTGAGGCTGGTACACAGGCCCAGTTCAGGGGGAATGTTCAGCAGGTCATTGTTTGACAGGTCCAGTGTTGACAGATGAACCAACTTCATTAGATGACTAGGGTCCAACCCGCCCACTTGGTTGTTACCAAGCAACACTGTCTCCAAGGAAACTATCTGATAGAGGACTTCAGGGAAGGACTTGAACCTGTGATGAGTACAAAGATTCTGACTCAAAGACCTACTTTACTATAAGTGCTTTCCATTCAAGTAATGCTGCAGTCCTACATCTGCCACAATAATCCTACATCTATTGAGGTCCACCATCAATGAGAGACAAGGCTCCTGGTCCCTGTTTAAAGCGAGGAATGACAAGTATATGCTATGCAGAGGTTTACACTGGGTGGCTTTTGTTTTGTATTCTACATACAGTATCAGTCAAATCTTTGGACACAGTTTCAAATTTCAAGTGAATGGGAATGTGTGTATATGTAAACACCAATGAGCCTGATGAGCTATCATGAAATATATGACAAAACTAAAAAACAAATAATGAAACCTGCAGGAACTTGAGACACTAGTGCTTTTGTTTGAAAACTCCTGCACTGCGACATTGTGTTTTATGTGTTGTGTGTGGATTTCCCTCTAATGTAGCTGCTGTGAGCTCTGTGTGTGTAAAGTGCTGCAGGTGAGTTTCTCTGATTGAATGATGATGTACAGTAGGGCAAAAAAGTATTTAGTCAGCCACCAATTGTGCAAGTTCTCCCACTTAAAAAGATGAGAGGCCTGTAATTTTCATCATAGGTATACCTCAACTATGAGGGACAAAATGAGAAAAAAAAAAAAAAAAAATCCAGAAAAATCACATGTTCTGATTTTTAAAGAATTTATTTGCAAATTCTGGTGGAAAATAAGTATTTGGTCAATGAAAGTTCATCTCAATACTTTGTCATATACCCTTTGTTGACAATGACAGAGGTCAAACGTTTTCTGTAAGTCTTCATAAGGTTTTCACACACTGTTGCTGGTATTTTGGCCCATTCCTCCATGCAGATCTCCTCTAGAGCAGTGATGTTTTGGGCCTGTTGCTTGGCAACACGGACTTTCAACTCCCTCCAAAGATTTTCTATGGGGTTGAGCTCTGGAGACTGGCTAGGCCACTCCAGGACCTTGAAATGCTTCTTACGAAGCCACTCCTTCATTGCCCGGGCGGTGTGTTTGGGATCATGGTCATGCTGAAAGACCCAGCCACGTTTCATCTTCAATGCCCTTGCTGATGGAAGGAGGTTTTCACTCAAAATCTCACGATACATGGCCCCATTCATTCTTTTCTTTACATGGATCAGTCATCCTGAGGCCTGTACTACGAAGCTGGATTTTCTCTCATCGAGATAACTTCAGGGTTAACCCTGGGTTTTCCGTCCTACGACGCTGGTTCACTTCTTACCGGGGTAAATCACCATGGTAACTTATGCTGAACGGCTAACCTGCTCCGGAGCAGGTTATATTCTGGATAAGATCAACGAGTATAAAAGCACCACCTCCTGACCAATCAGTTCTCTTAGAAAATTGCCTGCCCATTCTTAAAAGATCCTGTTAACATTGGTGCGCGGATCGTGAGAGGAGCGCTTAGGAGAGAATGAGCTTTTAGGGATAGATGCAATTTTTTAATTGGCCAAAATATATATTTAAAAAATAATCCTTGATGCACATGAGGGCTATTAGTCTGTAATACTAGTCTGGTTTGATATCATTCACTCAAATGGTTGAAGCACAAAATAGGTTTGTATTTTGAATGTAACTTAATGTCTCTTATGAAAGGAAGGGCACTGAGGAAGCGTTCTGCCCGAAACGTCTGTGCTGTAATAAAGTGACATTGTGTGATCAGAGTGCTGTCCGTTTATATTGTCTGATAAATTAATATTGTATGATCTCATGAATTTACACATTAACAGAGTCAGCTATTTTCTGCCAGCATTCCTTCCTGGCTTTTGCTGCAGATGCTGTTTGAATTCTTCATATTTTTAAGAATAAAAAATTATATTTTTTAAGAATAATTGTCTGCTCCGCCATAGTAAAGTAGGCTGCTCTGCAGGGTTTCTCCATGTTTGTGATTGGTCAGACGCTGCAAACACCTCCCCTTTATGTGAGCGCGCAGTGATCCAGATTGGAAAACCCTGGGTTCAATTACCGAGTTGATAACCAGCTTCGTAGTACCGCTTATCATGATTGCGAATGTCAACCCAGGTAACGGAGCGATATCCAGGGTATGTTAATCCAGCTTTGTAGTACAGGCCTCTGGTCCCTTTGCAGAAAAACAGCCCCCAAGCATGATGTTTCCACCCCCATGCTTCACAGTAGGTATGGTGTTCTTTGGATGTAACTCAGCATTCTTTCTCCTCCAAACACGACAAGTTGAGTTTTTACCAAAAAGTTCTATTTTGGTTTCATCTGACCATATGACATTCTCCCAATCCTCTTCTGGATCATCCAAATGCTCTCTAGCAAACTTCAGATGGGCCTGGACATGTACTGGCTTAAGCAGGGGGACACGTCTGCCACTGCAGGATTTGAGTACCTGGCGGCGTAGTGTGTTACTGATGGTAGCCTTTGTTACTTTGGTCCCAGCTCTCTGCAGGTCATTCACTATGTCCCCCTGTGTGGTTCTGGGATTTTTGCTGACCGTTCTTGTGATCATTTTGACCCCACGGGTGAGATCTTGCGTGGAGCCCCAGATCGAGGGAGATTATCAGTGGTCTTGTATGTCTTCCATTTTCTAATAATTGCTCCCACAGTTGATTTCTTCATACCAAGCTGCTTACCTATCGCAGATTCAGGCTTCCCAGCCTGGTGCAGGTCTACAATTTTGTTTCTGGTGTCCTTTGACAGCTCTTTGGTCTTAGCCATAGTGGAGTTTGGAGTGTGACTGTTTGAGGTTGTGGACAGGTGTCTTTTATACTGATAATGAGTTCAAACAGGTGCCATTAATACAGGTAACGAGTGGAGGACAGAGGAGCCTCTTAAAGAAGAAGTTACAGGTCTGTTAGTGCCAGAAATCTTGCTTGTTTGTAGGTGACCAAATGCTTATTTTACCGAGGAATTTACCAATTAATTCATTAAAAATCCTACAATGTGATTTCCTGGATTCTTTCCCCCCATTCTGTCTCTCATAGTTGAAGTGTACCTATGATGAAAATTACAGGCCTCTCTCATCTTTTTAAGTGGGAGAACTTGCACAATTGGTGGCTGACTAAATACTTTTTTGCCCCACTGTACATGAGTGTGTAGGTGAATCCTCTCTCCACTATGCTATGGCAGCACAGGTTTGTCAGGGTGGGAAGCAGATGTAGTTTTCTGTTTTAATCACCTGTTTTTAGAGCTTAGGTAAGAAATGTAGGTTTTTGTTTCATTTTTGTTTTGAAGAGGTAAGCACAAGATGAATTCATTACATTCTTAAGCAAACCATAAAGCCAAATGTCCCATTAACTGTGAGAAGTAAACATCTGGAAGGCTGTCATCTCTTGTTGCTGCTGGTTCTTTGCAGCTTGGTAGTGTGCCAGGGTTTCCTCTGAGCTGAGGTGTAACATATCAGATAACATGAAACTGCAGTAGCTAAGGTGTGTGTTTGGTGGTTGTGCAAACTTCAGTTCCATTAAAACAAATTCCAGCTGATTTCATTTGGAGTTGAAGTGGTCTTGAAAGAGTGAGTTACCTGTTACAACTGAGGATAACGGAGCGTAGTTTAGTCAAGTTCTCCATTTCAGAGGGTAAATCACTCAGCTGGTTATTCCTGGAAGAAAAAATCATTAACTCCTTTACTAATGATTATATATTGAAATCCTTTTCCTATCCTGTTCCTAAGCCAAACATAAGTCTCCAATATGTAAATGTTTCGTAATGGGTCTATTATATTTGGCACCCGGTGCATGAACAGGAACAGTGGCACTGCTGGAGAAGTGCCAGATTTGACATCTCATTTTGTTGTGGAATGTATGACTGTGAGTTAATTAAAGATCATTGTGAGACTCTCACTTTCACTAATTTCATCAAATCTGTACATCTCCTTTGATCCCTTTAAAATACATAGTGTGTTTTAGAGATCAAGTCAGTGTCCAAGCTGAAGCATGTCAAAACATAAGGTTGGTGTGCTCCTTTAATCCATATTTATTGTTCAGTATTCAGATTGTAAGCAACAGACTGATAGTCTGATCATTAGTGTTTTCTTTTTCCTCCTATGCACTGTATCATAAGCAAAAAGGTGAAATAACACATTCTCGCAGATTGATCTGACTCACTTATTTGTGGTATTAAGTTTTAAGTTGTGCAAAAGAAATGATGATTATATAACTTTTAGGGCCCTATTTTAACGATCTATGGCGCATGGCGTGAAGCGCGTGGCGCAAGTGCCTTTGGGCCGTGTCCAAATCCACTTTTGCTATTTTAACGGTGGAAAAATGGTCACTGCGCCAGGCGCATGGTCTAAAAGGGTTGGACTTAAGTCCCCTCATTAATCATAGGCATGTAGTATAGGCGCGTAACACGTGGTAACCCGATCAGTGTCTTCTCCCATTCCCTTTAATATCAAGGAGCACTGTCACATTGGCGGATTACTATTATAACGGCGCATTTATCCAGCAATGTGTTTCAATAATATAACATGAGTTACTTTTGCTGAAAGGAAAGTTGGCTGATGAGCTGCTAACCTCACATTTAATTCATATAAAGGAAGAATATGGAGATATGATGATTGTAGGGGTGTGTGTGGTTATACTGCAGCAGTCTGGTGTCATCAGCTGATTTAATAAACAGTGAGTAGCTGTGCATAATGGCACTGTGCCCTGTGCAGCATCTCAGAGGCTACAGACTTTCATAGGTTGTTAGGATTGTCCGCAGTGGCACTCTCCATCTTTTACAATTAATTAAATCTGATAAATATTATGACTAACTAATATGACATGTATTTTAATATGTTGATGTACATCATAATACCAATTCACATTGTGGTCCTTTTATTTGTAATGTTTTGCATGTTTGTGTGCTGCTGCGCGTCCATGTGGTAACAAGCACAGTGTCTGCGCCTATATAGAAGTTGGTAACTTTGAGGAGAGAGAGGACTTAGCATCAAATTTGAAGAAGTACAACTGTCAGATCCCTCCCCCTCCCTTTCTGCTGCACTCCTGCCCCGCCTCCAAAGTCCTTCCCCCAGAGGAGGCTGACGTGCACGCGAACGGTAATACATGAACTACACTCCACACAGCTAGATATAAAACGCTTTACAGTGACTTTCACATGGCTTTACCTTACCTAGAAACTCGGAGATATGAGCTTGACCGAGCTGGGGAGGAAAGGGAGGGGCTGTGTGCAGTGTGCATGAGCAGTGATTGACAGCTGTCCGACACTACATCAGACACAATCCTGGCTCTGATTGGGGTTTTTTTTCGGCCACGGTGGATTCTGGCAATTTGCAGTAGGAGCCTGTTTTTTTTTTTTTTTTTACAGATTACTAGTTTCATGTAATGCTGTCTTTACATAGTGACAGTCTTAGCAAATATGACAAAAAGTTACTTTTATAAGACTTACCAACTGCAGCTTTAAATAACAGTAACATATGCGCCAGTGACTTTAGACCTGGTTTTTTTGGTCAGTAGCGCAATCGCTTTCCTCTGCCTTAAAATAGCAACGTGCCACCAATGAGCCTGACCACACCTCATTTTGAGACCAACACACCCATAGGCGCACAGACTGGTGCAAGTGTATTTGCTATTTAGATAACGCGGGCGCAGGGAGAGTAAATGACAACTGCTAACAAAGACACATGCGCCACGCCCACCATCCGCTGTGCACTGACCGCAAGATAGGGCCCATAATGTCTGGCAGCATTCAGTTCAATTCAACATCATTCAACTTTCATTAATTAAACCCCAAAAAAGGTTTTGGGTATTTTAATATGACATGTAAACTCCTGCAAAACTCCTGTGCTAAAAAAAATATTGTATCACTATCTAACAGCAACAGTGAGTTGTCATGTCAGCTGATTTTTTTAATTGATGAAATGTTATTAAAAAAGAACAATAATTCATCTTGTGGCACCCTTTGGCTCGTCTTCCTGGCTTTGGGAACACAGTAGTATTAGCTTTTCCAATGTCAAATATTTTCTGACATTTATTATTATTTATTAATTGATAAAAGAATTATTACTTGCAGCCTTATATATGAATACTGTATAAGTAGAACTTTGCACAATGCCAACATTACTGAGTGTTGATCTGTGTGTGTGTGTGTGTACCTGAGGTCTATATGTGTCAGCTGCAGTAACTTGCAGATGTCGGGAGGACAGCAGGTCAGTTTGTTGAAGCCCAGCTGGATATCTGATAGTGAAGACTGGAAGTCCATCAGTCTGCACACACAGTTCACACATCTACAGTTAGTCTGGAATTCATCTCTGTTTAAACAGCCTTTTGTTGCAATATGATCATTGATCTGGGTCCCACCCTGATGATGTATGTGTGCATGTACCTGGCTGGTATGAAGGTCAGCTGGTTCTTGCTGAAGTTAACAGTGGTAACAGCTTGATCTGCTGCAGCATCAAACAGCTCATCTGGAATATGATCTGCCTTCTTCTCACTGAACACAAACACACACACAGTTAGCTCAACGCTAGTGACTCTAACTTGTAACACATCAGATAACTGTGAAGTGGCTGTAGTTCTGAAACCAGTGAAAAGTAATATCCAACCATGCAGCGCCATACAGCTTTAAGCTGAAAGTTGCTAATAATCCTTCATTATACAGGTTTACTGCGTGCACACAATAACAGAAAGTACAGTTAAAAGTTGAATCAGGAACTCAGTCTAGATGCTGGATTTTAGATGCACATACTGATGTCTAATAACAATCTATAGGCCAATATTGACTCATTTTTCCATAAACACATAACATAAAATATTTTTGACATGGATAACTTGAATTTGGTTATCAAAGAATTTAGGTATGTAGTAAGTTGGACAGTTTACAGTTAAAAAATAAACTATGTTGGGGTTGAGCATAGCTCAGCGGGTAGAGCACCCGCCCCATATGTTGAGGCTATAGTCCTCGTTGCAGGTGACCCCGGTTCGAATCCCGAGCCGAGCGGTTATATCCTGCGTCATTCCCCTCTCTCTGCCTCTTGTTTCCTGTCTATCTCCACTGTCCTGTACATTAAAGGCAAAAAAGCCCGAAAAAATATACTTATATATAATAAACTATGTAAAGGTTAATGTGAGTTAGTCACAAATGACAGTTTGAATAATAATCTTGACAAATACTTTTGTTTTCTCTTCCTGATAAATTTGTCTAACTGTTTTCTTCCAACTAATCAGATCTGGTTATAACTAATTACCCTCTCAACTCACTATAAAACACTAAACTAGCTCAGGCAACCCATAAAAAATCCATGACCCTCAACAAGACTGAAAATGGATGGATATCAGCCAGAAGCATACTACATCCAAGCTGTGATTTTCACCAAGGGATCTTTTCATCCTTCTCATCTTGACACATATAACTAATACATAGAAATGGAATACTAGCCCTGCTAGTAGACTCATCTACAATCTGAGAGCAACAATCATTTATGAAATTTGATGCTGTGAAACAAGCCCTTAATGTGAAGTCCTTCAACCTGAAGAATGTCTTGATGCAGCCTTAAAACTGAAATTCACTGTCCTGCACTGATTAAAGGCAGTAACCTGGATCATGTTGAACATGTTGAATGTAGTTTGGTCCAGAGGGTATATCATAGATTTACATTGATTCTTCTTGGCTTCTCATTTGTGTAGGGGAATACAGATACCAGTATGTATCACTAACCTATAATCCAATAACTTGAGAGTCTTAATGTGATGTACATTGATCCTGGCCTGGCTGGGTAACGTCATGGCTGTAGGTCCTTCATCTGCTCTGTCAGGCTCCTCTGCAACACACACACACACACACACAAAACTAGACTATCACATTTTGTGGGCGTGACACTAAATCCTACATACTGCACCTTTAAGGTGGGTTAAAGTAACAGCTTGCAGTGTTCAGTCTCCTAGGAAGAAGCAACAAAGCAGCACGATTGGAATACATCATACATTTTATCTGGAAGCTAACAGACTGATACACACGAGTGACACAAAAAAACTTAAAGACTTTATAATTCATATTGGACCTAATCAATTAACTTGTGATAGTCATTTCAAGGTGTTTGTGACACATGATTTTTGTATTATGTATAAGAAAGGGTCTTGTTCAGCCTGTGGGCTTCATGTGACCCTGTAATTCTGACCGAAGCCACTGCATCAAAATCACTTCACATCGCAGCACTACACCTGATGGCTTATGATGATGTCATACACCCCAAGTAAGTGGACATTGAACTAATATTGATCACAAGGTGAAGATATGCTCAGATAATATTCAGATAATCAAGATGACTTTAGAAATGCCTGTTTCTGTTGTTGTTGCTGTCACCAGTGATTTTGGCATTAATGTACAAAGAGTGATATTGTAGTTACTCTGTCAAAGAGGTGAACACTGTCCAAGGAAGTTTGGATGAACATGGGGACAAGAAATCATTCTTATGTTTCTGACCTTGAAACAGAGTCAGAGTCTAGGAAAGTAGTCCCTGTGTAGTATTGGACACTTGTCTTTAATGCTGCTCACACATCTATAAACACAGCAATGTGGCAAAGATACAATTAGTGAAGTATGGTTTAACCAGGAAATGAATCAATGTGTGCTCATGAGTTGTTTTTTCATAATAAATGATTTGATGATAGAATGAATGATTAGTGGGGGGATTATTGGCAAATCTGCTGTCATCACAAACCTAAAAGACATTCTGCATGCACCAATCATAGGCTTTTGATGGAACTGTGTCAGTCCCTCTGGGTTCAGGGATCAACAATTCCCAGTCAGCACAAAAAGTGAACTGTACCTTTAATTCTTCCTTTTAAATATTTCAGAAGCTCATTGGTTCCTTTCTGTGATGAGGACAGAAAAGGAGGGTTAGAATATTAATAGGAATGTATCTTCTAGTGAGAACTACATGAACATTACCAACTGATTTATGGCTTTTACACACATGAAATTCCATAAATGTATCATCTTTAAAACCATCTACTACATCTGTAGGATATTGTTTTCATCCACTCAAATGGACTGCATGCACAATATTTGTTGTGATGTGAGTTATATGGAGACGTGTCCTAGAAGAGCAGCCCTGGGGATAAGTTTGTCCAATTTTGTTGATTTGGGCTGGAATATATTTTAAATGGAAGTTAGTGTTAAACAGTAAACTGTCACAGTAACAGTCACTTTCTCACATTATATATGTATATTTCTCCAATGCTCTTCTCATATTATACAATCTATTATTTGTACATTTTATTATTATTTGTTTAGACTTGTTTTTTTTGGTCAGTAGCGCAATCGCTTTCCTCTGCCTTAAAATAGCAACGCTCCACCAATGAGCCTGACTACACCTCATTGCTATTTAGACAACGCGGGCGCAGGAAGAGAAAATGACAACTGCGTCGGGGGAAACTACCAAAGACACATGCGCCACGCCCACCATCAGCTGTGCACCAACTGCAAGATGGGATCCAAATAGTTTGGTTTGTGCAATTTCAGTGTTTGCTGTGTTACCACTGCAATATAGCACTCCCTTCACTGTGCTTATGTCCTCAGTACACCTACAGTGAGCAGGTCTCTCCTGATTCCTCGCAGAGGGTTTCCCTCCAACAGCAGCATCTTCAGATTTGGCAGCAGGCTGAGAGATGCTGGAAGACTGACAGAGAAACATTCTTATTTACATGGAAATATCTGAAACTCAGGTGATAACAGTGTCCTAACAGTATCTTCTCGTAAATATTACCTTAAGTGTGCCTTTACTTTTTATTTATTTGTTCATTGTTTTTCTTTCTTTCTGTCTGTCTGAATTATTATGTTATCTTTATACTTTTTTAAAATGTATTTTCTACTTATGAATTGGAATGACTGTTTCCTTGTATATTCTTTGTTTATACTACTTGCCTTGGAAGACTCAACAGTGTTTTACATCAAACAGTGTGCATCACACTGAAATCATGAAGGACAATTTCAATATGTAGGAGGCTGACTCTAGAATCCATCTGGTAGAATCCATTTGAGCAGATCAAAGTGTGAACTGGTGCAAGGACCAGTGCTCTCATACTACAATCATGTGTTGAGTTTGGTTCACAGGCACAAACAGTTATTTACTATGGGTGGGTGTAATGTCATGGTACTGTGGAGATGGTGGTGACCTACGTGGTAATGTCATTGTTGGTGAGATCAAGCCGTGTGAGCATGCTCAGTAAGGTGATCTGATCAGGGAGGGCTTTGATCTTGTTGTCTCTGAGTTCTAGAATAGAGATGAATGTCAGGCTAGCCAGCTGATCCGCCTCCAACTGCTCAATGTGGTTGTTTCCAACATACAACTCCTAAACACACACACACACACACACACACACACACACAGACAGACAGACAGACAGACAGACAGACAGACACACACACACATTAGAAAAGGCTCTCCATCACATTGCACCCTTTAAGGTTTATTATATTTCTAGAGCCCATAATATATGATCAACATTTAAGGCTGTAGATACAGATATAGAGGTTGTAGTTACTGACCTAAAATAAGGAGGCAAATGTTCCTTTGGCCATTGGTCATGTTGATGACCAATAATCATTACAACCTTATAAAAATACAAGGTACAAAATATTAACGTAAATGGGGTACTTGACATTGTAATTTCAATGAAAACACAAGAAAATGATTTCAATATTAAATTAAGGCAATGTACCTTTAAATATCAAACAGAAATATAAAGTATTTAATGCTGTTACCAATAATGCTCTGGCTCCTGCTCCACCTGCCCTTATGCAACAAAGGGCCTGACTTAATTCTATACTTCTTATATTGTGTCATTTTTTAGTTTGCTGACAGCACAGATCAGATGGCTGCTGTGCTTGTTACATGAATGACATATTAAGGCTGCTCAATTAATCGAAATTTGATCGTGATTACGATTTAGGGGCCAAACGATCTCATAACTAATAAAATCGGGGGAAAGTATTTTTAATAATAATGAGATAGCGCTCAATAACAAAGGTTTTATTTTGAAAAGCTTAGACCGGAAGCCACTGGAAGCCTCCGCAGCTCCATTAGTTTGACAGAAAACACTGTGCTGAAACACACAGTGAAATGTTGTAACTGTAAATAAAAGTGCAGAGTTTTCAGCCTGCGTCAGATGATGCTGAGTTTACTGACTTATTATTAAAAGCAGGATGTGATGTGTGAACTATCGTCATGGTAACTCGCTCAGCTCTAATATCTCTGCTCATTTTCTGCTGTGTGTTGTGTTAAGCAGCAGATAAAAGGCTGCTGTTGGGAGAGAACAGTAATTAAGCTGAATGGACAAGAAATGTCCAATAAATGCAGCATGTTTCTAAAGTTGAAAAAAAAATCGTTTTAATAATCGTGATTTCAATTTTGACCCAAATAATCGTGATTATGATTTTTTCCATAATCGAGCAGCCCTATGATATATATTATATGACTCCAGCAACAGACAGGGTCAGAAAGGATTTGGTGGTGAATCAACCCTCATTTGCTCATCATGAGCTAAAATCACTTCACATCTGGGGACACTCATGTTGCAATGGTTACCTTTAGCGCAGGTGCAAGGAGCTGTGGGAGGAGGCGGAGCTTGTTGTGTCTGAGGTACAGCTGCTCCAGAGCAAGCATTTCTGATAGGCCGGCAGGAATGTCAGTCAGCTGGTTATTGCTGCAGTCCAACAGCTTAACATCTGTCAAACAAAGTCAGAACTCTGATTTGGTTTTATTTTACATTAATGTTAAAACTAATGTGCTTATCGGCTCTTCAAAACAACTTCAAAGTACTTCAGGGGCTCAGTATGCTTCAAACAAAAAGCTTGCTGGACTGTCAAATAACATGGAATAACAGGCCTATGTTTAATGTAATACTGCTTCAAAACCAGCCTGGTTCTTTATACTCTTGAGGTAAATAAAGGCTGTTATTTGATTATTTATGGTACATCATGTGGTGAAGAGGCAGTGAAGTGGACATAGAGTATAGCTGGTCATACTTGTGAGTTGGGTCAGGGCATCAGGCAGACAGCTCAGCTTATTGTGACACAGGTGTAGTTTCTGCAGACAGGTGAGCCGGCCCAGACTGGAAGGCAGACCTGTCAGCTGGTTGTTGGACAGTTCCTTCAACCAATCACAACAGACAGGACAATGACATAAGCCATCACACAACACAGACGAAAGAGCCTGATAGGTGTGTAATACATGTGTCACTTACCAGCTCAGTCAGGTTCTCAAGCTGGCCCAGGTCTTCTGGAAGGCTCTCCAGCAGGTTCTGCTGGACTGTGAGGCTACGGAGGTTCTTTAGAGTACACAGCTCCACTGGCAGTGATCTCAGCTTGTTATGACTGCTCACAAAGGATACAATAAATATACAAATATAAATGAGATTTAACTTGATTTTTTAAATCATACACATTTTCTCTCACAGTCCCACAAAGGGCTTCTTTATAGAAATCTAAGATTATTTCTCAGAATCTGTGTGGTGACAAAAATCACTGACCAGAGCTACTACAAGAGTTGTTCCTTTTAATTTTTACTTATGTTTCAAAAACATATAAAAGTTATAAAAGTCAGTGCAACTTTGTATTGAGAGAAACACGTCATGATAATATGGATGGAGTCTCTAACACTATCAGCTAAGACAATGCAGGTGCTCTACACCCATAGAGAGTCAGCTGACTCAAGGGGTGGCATATTTTCAATGATTTATTCTGAAAGAATAAATGAAAAACACAACATTGAGATGGCTGGTCCTGGTGCCAACTGCCACCTGAACGATCTAAAACAATAATAATACAACAGTGCTCAGAGTTCACACCTTCACCTTTTATGACTGATAGAGGCTAATCAGACAGTTTGTTTATTGTTATAGATTTCCCGGTGGTGCCCCATATTAATCATTAGAAGTAATTATTCTTTAATTTCTTGTTAATAATTAAAAATGATTTAGGATGAATTTTAGTCATTAATAATAACCTAACACATTCCTTTCTACTCTCACATGTATGGTTGCCTTGTAGCAAGGCTATCACCTACATTACTGGAGCTACTTCTTACATTTTGGTGTTCAGTAGTTAGGCCATGAGTTCTAACAAATAGTGCTCCCATGATGAGACTAGATCCACTCCCCGAAACAATAGCTTCCCATTATTACTAGGTCCCAACAAGATTTTACATTAGGCAGGATAAGACTAGAACAACTGTCAGATTAACACTCAAAACTTCAGGAGAAAGAAAAAAAACCCTGAGGTAGACTGCTCCAGATGATTGGACCATAATTAACAAAGACTGCCTGTAGCGACTATCAAAAATCAAGAAAAACTTAACCATTTACTACTGAAAGGGTTAGTGTAGGGGAATCTGTCCGACACGGAGTCCAAGCAAGACGCATGAGTCTGTAGCTTTGTTCAGGGTGTTTATTTGACCCATTGACCCAATGATTGATAGATGTTATAAACACAATAAGAATGTAGTGATAACAGTCACTCCTCACCCACTCTGTTACAAACTAACTGACAATGACAAACAGATGTAGAAGATGATACTTATACTACTGTACTGCCCCGATGACACACACACACACACACACACACACACACACACACACACACACACACGAGGATCTAAGGGACCTAGCAGCCACATATGTCTTAACTATGTCAAATAAATAAGACAGGGCAAAACCATTCAGTGATTTAAAAACCAATGAAAGACTTTAAAATTAATTCTGTGACTGACCTATGTTAAGGGTTAATTGGGGTGGTGTGGGCTCTCTGTCTTATTTTTCATCAGAACACATGCTGTAACTGACCAATAGCTTTTTTAGACACACCAGACAGAGAAGCCATTGTATTATTTTCTAATCATTTATATGTTCATTTAAATTTTTGCTCTTTTTTTTGTCTTTCTCCAACTTTTACCATAGCTCTGTAGTTTGCTGTTTTATTCCATATCTGTGAAGCAACATTTATACTCAGGTACAAAATGTTTCATTCCTCATTAAACAGTCTTTCAACTCGTTTCCATTGTTGTTCCAGATTTAAGGACTGAAGAGAGTGTGTGTTTACCTAAGCTGCAATTGCTGGAGCGCCTGCAGTTCTCCCAAAGCACCAGGTAAACTGCTC
This sequence comes from Scomber japonicus, assembly GCF_027409825.1. Lineage (NCBI taxonomy): Eukaryota > Metazoa > Chordata > Actinopteri > Scombriformes > Scombridae > Scomber > Scomber japonicus. Next base: position 2,707,543 of record NC_070584.1, on the reverse strand, counting down.
AGCTGGTTGTCATGGAGCTGCCAGAGCAAAATCAAACATTTTAGTTTAACAGCTAGAATTTAAATATTTCATCACTTTTCTTAGATTAAAAGAAGAGCAATTTTTTCTGCTGACATATTCATACCACATGTAGGATTCATATATTAATTGTTGGATCAATTACCAGGCTCCTTACTTGTTAGTGTTACTTACATCAAGTGTAGTGAGTCCAGCCAGAAGTCTGATGTCATCAGAGAGTTGTGTCAGCTGATTGGATGAAAGCAGCAGTTTGGTGAGGTCAGTTTGTTCCCACCAACGATCTGAAGCTCCAAAGGACACATTCTGGTGGGCTTCCTCTGGTGTGTCGATATTTAGATGATACACATTCTGAGGGACTGAGACACACATTAGTACGATTATTACACATTCTCACTGTTTTTTATGTCAAAGGAAAATTATTTACAACTTCAGGGCTTCACTGATGGGTGTCATGTGTTTGTGTTAAATGCTGCCAAGTGTGCTGAGGTCTCCACCACAGTGTCACTATTACTATTACGCTACTTCATAATCTGTTCATTATTTATCACTGCTGCCACTTCTTAATGAAGAGGTTTTCAGTTTTCATCCTGGGTCATGTTTTTTTTTTTTAAATCACAGTATTAATTAGATGTATGATGTATAGTACTGTTGTATTATTTGCATTGTACAGCAGCAGTATTGGTGTCCAAGGCACATTTCCCTCTGGGAAAACAAAGTCTTGTCTTAATTTAAATCTTAAAACTACTGGCATCGATGTCAGATTGATACAACAACCAGTCACTATTCTAGTTTCATGATCGGCAGGATGAAGTCAACATTCATATAAGCAGCAGATCTAAATGTCATTAAACCTTCGGGGATGTATTTTTGTCTATCTTCTTTCCCAAAAAGGAAAAAAGCTTTAGTTCCTACAGTCGTGATTCACACAAGAGGTGGTGTGACATCAGTGAGGGCTGCTCCTGCTAATACTAACGTGGAAACTATTTATTATTCTATCACGTAGGCCTACATACAATTTGCTGCGCAGCCCATTAACTGAAGTCAAGTACAACTTCAATCCAGCCAAACAACACGTGTTGAAATATACTGACCATGAAAGATAAGCGTGATCATCACGGGTCTACAGGTCATTTATGATTAGTGTGGCTGAAAAAAACCGGAGCGAATCTGATCATGGCAATACTTTAAAAGCACGTACATCACATGCTTTGTAAACAGGACTTCTACATACACCCCCTGTATAAGTGAACATGACATAACGTTACCTTCTATCAACCCTCGGCCGGACAGGTTGAGCTGGCCACTTTTGCGGGCCGCCTTCAGCAGAGCGGAAGGAACGGTCGGTTCGGTCTTTCCCGCCCTGAAGCCCGCCAGAGAGTCCACCTCATCAGCTCTTTTAAAACGGGACATTGTCAGTATATCTACTGAAATGACTCCTTCTGGCTCTGCACTGTGATCATTTACTTCCCACACCCAAACTGTCCGATTTCCGCAAGTCAGCAGCAACAATCCTTCATAATAAAAGCCTCATCTCCAAAACAGACGAAAGACAGGCATAAATTACATGTCAAAAATAACCCATGTAGGCGTGACCACGTAGTTTATCGTCAAACCACGTAAATTTTCGCGATTTAAGAAAAAACCCTTGAAATCAATCATTAATTTCACCCACATTAATGGTGACAATTATTTTAAGCATGGGCCTCATTGTGTCAAAAAAGCACACTGTGGCAGGATGGATTAAGAATGACGTTAAACGGACTGCCCCCTTGTGCAATGTAATTTAGTCAAGAAGCAAATAACTGCATCCGCCTATTATTAAATCTGTAGCCGAAACCACTCACCAAACAACTGAAACACAAGGTTAATCAATGTATCTGAACACCAAAAGGGTTCATTTCTCAGAGTCAGTCTTTGCAAAGCATTTATCTATCATCGGATAGACTCCAAGACATGTTTGTAAAGATGATACAGCACCACAAGTTTATCCAGACCTTTCCTTCTGTTTTACAATCTCAGTCCGCACAATCTACTAGACACAAATGACATAGGCAATTACACATTTTCTCTTACACAATAAATAAATACAGCTCACATAAATGCTAGGCTATATGACAGAGATTTCACAAGCATGATACAACTGTGAGTGCTGAATGGAGTAGGCTACTCCAAATGCTGCACAGAGAGTTGTTGTTTTGGTTGCGAAGAACCTGAGTATATCCATTTTCACTCCTGTCAGGTTTTGGCAGCTGACAGACTCAATGTATTTGAATTTGAGCGATGAGCAATGTGCGTGCAGCGTGTGAGGGGGAGACGGGAGATGCTCACACAGCAGCAAGAAGAAGTGAAGAAGAAACTGTACTCTTACTCCGCTACATTAGGCTACAATGAGCTCGTTACTTTTCTTTTTACCTCTTTGGTATTCTACGCGTCATTATTTTTATCTCTCCCCCGCACGCCTGATTTTAATGTTTTATTTTGACAGAGAGAGAGACTTCCGCTAAAGGCTCTACCACGTGACTGTGTTTCACCAATCATACGTAGCCATGCAGTCTCGTCATATGACCATACTCAATCTCAGCGGCGGGACGAGTTACCTTTACAATTTGCAGTCATAGCAACAAAAAAGAGAAACGGATGAAAAATGTCGGAATCAACGGTCAGCAATGCAGACACAGGCGAGGAGGAACAGCTGGCCTCATACTGAAAGCATGTTTACCTTACAAAAAGTGCAAAACAGAAGCTATTTATGCAGTGTTTTGTCACAAACACACAGACTCAAACACAACCACAACCACACACACACACACGCGCGCGCGCACAGTTTATGAGCCTGCAGAGCCTGGTGAAAAAAGTACAGAGGTTTGGAAATTTGTGTTACTTGTGCTCATTTTTTATTATTTTATTGTTTATTTTTTTTACTGAAGTAGTTGAATTTACCTGGATTATTTTAAGATATTTTGTAATTAATTTAATTTAATGTATTATTTTATTGATTGGATGAACTCTAATTTGCCTGAAGGTGATTATTTTGTATTTTTGTCCGTCTGATTGAATGCTTGTGTTAACAAATAAATCAGACGTTACTCAACAGTTACTCAGTACTTGAGTAGTTTTTTCACCAAGCACTTTTTTACTCTTACTCAAGTAATTATTTGGATGACTACTTTTTTTCATGTTATTCTGAAGTAACAGTACTTTCACTTGAGTACAAATTTTTGCTACTCTACCTCTGCTGTACATCATAACTAAAACAAAAAAGAAGACTCCGGCAACCAGGGGGAGCCGGGCATATTAGAATTTGTACAGGACTACTGCAGACCAGGTATTATATATCTCCTTATATAATGTCACAATAAGACTGGCTCACATATTGGCTGATTTATCACAATTATCAGTGACTGAGTCATATTTCTAGTAGATTTGTGACATAAGTCAAACTTTTCTTGAAATGATAAGATATGAAGTCAAAACAAATGAACTGAAAACTGTTTTTGGAAACTTTTTTTGAAGCGACGACACACCTGATACTGTTAATCTGAGGAAGAGAACTGTGTTGCTGTTATAATTGTATTAAAGATCATGCTTATTAAGAGAAAATTAACAATAAACGCACATGCAATATTTTAATGTCTTTTGTCTTTTAGTAATCATTCTTGTAAGATTTAAACAATTCACTAACATCAGCTGCTGATAACAGGAGTGATCAAAAGGAAGCAAGAAAACAAACTGTACAAACAACCTTCCCTTCAAATCAGCCCACTTGGTTGAGTTCACCAAATCTAATTAGCTGCAGGATTCCACCAACATTTGGTGATGCTGGATACATCTCATGTCTCCTAAGGTGTTTCCCAAATCTCTTAAATTGCATCTTTCCCTTATGTCTTAGTCCCTACCATCATGGATGCCTGGAGAGATGCAAGGAAACCACTTGAGGAGAGAGGAGGGTGTTCTAAAATATGCTAATGAGCTGGCTTTTCTATGTAAATGGTATGTAACGTAAATAACTGAACAAATATAATTGCACTCAAATCAAATTTAATACCTTAACTCCTACAATTTCAGACATTTTTAGACCTTCAATATCAAAAACTTTACTTAAAACATTTTCAGACTTTCTAAGGTTTTAATGCTGAATCCTTCAAATTTGCTCTCATTCCTTTCAAATTGTCCCATGTAACTTTTACATACTTTCATTTTTCACTGGTGCTTAAAACAGAAATAATGATCCTGATTTTAAATTCTTTCTTCCATCCTTGTTCAGTCTCAGTGAAAATGAACACAGTAGCAGAGTTTAGTGATAGCGGTCTGCTCCAAGCTTCATATCCACTGAAGTTCATCCAGAGGCAACTGGTGGACCTCTCTATGGACTGTGAGACCACCGTCCAGAGAGAATTGGTGTGTCGTCAGTTCTTCATAGAGCTCCAGAACAAACTGGAGAAACTTCTCCATGAAGTACAGTAGGTGTTTCAATTTCAACCATGTTTCTTTTTTCCAAACTGATTTTAAGAAACACGCACATCCTTTTGTTTATAGTGCATACTTTATTGTATGTAGTTGACTCATTTATAACAGAGATTTTGTCTCTTTTGTGTGTTTGATTGAGACCAACAGAGACCTCTGTGTTGTCATGGAGTATGTAGCAAGTAAGAAGGTTGTTTGTTTAGACAGGGATAGAACAGATAAACCTCTATTATCTATGGAGCCCATCCATGCTACCCTCCCAACACACACTGAGAACATGTCTCCTCCTGTCCTTCTAAGTGGGGATTGTTCCTCCTTGCTGGAGGAACGGGGGCGCTTTTCCTCAAAGATGACAAGGATCTACATAGCCGAGACGACCATGGCTCTGGAATACCTGCACAGCTATGGGATCATACACAGGGACCTGAAACCTGCTAAGTGAGTCATCAATCTGTCCCATCAATCTGACATGTAGAGTTAGAGTTTGGTGTATAATCTAACATGAGACATGTTTCTGCTTTCCTCTGTTGTAGCATGTTGATCACTTCCACCGGCCACATCAAGGTGACCAATTTTGGCCTCTCAAAAATAGGTCGACTGAACATAGCCCAAGATGTTACTAGAAGTGGGGCCTGTGGACTGGTGAGCCCTATGTATCATCTTCTTTGAGTTTCTGGTGAGTGATCTTCCATTTGAAGGGAACGACTTGGAGGACCTCTACAAGCGTGTGATTGAAGGTAAGAATCTTTATTTCAGTTCATCTCTTTCATTCCATTTTTTACAAAAAGTTAGACTGAATACTCCTGAAAATGTCAAATGGTGTAACTACAAAAGAATGATAAATATATGGACATAAAAAACATCATTGACCCTTTTATATTTAAGTCATGCTAGCAAATCTAAATGAATCTTTCTTTATTTTAAAAGAATGATTCAAAATGTAACGTGGTTGAATTTCTTGTTTCTTTTACTTTGAACTTGTTTTTCCTTCAGTGTTTTTTTATGATGGAGCTAAACTTTTAATTCTGTTATTGGATTACTGATATGTACTTTTTGTTTTTTCTCAGATGACATCATCAGCCCAAGGAACTGATGCCCAGGACCTGAGCAGCCTTCTCCTTCAGAAGAATACGATGAGACGTCTGGGGACAGGTTAGTGTCACATTCACTAATGATGAAGAAGTGGATAGAGACAGGATGGGAGCTGATGGGAGACTTGTTGTTTCCTCACATTCACAATTTTTTGTGTGGATTTACCACATCTGTTTGTCTCACTTGTTCTCCAGGAGGAGCCAGAGAGGTGAAGGCTCACCTGTTTTTTAGAGGTCTCTGCTCGATTTTCCTTATGGACGAAGAGCCTCCATTCATCCCCCAGCTGAGGACTAAGGAGGACACCAGCCATTTTAATTGTAAGTGCCAACACACACACACACACACATACAGTACACACACACACACACACACACACACACAGATTTGTTCTCCTTTTCTTTAACTTAATGCATGATAATGTTGCTGTGGTTTCTACAGCCAGCTTAGCCCAGCAGTGCTAGGAGGACCAGGAGGACTTCAACCAGATCGTGGTGACAAGACTGGTGGAGGAATACGAGGAGTTCAAGGAGGAGCAGGACTTTAACTATGAAGGTAAGTTTAATGATTGCTTTGATGTTCAGGAACCAGATGACGGTTTTGGGGAGCAGGAGTCCAGTGAGGAAAAGGAGGAGGACCTTCAGGAGGAGCGACAGCAAAGACGCAGAGCGACACCGAGGAGGAGGAGCGAGAGAAAGAAGTGGAGGAGGATGAAGAAGAGAAGGCAGTGTATGTGGAAGAGGAGGACGTGTTGCCTGAGGAGGAGGAGAAGACCAAACGGAGGAGGACAGAGAAAAAGACTAGACACTGTTCCATCACCATCCCTTCATCATGTCCCAAAGGAGATTGACACTGGTCTCCTTGACAACAGAGACATAGAGGAACAGAGGTCAGCTGTTGAAGACTTGACTTCTTCTCTTCCTCCTCCTGCTGCCAGTAACATGTGTGCATGAGGACTTTGAGGAACATCATGTGCTGTCCTGTGAGGAGGAGGAGGAGGAGGAGGAGGAGGAGGAGGAGGAGGAGTGTGTAGAGGAGGTCGGAGACGAGGAGGAGGAGGAGGAGGAGGAGTAGTGAGTAGAGGAGGTCAGAGACGAGCAGGAGGAAGAGGAGGAGGAGGAGGAGGAGTGTGTAGAGAAGGTTGGAGATGAGCAGGAGGAGGAGGAGGAGGAGTGTGTAGAGGAGGAGTGTGTAGAGAAGGTTGGAGACGAACAGGAGGAGGAGGAGGAGGAGTGTGTAGAGGAGGTCGGAGACAAACAGCAACAACGGTTCGCTCAAAGAGACTGAGAGACAATGAGGAGGAGGAGGAGGAGGAGGAGTTTTTTTTATGTTCTCTTTACTTTTTCTAGTTTATTTATTTATTTTATTTTTCTGTTGCTCTGGAAACGTATTGCTGCCACGCCAGAAAAACAGATCAGCATTAATGAGATAAATAGTATATGGTTATAATATTAATGATAATGATAAGGAAAATAATAATGATCATGATAATGATAATAATAATGATCATGATAATGATAATGATAATGATAATCATGATGAACTTTGGATGTTTACTGATGGCGTGGCAGCAATATACTTCCATAGCTTCTTTTGTCTTGTCTTTTCATTATCTTGTTTTTCTTTTTCTTTCCTGTCCTTGCAACTTTAATAAAATAAAATAAAAAAATATAAAAAACACTAGTTGTAGATCAGCTTTTTGAACTGAACAGTAAGAGTAATTTAGGATGATGTTGAAAGAAGCAGTGAAATAAAACACACAGCATAACAATATCAGTGATTTACAGGCAGGGGGGGCAGTTATGTAATAACATAACTTTCATATTTTTAACGTTTATTTAACCAGGCGAATCAATTAAGAACAGGTTCTTATTTTCAATGATGGCCTGACAAGAAGCACCAGCTTCTTGATGGAGAGGGGGATGGGAGGGCTGTGATAGAGAAAAGAAGATGTGATACTGACCCCTGAAGACAATAATGATCAGAGCTTAAAACAGTACATATGATTTCCCTCCACTCCATATTTCCTCCAGTTAAATGAAGCTTACAGTCTTCACTGTACTGTAGGACATTTTCATCAGATCACAAAGTAACATAACATGTCAATTATTCAACAGAAAATCAAATATTCCATCTTTTATCATATTTTATCTCATAATTAAAAAAAAATAATCAGTAGGCCTATCACAGCACTGTGTTTCCACAGAGCATGAAAACCTACACAAAATAGCAATAATAACAACAATAATAATAATAATAAAAACATTATTCATAAAGCATTCATACAAGGGATGAAGAACTGTCCTGAATTATTATCAGCAACCATATTAATAAGTACTTAAATAAATAGTAAATGATTGACGTGTCTGATGGGTTGTAGGTTCAATTCCTTGTTAGTATAGTGGACAGTATCTCCCCGTCACATGGAAGATTGGGATTCGATTCCCCGACGGGGAGAAGTTACTTTTCTACCAGCTGTTCATTATTTACCTACACTAACAAAACCAACACATCAACAACATGATGCATGATCCTCCCTGTCAAATGCAGCCAGGATATAAACCTATATCATTCACACACACAAATATATAAGCACATTTACCGGTACTCTAATTAAAATACATATATGATGGATTTTTTAATTAATTTGTGAGTATATTTGTTAACCTGTGTTGTATGAATTTCTACACTGTTTTCTACAGTTTTAACTAGTGCTGTACATTGTAAACAGAAATTATATTAAAGTTTAAATCAATAAAAATAGAAACTGTATTTAAAATGCTTTAATAACAGAATTTATTAGGCATGGTGAAGTGTTATCAAATTAGTTTTAATCAAAGTTTATCAGCTGTGAGGTTTTATTTTTTCTACAATGAAAACACAAAGAAATCAAAGAAATATTTCCACCCGGTTTTGAACCAGGGACCTTTCACATGTGAGGCAACTGTTATAGACCTCAAAGAAACTGTATATGAAAATTTAAAGGACATATGACTTTATTAAGTTGCTCAGATGAGAAGAGTGCCATGCCATCTTTACTCACATAGACTAGCAGTGCAGTGGAGCTGTGTGCTAGCAGGTGTGATTGTACTCACCTGTGTTTAGCTTCATATTTGCATGAAACAATTCACTGGTGTTGTCATTTCTTGTTTTGTACTGTTTAATGCAGGAATCAACTAGTATAATCAGTGTCACACACTGCTGTATATGAATGACTATTAGCTCTGTTTTATCTGAACACCGACAAATAACCATTTCCACCCAGTCTTGAACTGGGAACCTTTCATGTTTTGGGCAAACATGATAACCACTACACTACAGAAACAACATAGTGTAAATTATGTATGCATGTAGTCAAACAAAAAAGAAAAGAAAAAATGACTAAAACCCAGACGTTAATTCTAGAGTCTTATCAAACTGTGAGACAAAATCATTCACATCAAATGTTGTCATCCTGCAGTCATTGTTGTTGACAACTCAGTCAGCGGAGGACGGGGTTAGATTTCATTTTCATAATGATCAGGTGAAGCAAGAAGAATTGTGTGTGTTGTGGGACTTCTGGGGAGAGTGTGCAGCAGCTGTTGAGAAAAGTTTTTTGTTTATCTCAAACACCTGAAAAATAAAGAAGCTACAGCAGAGTGGGGAATTGGTTGGAAGGGGTTATTATTTTATTCAGTCAATATTTTAGTTTAAATCCAGTAGGTGGTGGTAATGCAACGTTTTGGATGCCAACTGTCATTAAAAAACAATAATAAGAACATATGAGCAGACAATTACAAAAGTGGAAGTTGCCCACTTTACCCAGTTCATAATCTAGCCTTATTATGACACCAATTCAAAAAATGTTAAGTAACTGTAAACTAATGCGTAGTATTAATTCAGTTAATCGGAAACCATTCATTAAGAAAGTGTCGAATTTGTCAGTTTACACATATAACTAATCATTAGGTTACATGTTTAATGACAGATGAATCTGTTTTCATGTAACTAATCATCACCCACTATGGGTCCTATAGCCAGTTTGACAGTTTCACAGCCCAAATGGACACTGAAACTGTAATGATTCCTCCTGTTCATACTGACCATTAGAAGATCCTTCATAATACACTTACAATGGAAGTGATGGAGGACTAAATCTACAGTCCTCCTTCTGTGTAAACATGGATTTAAAAGTTGATGTGGAGCTAATATGAAGCTTAAGTCCCCATTACTTACATTGAAAGCACATTTGAACAGTGGTGGAAGAAGTATTCAGATCCTTCACTTAGCAGAAAAAATGTATTTAAAGTATTTAAATGAAAGTACATTAAAATTAAGTTTTTAACCTTTTCTCTCATCTTGTGTGAAACAAATTAAAATGAAACCACATGAGAAATTTTGAGGGGGAAATCACTATTTGATGGAGCTGTTAACAACTCATAGACATTTGAAATGTGATCCCAACTTCACACTGCTTGTGTTGTATTTTAAAAGCTTGTTATATTATCCAGTAACTAAAAAGTAACTAAAGCTGTCAAATAAATGTAGCGGAGTGAAAGTATAAAGCATTACATGTAAATACTAAAGTATGGTACTCACATTGTACTCAAGCACAGTGCATGAATGAATTTACTTTCCACCATATGACGTTACGTTCCATATGAACAAGAAAAATAGAAATAGAAATAAAGAACCTGTATTGTCATTGTACATCGCTATACAATGAGCTTTGGAAAGCTGCTCCGGTTCAGTGCAAGAATAAAAAAAAACACATTCAACTCATCAACTCAATAAATGAATAAATACTAAATGCCACAAAAACAGCAGTCCACATTCCATCCGTCATTATGGTGAGGAAAACATTTTTCAATGTTCATATGGACAGACTTGAAAAAAGGTTGTGTACTGTTTTGTATTGGACTGTGGATTGGGCACCTGCAGTAACATTATCCACAATAAATACAATGTCATAAAGTCTGTGACCTTCTGTCAGCAAAGTCAGGCCCCCAACTGAATGTATAGTGCTGCAGGAAACCTCATATTACCTTAGATACAATGATCCCATGCAGTGACCTCCATGAGGTACAGTATACAGGTTTTAAGGTGGGAATTTGGGAGCACTGGTATTGGATTGGTAGGTAGGCTATCTGCTGAAACTGATATCAGGACAGAAAAAGTCAGATCTGTGTATCCCTTCTATTGTAAAGTGTTACTCTAAAGTAAATCAAAGTGTCATTTCACAGTATATGTCTGTGTGGAAATAGGCAAAAGGCTAATGGAAAAGGTCAAGGCACAGTACTTACCTTATGCAATTAACTACTCCAGAGTTTAGGTGTTTAAGTGTTTTGTGGGGTGAATAAAAACACTTGGGTTTTTTCATGTCTGGATGGGATGTTTGAACACGTTTCACATGGATTTATCAGATTCTGGCTGAACATGAGACAATTAAAGACTGGGATATGTGATGTTTATGTAGAATGTAATATACAGGAACACTGCTGATGAGTAACACAGCAGTCAACACACACCCATATTGCTATGACAACCTCCCTCTGGACTATAAACTTTGACCACAATTTAAGTCAGGTGTGTGTGTGTGTGTTTTTCTCAGCTCAGCTAAGCTAGAGGTCCAGTAGTAGTGTGCTGTGTGGAGTCAGCCTGTCTGATATATTCAAGATGAATCTGTCATTTCATGTGATCTGCGTGCTACTGTCTGCCATCAGCTGCTCAGCTCACGAAGGTAAAACCTTTCTATTCTTTTCCCTCTTTCAATATATGAATACTATATAATATTATATTGATGTTATGTTTTTGTATTTGCCCCAGTCAAGTAAAAAAAAGAAGAATATTGCAACATTATTGCTAACTCAACCTAAAATAATGATAGTATTTTATTGCTGTATATTTCTTTTTGGCTGGAGCAGCCACAGACCAGCCCTATAACCACACTACAACCACAGTAAGTGTGTTCTGAAGCAACAACAGTGGCTGGCCGGCTGAGTGTTGAAGTTTATGAGAAGTTGTTTTAACATTTAATAGGTAAACTAGTTATGTATTGTAGAAACTCGTAATTAAATGATTCCTTGTCAAAATGAAGATTTCAGATCACTTACAATTTCATATATCCACATTTACATTTTTTGTATCTTGAATGACCTTTCTGGATATTTACAATATAATTCTTACTAGGGAAAAAACCTCACATTTCAGATATCTACTATCCAGTTATTACTAGTTATAATTTTAATTTCAGATATCCAAACAACCTTGTGACTGATAAAAATGTCATTAAGGATATCCACAGTTCTCATTATGACTAGTTAAAATGTAATTCCATATGTCTATAATTAGAATTGTCAATAGAAACAATGCATTTGCAGATATCCACAAATATATGTTGATATCTGTTGACAGGTAGATAGGATGCAATTTTAACATAAAAAGGGTTCGTTGACTTTCCTCCATAACAGCTTTTCTCCTAGTCAAAATGATTCTCTCATTTGTCAGAATGGCAATAGATATATCTGTCATGACATTCTTAACTGTAGACATTTTATTTTAAATTTCTAAAGCTTTATTTATTATCTTAAATATTCAATTCAATCTTTAAATCATTAAAAAGTATCATGGACTGTCATGCTTTTGTTGTTTTGGTTTTACTACTATTTCAGTAATGTTTTGCCCAAAACATGTTGGGAACATAAAACAGGAAATTGTTGTTGTAACTTGATTTTACATTGTCCAATCTGCTCAAAATGTCTCATGCTGAATCAGAGTTCAGGACCGAACATAGCTACATGACAATATTCACACATAGTCATAGCACCACCTACTGGCAACAGATAATCAGCCTTATGTGACAAACATTCCCATTTACACAAAATGTACATGGTGTGGTCAGCACATGATACAGCAGTATCACAGATAATTACATAGTGGACACAGATACTAATGCAATGTCCAATATTCATGAAAATGTGTATCCTCTGGTAAATGTATTGCTGCATAATATTTCACTTATGTAGTATTGCCTACATGAAACAGGAAGTGAGGCCTAAATGGAACATTGCTCATCAAATGTATACACAGTATAAGTCATATCTTGCGCCACACAGGATACACACAGGAACAAATATTTTACCCATTCACACAGTGTCTGATACTCCTGACAAAACAGACCTCAGCTCCCTCTGATGGCACAAGGTGTAAGAGCTAATTTAATTGCTAATCTTAATTAGAATTAAAACAAGTTATCTTTAAAATCAAACATCCCAAGGCATGACTGCAAAATATAGTTGCAACTACAATGATACTCTTTTTTTGACTCAACCATATCAACTGAACCATGTCATGCGGTATGCTGCTTCAGAACACTTTACCAGCAAATATTACTGGGACAGGACCACTACAGAAAATCACAGATGACACTGTGATTTTGATGATATCACTGACACTATCACTGACACCATCACTGACACTGTCACTGCCACTGTTGAAGTAAAAGTGCCCATAATCTTCTCTCAAAATTTCAGCTCTTGTCTCAACACTGGCTCTGATAAAGAAAAAGGTTAAACGTTGCTCTCAGGTTTACATCAAATTTAGATTCAGATCCAGAAGGTCTCACCATCCATCATGATGCCACTGATATTTGTCTTCAACATAACTCAAAAATGCAAATAAATTAAGTGAAAGCACAGTCCACTTCTCTCACCAAAAACTAACTAAACTAACACAATGATATCAGTGCAGTTACTATTGTAACTATTGTAACTGTCAGCTATATAGTACATCAACTAATGCCTCTAATGCTAATCTCTCTGAAACTGTTGTGAGGACATGGAGCAGACCAGTGAGGCAGTAGAGGATCTTTGTGTGTGCTTGCACTGTACTCACTGGGATATTTTCAGGACTGCTACCAACAGTCTAAAGGCTGTGATGTCATACATCAGCATCTGTGAGGACAGCTGTATACCATCACGCACAACGGTTAGTTACAACAACGACTAACCCTGGTTTACAGCTGAGCTCAGACAGCTAAGGTTGGAAAAGGAGGAGTTGTTTAAGAATGGAGAAAGAGTCTAAACACTGGTTCAACAAGGTGGTGAGAGATGCTAAACGTCTACTTGAAGAAACTCTCAGAAAAGGACTCAGCCTCTGCCTGGAATTGCCTGAGACAGATTACTAGCTGTAGACCAACTGCCCCCACTCCACCGATGACTCATGCATGACCAGAAGCTTGAATTTTAGGACCAATTTGAAAGATAACGGGAAAGTCCTGACATCATCCTGTTTTTACGGGATGATGTCAGGACTTTTGTAAAGAAGGATCAAATGCTTGGTTTATCATTTTAATGCAAGAACATCATCAGCCTCACCATGAAGGCTCAGGCTCAATGATGGTACACTTCTACACCACCATCACTGAATCCGTCTTCACCTCCTCCATCACCCTGTGCTACACTGCTGCTAGTGTCAAGGACAAAAGCAGAGTGCAGCATATTATCTGCTGTGCTGAAAATGTGATCGTTGCAATCTACCTCCACGAGGCTGAAGAGAGTAGGAAAGATCCTGGCTGACGCCTCCCACCCTGGAAAAACATCTGTGGCAAAAGGTTGATGTCTGTCAAGACAAAAATGTCATGCCACAAGATTGCAGCCGATCAATTTATACTCCTATTATTGTGTATTACTATACATTATTATTATACATAATGTATCCTGTACATTCTTCTCATTCTTCTCTACTTAATATCTAAATTTTAATCATGAGCTGCTCCTCTCACCAGAATATATTTTATATTTTACTTTTTTCTTAGATTGTAAATTCCTTCTTTTTTAGATTATGTGCGATTTCTCAATTTTGTGTATATGTTTGACTGATTTGCATCACAGCAACACCAAGACAGATTCCCTGTATGTAATCTAATTACCTTCTTCACTTATCAGCTAATTCTAATCACCCCCATTATTGGACTTGGCCTGCTTGGGAATATGAGCAGAGAAGTAATAATAACTGATACAGTAATATGTAAGAATCAAACTTGTATAATTCAAGTAGCATTGTGTGTGTGTGTGTGTGTGTGTGTGTGTGTGTGTGTGTGTGTGTACAGGTGTGCGCACTGGCATACAAGTACCAGCAGGATCTCAGACAGTGACACTTCAGCCCTGGTTGGTTGGTCTGACAGCAGTAGTTGGTTTCCTCTTCATCGTCTTCACCATCCTGATTCTTCGCAGACTGCTCACGAAGGACAAGTCAGTTACACACACACAACACACACACACTCAATCAATCAATGTTCTGGTTTTACAAATGATAGGAAAAGATTTACATGTATTACATTTGGTTGACAAAGTTCACCTCCGTCCAAAGCGGTTTTTGTTTGATAGCAGAATAGACAAATATTTTGTTTTTCCATTTTTCATGTGAATTTAAAAAATGGAAATCCACTTGCTTTTACAGTTTTCGCCTTCTAATCGTAAATTGGAATTGACAGTTAGTTCAGGCTAACAGCTATGCTCTAACACTCACATTTAAGAGAACATCTTAAATGTGACTTTCTGATAACTACAGGAACAATGGGTAAAAACTAAACTATCAACCTTATTGCTGTCTTGTGTTGCAGGAAGGATGACGAGGAATTTGGTTATGCCAAGACTCTAGAGATGGATGAGGATGGAGGTGATACTAAGCAAACCAGTATGTAGAAATCCATCTGAGGAGCATCAAACCTTTCACAAGGCTACAGTATCAGTGCTGAACAACATGACTGCATTAAATTCACTTCAAATTCAATGAGGATGTGGATATATGGCTTTTGGTATGAAATGGTTGCCATATTCAGTTCAGTGAATGAATGCAAGTTACAATATATGGTATGTTCATTGTATTTCTTTTCTTTCAGTTGATGAAAATAGCAAATGTAAGACTTACACCTAAATCATGAACCATAGTCATTTCAACCCTTGCCCAATCCCTGCCTTCTCAGCACTTTTTGGAAAGTTTAACCTATTGACTTCAACACTCTGTTAGACCCACCAATGAAGTCATGTTGTGATGCCAACCATTGTAAAAGCCCACATACGTTTATTTAAATTCTAGTGAAGATCTCAAAGTTTCATACAAATTCCTTCTGTGAGGGTGTATTTTGGGAAAACGTGTCCAAAATGATACACACCACATGTAGATTGTTTCCATTTGATGGAATGGGGCAACTATAAAAACATGGAGACTTTGGTTTGAATACGACACTCAGTGAAGTGGATCAAACGATGGAAGCAGAATCGACTAAGTTAAATCAATATTACAGTGCTAAAGAACTGTGGTGACAAGTTGCATGTACAATACTGTTTAATTGTGTGTGAAGGTTTGTACTTAGGACCGCTAATTTAACTAATCTTAATTCAAGGTCCACTTATTATCTTTTAACTGCATTCATTCAGTCTCCATCAGCAGATAGAGTTGCTGTTTAATGTGCTAATAAAGATTATGTTGATTATGTTTCATTTTTATGATCTTATTAGTTCAGTCATAATTGCTTTTAATTTTCAATGAGCTTGTATTGTTGTTTTTCCAAGCTGTATAGGCTTCACAGATACTCAAATGTGAACAAATACAATGTATACAAATGTATACTCTTGTAGTGCCAGGAACAATGCCTCTGTTTATTTTCTTCACATACTACAGTATAGTGACAACACAACAAACACATCACCTTTCTCTGACGTCACAAATACTGTGCTTGCTCTCTCCCAGCATTACCAATTAACTATTGAATCCAACGCCTACACCAGATAGAGAGGGGGTGGTACAGGTGCTAACACCAAGTCAAAAGCTGACAAACTCTGTTTATGTTTGAAAATTCCAAACAAAGGCAGATGATCACCCCATCATATCAAACCCAGAATGATTTAATATTCAGCAATAGACCAGAAAGAATAACCAAATTATTCAATTTACTGAGTAGACTGACTATAAGATCAGATCATAATGTGACATCACTGTGGCTACTGAGATCACAGTAGTCACTGGCTAAAAGTAACACAAGGCAAGTTTGTGGTGAGGATTGGAAATGAAAAGTATTAAAAATAAATTTGACACAAGACAAGTGGTTTGCAGGGCAGATTGATTTCAATTGTGCTCTGTGGAATACTCTTCCCATTACATTTTTATAATTGTTCATATGTAGGAAAAAGTCAGGGCGTCACCAAACTAATTAGGGGATCCTCTGGGGATCATAAATATCCACAGCAGTATTATGGAAATCTGGCCTGTAGTCATAGATGTGACATGTTTTCAGCAAACCAGGCAGCAACACCCAGATTCCTTCTGTAGGACATCAGTCACATGATCCAGGTGCTCATCTAGGTTGTGGTCATCACCTGCCTGGTCTACTACGACTTCATCCTCACCAGAGAGCCTGTGTCTGTCATCAAACCTCTGCAGAAATGCTGCCGCCCACCTGATGTTTAAACTCCCCACATTTTCTCACAGAACATCTCTTCTGTGTTTGCTACTCAGGCTATCTGCTGCAGCTAGCATCCACTTCAAGATGAAGGTGTTATTGGTTAAATTGGCCCTCGGTAACATATTTTTGCCCAGGGGCACCCTAATAGTCCCAGCCATGACTACAACTCATACTCATGATAGTTTCCAGAAAATGTTATGTGAAGTCCACTTTTGAGTTTCTGTTCAATAATACTGAACCAAAAACCCGTCTGGTATTGTGTATTATTTAATCATGTTAGTGTACAAGTGTACAAAATTATAGCTTTTTATATTGACCTTTGATAACAAAATCTAGCTGTTGCAATTAAGTCTTTATGGCACTAATGATACATAATGGCTGAGAGGGATAAGGGCTGTGCCTGGAGAGGAAAGTACAGCAGATTCTGAAGTCACATTGTAGAGAGGGCTGTTCTGCTCTGTCATTCAGTGAGTGTGAGGTCTGTTCAGGGGTTTGGATAAAGGAGTGTGTGTTTGTGTGTATATATGTGTGCATATTCCATCCTGTAATTTTCTTTCTCTACCTCCTGTTGTTCTTCTGGTCCAACACTGTGATTGGCTTAAGACTGCTGTGTTTAAGCCTGATTGGCTAGATGTTTACACCTCAGAGGGAGGTTGGCTAATTAACTGAGGGGGTGGGAGCCTGGAGTTGATTGATTGGACTGCTAATTACAAGATTGTGTTTTGGTTTATGTGCATGTGTGTGGTGGACTGTTTTACATCACTATACCCTTTACAGATTTCAGTCCTCTCCTCTTTTTCTTTTTCTCTCCTCTTATCTCTTCTCCTTGATTGCAGTGGATATTATGTCAAAAATTCACAGGAAAAAAAACAATAAAGAGCAATGCTACCATAAATAATGATGCCAGTTAAAGCCAAGCCTAAAACAGCAGTGTGACATTTGGTGGAGGAGTCCTGACCTTCTCTACAGTTGGCTGTGGTTGGTCTGATCTAGACCTCAAGCCTTCAGCTGTAAGGCTCTAGCTCTGTGGGCTGACATAGACACTAACCTGACCACACTGTCACCACACCCTCAAAAACCACTGGTCCTCTACCCAAGGGTTCTATGCTGAGGGTAGAGGCACTGCAAATTGGTTGATTTACAAAGAATTGTTCAATAAGAATGAAGAATTCCTTGTAGGAGAGTTAAACGGCACTGATCAGTGTTTTGTCTCATTGCAGGCCTACATAGTTTATCAGGGACCTCTAAAACTGATACAATTCATCCAGTTACAAAAAGATGTATATGAACATTTTCTGATCGGCCACAGTCATGCTTAAGGTTTGGTTAGATTTATACATGGCACGTTAGGAAAAGACTGTGGTTGGGGCTTGGCTAAGGATAGGGAGTGTGGGTCACTTTAAAGAAGAACTATTTGCTTATGATAGTAGTTGTGATAAAAAGAAAGCAAGGTTGGCTGTTGGTAGGAAACAGGAAACAACTAGCAGTCTCCTGTGTCAAAGTCACACTTTTTTGACCAAGCAACTAACTTTAACCTCTGCATGAAGTTTTGAGGCACTGAATCAGCAGGCATCAGTTGTTTTTCTAATGAGGACAGTCTCAAGGGGCTGGTTGTACTATAGAGTCAAAAACAGAGGAATCCATCTTTTACTTTTCTGCTTTTGTTGTTAAAAGTCATTACTTTAGTTTCTCTTTAGCAGTAATGCCCATGAGGAGTCTAAACTTAACTATACATATTTCCTTCATATTTGATAAGCTTTTTTAGTTTATGACACACTAGCAAACTATATATTTCCTGAAATCTGCCACAAGCACCTCAATTGCTTGAAATTAGATTTTTGATGAAGGCTTTGGGATGTGACTGAAAGCTCCACAAACAGTTTGTACGTGTATCTTAACATAAAAGAATAGTTTAACATTGGGAAATGTTCTATTTTGCATTATAGTTAGATTAGGAACCATAAAGGGTTCTTCTACTGTCCAAAGTCATAGAAACATTTTAGATCTTCTGTAGAACCTTTTTTGTTAAGAGGTGTGAGGAAGATGGAAAGAGGGAGAGAATGAGAGAATGAATAGAGAAAGGTCAATGTCATTATTTCAAAATGGGCACTGAGTCACAGTGGACAGACACACAGACGAACCATGTCACGATTAAACCTGTTTTGACCTGATTTGTACTCTAACTATATATGATAAACCACTTAAAACAAAATGTTGTACATGTGTTTATACAGCTGGTAAGAAGCATTTGATGTATGTGTGTGTGTTTGCCCACATGTGTGTCTACTAGTTAATCCTCCCCTTCACAGTGACAGCCCACTCAGTGGAATCAAGAAAGGGGGTGGTTGGCTGGTTGGGTTTTTTTTTGGTGGCTGGTGCTTTTTCAACTTAAAATGATATAAAGGGACTGGAACTGAAGGATCACTGGATTCTTGACTGGTTGGTTTTAAGTGGGAGTCCCTACGTAAAGACACCGCCGAATGTGGACAGATACTGAGTGGAGCTGGAGGAACAATACTGGAGTCTTATTCAGGACACACAGAGACCTGAGACAAATTCCTGGACACCAATGTGAAATGATGATGCAGTACAGAGCTTGGAGGATCAGAGGAGGCCTGATGAATAAAAACACAATATATGTGGATTTCTTTCTTGAATTGAAATAGACATTTTTTGAAATTTTTTAGCTGTTGTATGAATCTTTTTGCGACTGCAGGAAACAGGAGGACTACAATCTCAAAAAAGAACTGCTTCAAGTGGACAACTGGAACTTGAACCTATGGTGGACTGGGACTTGTGTACCAGGTAGTGTTTTGCGGCGATTGGAGTCCAGCAGGACTGACAGGAGAAGTGGTGCTGGATTTGACAGGAAGGCTCTGTTTTTTCAGATGTGTGTTTTTTAGTTGTTTTTTTCCAAGACTGGATTGATGTGTTGAAACAGGAGAATATCCTGTTCAAGAAGTACAGACTGTCTACAGACTTCAGATGCACATCAATTAAATAATCTAGTAAATGTCTTTCATCTAACTGGAATTAAAATGTAGGTGACTTTAACTGAGGTTAACTGAAGTTCTTAGTCATATATTTAGCAATTGTTCCTTTTGAAAGGGAATAACTCTCCTTGTATCTGAATCAAACTGCAACTTGGATCAACAGGGACTGAAAGTGAACTCACAGATTCTGTCCAACAAACCGGAAAAAAAGCTGAGAGAAACACACAAAATCTCTGTAGTCACTCACCTCAAGTCCTGCTCTGTCTCTAAAGCCATGGTTATTTGACATTTCAACGGCTCCCCTTTGTTGTCATGGCAATGTCAGCCGCACCAGGAGGCTGCAGTGAGGCGGATAGCTCAGTGAAGTGGCAACTGTGCTATGATGTCACTGCCAAGACATGGTGGATGGTGAGTTTGACTTCTGGTACTTGACTCAACATTTGGTCCAGGGATCTTTATTAGACACTTACTATAGAATGAATCAGTGCTGACAGTTATCTGGTTCATGACTATTTATTACTTAAACTCATACAAAATACCATTCACGGTTGCCTTGGACTGCCAGGATGTATTCTTTGTTGAGCAACTTTTGGATTATTAATACTGAATTAAATGACTGTGATGCAAATGCAAATGTCTCTAGTACTGATGAAGAATCAATGGCCAGTGGCTTTAAGTTGACAGAATCAATGTATAGATGTTCATTAATGCTGTAGGAATGTACACAGCCACTGTGTTGTGAAGGTGTGACTGTGTGTGTTTGTGTGTTATGTGTGTGTGTGTGTGTGTGTGTGTGTGTGTGTGTGTGTGTGTGTGTGTGTGTGTCAATTTTTGGGGTCGACTTTTGGGTCGGTGGTTAAGGTTAGGGTTAAGGTTAGTACTGGCTATGGTTAACTGGTGAGTTTGCTCTAGTCATAATTTCTCTAATCATGATTTCTGTCACTAATAACAAAATTGTCCTCATAAATGTAACTGATTCACTCTGGCAACACAGTGTCAATTCAAAGGTGGGCTAAGAAGCACACAGCCAGATGAGCAGACAGGTTGTAAAATGCTGGCAGTTTAGACAAACTAATTTGGCAGAAAAATGCCAAACTCTCCTCTGGAGACATCCATCATAGTTTACACATCCACTTCCTGCTTCAACTGACCTTCTGCACTTACTGTAAAACAGTTACGTTTAACTACTGTCAAGATAAAGTGTTTAAACATTTTCCTCTAAGGAAGCAAATATTTGCTTACACTCAAGAGCTTTTCTCTCTTAGTTTTTCTGTCAAAATGTGCTCAATGTAGGTTTAAAGTCTAGTAAGTTGACAAATGTATCAGTTTTCAGCCGTGGTAGCTTACTGTAAAAAATAAGTGATATTGCTGAATTTTCCTGTTCAATGTTGTTGTTTTTTTAAGTATGTACGATGGCATGAAAAACATGATCATTCCAGTATTTACTCCGTATTTAAAAGTTGGGGTTAGCAGTAGCAAGAAAAGATAACCTCAGGTGAGCAACCAACAGAGTTTTTATTTTGACAGAATGCCAAGTGCCTCCCTTCTAACTACAGTCACATCCCGTTTAGATTTAAACAACGCACTGGGTGGCAAGTGATGTGTAGGAGGGCAGCAGGCAGTAATGATCATTATAATGAGGGGAAAGAGGAGGGGTCACAGAGAAGGGAGAAGGGAATCAGATACAACAGGAGATGAAGACTAACTGAAAGAAGTGGAAAAACAAAAACAGAAGCTGCTCATTTATAGCATGAAGAGAAAAAGCAGCACTGACCCAAATAGAACAGAGAAGGACAGACCAACAGACCAGGGCTTCTTTATATCTGCAGCATGTTGCAGCTTAGATATTAAGGCATTTATTTCAAACTATTCAATACATGATATATACATAGCAAATAATGAGACCATTGTTTCAGTCAGGGTCAAAATGATTTTCCTAATCTGATCAGATTCAGTCAAAAAAACATATCATCCCAGACAGGGAGATGAGTGGGATTCTTAATTAGGATTAGGGTTAGGGAATTTTTCAGTTACATCACAGTAACTAACCCTTGGCATTTTACAGAAAGTTACTTTTTACATTAAATGTATTTTTCGAGTTATCCCAAAAACAGGAAAGACAAACAATCTTCAAACATTTATTTGGAAAGGCTGTTTAGGTGTAAAATGTATGGGCTATCTGCCCGATAATAAAACCAAAACAAACCCTAAAACCCTCTAAACAACCCAAAACTTCACTTTATAAGTGTGTTTTATTTATGTTATCCTCTGTGATGTGACCATAAACTGTAGGATGTGTCTGGATGTGTATGCTATTGTTTTGACTTTATCAGTAAGTATCTATACAGACACGTGTCAGCATCTTGAAGCTGTTTTGACTTTGCTTTTTAAATCATTCTAAATCAGTCTAATGTTGTGGAAGACATCAGGTCAGCAGTTTATTTGCTGGGAACAAAGTGGCTTCAGTCCAGTTCATCAGATTTAGATTTAGTTGTAGATGTGTAAAGACGGACAGTGGCTGATGACCAGAGTGGTAGATAAACATGTCAGAGTTTTACTCATCTGCCAAGCCAACCTGGGCTTTTACATCTATCAGTCAAATCTTACATTTTTCAAACTAGACTGATATGATCAGGATTCTTGTTACTAGTTGTGCAGCTGTGGATCAGGAGTTAGAACTCCATGTGTCCATTAGTCGGAAGTGTCACTGGGTAAAATACTGAATCTTAAATTGCTCCTGTTGGCTGTGCCAGGACGTGGTAGCTTGACACTATCTGTGTGTGAATGGGTGAAAACATTTTGAGTGGTTGGAGGACTACAGTATATACGCAAAATACAGGTAATCCTGACATCAACATTCAGCCAATAAATATGCTTTGTCTTGCGAACAAATTGAGGGGTTGAAAGCCAAATGGGAAGAGAGTAGAGAATGTTAGGGAGTGTGCTCGTAGCATGATCGTTTTTATCCTTGTTTATGCTGTATATGTGTTGTAAAAGTGCACCTTATCATTAGCCTATGAAAATGTAAATATAGACTCAATGTACAGAAAGGATCCTTGTGAGTGTAATATTCATATATAATTTCTTTATATAAAAATTGACCAGCTGCAATAAATTACACATCAATGCTCCAGTAACAAATATAATTGAATCTATAATATTGCATTATATTTTATGCCTCAATGTTTTGGGGGAGATAAAGAAGAGAGAGAGAAGCACATTGAAAATCAACATAGAAAATAATAGGTCCAGCATAGGTAAGTAGTAGTCAAAGTCAAAGGGCCTTTATTGTCATTATATTGTGAACAATACAACAAAATTAAAAGTGCTGCTCTGTTAGGTGCCACAAATAGCCAAAAATTCACATCACACTCAATTTCAAATCATAAATAAATAAATAAATAAATAACTAAAATAAAATCAATCAATAAGAAGGTCCAGGAAGGTCCAGGACTGGAATCTGTCATCCAGACATCTACAATCCCAGGTTACCTGTGAGATGAGAGAGCACAGAGAACTCCTGGGAAGAAGTTTAAGTTAGTGAATGTATGAATAGCACATGAATGCTAATTGATATAGATGGATGGATAGAGAGAGGACGGAGGAGAGAGGAGCTCATGGGAGTCCCCCGGCAGTCTAAGCCTATAGCAGCATAAACTAGGAGCTGGTCCAGGACAAGCCTGGCTGGCCCTAACTATAAGCTTTATCAAAAAGGAAAGTTTTAAGCATACTCTTAAATGTAGAGAGGGTGTCTGCCCCCCGGACCAAATCTGGAAGATGGTTCCACAGGAGAGGAGCCTGATAGCTGAAGGCTCTGCCTCCTGTTCTACTTTTAGAGATACTAGGAACCACAAGTAGACCTGCATGCTGGGAGCGCAGTGTTCTAGTAGGTACATAAGGAAGGAGGTAGGTGCAGAAGGATTTTAAATTCTACACGAAGTCAATGCAGTGAAGCTAAAATAGGAGTAATATGATCTCTCTTTCTAGTTTTTGTCAGAACACGTGCAGCTGCATTCTGGACCAGCTGGAGAGTCTTTAGAGACTTGTTAGGACAGCCTGATAATAATGAATTACAATAGTCCAGCCTAGAAGTAACAAATGCATGGACTAGTTTTTCTGCATCATTTTGAGACAGGATGTGTCTGATTTTTGTAATATTACGCAGATGAAAAAAGGCAGTCCTTGAAATGTGTTTTATGTGAGAATTAAAGGAGAAATCCTGATTAAATATAACTCCTAGGTTCCTTACAGTGGAGCTGGAGGCCGGAGTAATGCCATCCAGAGTAGTTATATCATTAGATAATGTGTTTCTAAGGTGTTTGGGGCCAAGCACCATAAGTTTTTGCTTTTCTGAGTTTAATTACAGGAAGTTGCAGGTCATCCAGGCCTTTATGTCTTTAAGTCATGTTTGTAGTTTAGTTAACTGGTTGCTTTCACCTGGCTTTATTGGTAGATATAATTGAGTATC
This sequence comes from Scomber japonicus, assembly GCF_027409825.1. NCBI lineage: Eukaryota > Metazoa > Chordata > Actinopteri > Scombriformes > Scombridae > Scomber > Scomber japonicus. The sequence continues at coordinate 2,683,068 of NC_070584.1, read as the reverse complement.
ATCTGCATAACACCTAAAACAAGAATATATAAGGAGAATATTATTGGTCCAAGCACTGAACCTTGAGGAACATTGTGTCTAACTTTTGTTTGCATGGAGGATTTATCATTAACATTTACAAACTGAAATCTATCTGATAAATAGGACTTAAACCAGTTTTATGCAGTTTCTTTAATGCCAATTAAATGTTCAAGTCTCTGCAACAGGATTTGATGATCAATAGTGTCAAAGGCAGCACTAAGATCTAACAGAACAAGGACAGAGAGAAGTCCATTGTCTGATGAAGTTAAAAGGTCATTTGTAACTTTTACTAGTGTTGTCTCTGATGATGTGCTATGATGAGCTCTAAATCCAGACTGAAAATCCTTAAATATACTATTACTATGTAGAAAGTTACACAGTTGATTGGCAACTGCTTTCTTAAGGATCTTAGAGAGAAGGGGGAGGTTAGATATAGATATAGAGGTTAGATGCCTTAAAGGACTGTGGTACATCACCTGTCACCAAAGACAGATTGATCATATCTAATAAGAAAGTGCTAAATGAGGGAAAGACTTCCTTGAGAGATAGGTTGATGGTTTGGATGAAGTAATCATTGAAGTTAATTCTGTAAGGTCAACTGTAGAAAAACAGTCTAAATAAGTATCAGGTTAGCAGCAATTTCTAAGTTTCCTGTGTTTGAGGATAAATCATAGCCTATTCAGGGCAGGAGCAGATTAATTTAGGCCCTAACACGTAAAAATCATCACTACTTAGAGATACAGAAATACATGGATCAGTAGAGTTATGACTCTTTGTCAGTTTAGCCAAAATGCTGAAAAGTAATCTGGGACTGTTTTTATTCTCCTCTATTAGTGATGAGTAATAGGCGGCTCTGGCGTTACAGAGGGCCTTCTTATATATTTTAAGGCTATCTTGTTGGACTAAGCGAGATTCTTCTAGTTTGGTGGAATGCCATATTCTTTCTAATTTTCACAAATTCTGCTTTCATTGTCTAGTTTGAGAATTATACCATGGAGGTGTTCTCTGTTGTTTTATTATCTTCTTTTTTAAAGGAGCGATTGAGTCAAAGAGTTGTTTTTGTGAGCCTGCAGCACTATCAACAATCATCATCTCTCTTCTATTGAGACATGGTATTGAATTCAGTACTGATATAATTATTTCCTTAAATTTATTAACAACACTATCAGACAGACATCTAGTAAGAACATGTTTGTCTAATGGTCCAGTAACAGAAATTCAAAAGTTATTAAATAATGGTCTGATAAAAAAGGATTTTGATGGAAAACTATTAAATGTTCAATTTCAATACCATATGTCAGAACAAGGTTATAACAGTGATAATGTACTAAGTTATATTGCACCACTTATCTTAGACTTAATGGGATGTAAGGCTTTCTACATAATTCCACAGCACAAGTATAGCCTGAGGTAAGCCTGAGGGATGTAAACACTTCATATGTTCAGTCATCATACCAGACAGCTTCACAGTACAGGAGGATGAGCCCAACTCTTTTGAACTCTATAATCTCAAGTCCAATATTTCTATGATCTGTGCTTGGAGTCAAAGTGGCAACAAACAGTTGAGACACCTTAGGGGTATTGCACAAAAGTAGAATAAAGAAATCCAGGATAACTGAGCAAGCGCAGCTTGATCTAGTCTGACCGGCGCATCTTGGCTTATTCGGTTGCACGTTTGCTGAGCCAGGATGAAAAGGTGCGGTTATGTCAAGCCAGGTGTAGATAGTTGGGATAAGTGCGTGTTCACGGCATTCTCAAATAGACCCATGGCATCGATCACAGAATCACAGATTGGAAAATGGAAAGGTGTTGCGCGTCATTCTTCACGGCCGCTGAACAACAGCTCCTGATGGAGTTTCATGATGAGGTTAAAGAAATTATAAGAAAAAAAGGCAACACAAGCACTGTAATCAAGGAAAGGGAGAAAGCCTGGCAGACAATCGCGGACCGGCTCAATAGCTAAGTAGTGCAATTAATGTACAATTAATGGGTTAAGTATAGCTCAGTGGGTAGAGCACCCGCCCCATGTGTTGAGGCTACAGTCCTCACTGCAGACGACCCTGGTTTGAATCTTGCACCAAGCGGTCCTATCCTACTTGTCATTCCCCCCTCTCTGTCTCCAGTTTTCCTGCTCTCTCTACTAACCTGTACATCAAAGGTAAAAAGCCCAAAAATATACTTAAAAAAAAAAGTACAATTAATACAACAGTGCTCCACTAGAACTGTCAAAATTACAATTAAAGGACTAAAGAAGTTACTGTCCAAGCCCACTAATCAACAGTTGTACACGTTGATTTAAATGTGACAAGTAAAAGTGCATGCTACTCAGGAAATATAATTAAGTGCAAACAATTATTATAATTAGGTGTAGGGCAGGGGGAGGGCACATCTGCAGCTGCAGGATGCACTTCTGCAGATGAGGAGACAGTGTTGCTGGACTCCAGGCTTGAGGTATCATGTCAATTTTATGGAAATGTCTTGCTCATTTAGCCCATAATGGATATGAAGTCAGTGATTTGGTGCTAATAGAAAATAACCTGTGTAACAGGACCCAGATGCTGCTCAGCCTCAGAAGCAGCCAAGTAACATTGTGAGTATCGGCTAGTAAATAGTACAAAGTAAATCTACTGTACATTATACACAATAATGATACCACATGAATGACTATAAAATGACTGTTGCAATTAAACAGTCAACAGACTTTAATGAAACGACAATATAGTCTATCTGTAATATTTTAATGCAGGATAATTAAAATGATGCAACATATTTAGAAAGACCATGGAAATGCTGTAAAACACATTAATTTGTCACATGATTGACAGAACTGCCAGATGAATCCCTGGGAATAATTTTAGCCTGGTTGTTAGCCTGGTCTGGAGCAGGCTAGCTGCAGAGAATAAATCACCATAGTAACTGGGCCAGGATAAATTTAACCTGCTTTCATGCAACCGACTTGAGGCTAAATTCAGCCAGGATAACTAACATATCCCGGCTTAATCCCTTATCTTGGTTTCATGCAATACCCCTCTTGTCAGCACAGATCTCTGTTTTGATCCCATTTATGGTGATGAGGATCACACCTGACCAAATCCAGCTGTTATGATAGGTGGGCTGAGAAATGCAATAGATTTACATTTTTCAACATGTTGTGGTCAGCGCAACAGTGCTGTTTATCTGACACAAGCAAAGCAGCAGCAGCCTTTGTGCTTTGTTGAAATGCCCAGGTTTATGTCTACCTGACAGGGACCTCTGGTGGCTGTAGGAATTATGACTCTTATTTCTCAAGCACAGAACCTGAAGTAGTGTGACTTTGTTATTAACGAGACCTATTAGAAAGATGATACGGGTGGACCATTAAACTCTGGCATGAGAGACCACTGTTCACATCCTGTTTCCTATCAAGAGCCAATGCTGGTTTCTTTTCTCCTATCAGGAGCCAATGCTGGTTTCTTTTCTCCTATCAGGAGCCAATGCTGGGGCCAGCTGTGGCTCAGTAGGTAGAGAGGTCCACTAGCTGGAAGATCAGCAGTTAATTTCCTGGCTCCTCCAGTCTGCGGGTCTAAGTGTCCTTGGGCAAGATATTGAACCCCAACTTGCTACTGATGGGTGTGCCAGCAGTATGTGTGTGTGTGTGTGTGTGTGTGTGTGTGTGTGTGTGTGTGTGTGTGAATATTTAGTTCCTCCTGATGAGCAGGTTGGCACCCTGTGTGTCAGCCTGCCAGCAGTGTACGAATGTGTGTGAATGGCTGAATGTGGTGTAAAGGCGCTTTGAGTGCTCAGAAGACTAGAAAGGTGTTGTATAAGTGCAGTCCATTTACTATTTTAACCATAAGAAGGATCTGCCCCTCAACTAACTATAGAGATCGCAGCTAATATGAGTCATATCAATTAACAGTCCTTTGTAACAGTTTTGGAAGTCACTGACAATCAATGTCATCTAGCTGATTGGGCTGTTGTTTAAATGACTTTCTGGTTCCTCCAGGCAAAATGATTATAAAACAGCAGCAGCAGCTGAAAGTCTTGTTTTTGCTGACCTCATGTAACTAACATTTTCACCTTGCTACAGTGATGTTGAGTGTATTCTGTATGGCCAGTATACAGTGACACCACTGTTGGGTGTGGTTGGAGATGGAACTGATTTGAAGCTTTCAGCCAAAAGTGCTCAAATAAAACAACACTCCTGAATTCACAGTCATACACTTAGCTAGAGTTTGTAAAATTACACACAGTAGTAAAAAATAGTCAAACTCATCTTTCACTCAACCTTCTATTCTACTATTCCAACTATTAATCACCGAGCAAGGCAGTGAAAAAAACATCCAACTTTTGTTTATTACAGATGCAGTAGTCACTGAAAGTCCCATTAAACAGGAGTGCTGTGACGTGTAGATCTATCAGAAAGAGGCTGAGCTCTGTAAGCCCAGCTGATCAGTCTTAAAGCAGATAATTCCTGCATCAACATCTGTCCTCTGGATGCTAAGAGAGACACAGTTCAGACTTAATGCTTGTCCCCTCCCCTCTTTCTCCTCCATATCACAGCCCCAGAAGATTAAACAGAGGGTATGCTCAATACACCATCATTCACCATCAATAGTAAATGCTGTCCTCTAACAGGAAAACAAAAAATAAAAAGCCTCTTCAGAGTGAACAATGAGCCAACAATGAGCTAAGACATATAGCACACAACTCTGAACTTCATCAGGAAATTGTCCAAATCAGTGCATCTGTGGAGTTAAGGGGGATTTAATAGTCTGAGCCTTGCTGTGGGCACAGTGGCCAATTTTTGTGTACATGTGCTCCAGCTGCACTTGAATCAGTATGCTTGTATTATCTAATGGCATCATTTATGAGGGTTTATAAGTTACGATTGAACATTTGCTTAGTAAAACTTTAAGTCCCCCTACTTTAATGTAGTTGTAAAGCAGAAAGAAGTACATTTTAAAGTGTTCATTAATGTACAGTATTCTATACATTAACATAACTTCTCCTATGTGTTCCTATTGTTATCCCTATGTTAGGTCTGGTCAGAGAAAACAACATCTCATATCTCTAAAAACATGTTTCCTCTCTCCTCGCATCTGTCCATGCATCCACATTAGGTCTGTGCACCTCTACAAGCTGTCTGAAATGGCTATCTAAATGGTAAATGAACTGCATTTGTATTTTGCCTTTCTTCTTCTGACCACTCAAAGCGCTTTTACACTACAAACCACATTCACCCATTCACGTGCTGATGGCAGGATTCCATACAAGGTTCCTACTTATCAGGAGGAGCTAATCATTCACACACTGATAGTGCAGCCTTTAGGAGCAATTTGGGATTCAGTATCTGGCCCAAGGAAACTTCAACATGAAGAGTGGAGGAGCCGGGAATTTAAATGTCTTCTGATTAGTGAACAACCCACTTTATCTTCTGAGCCACAGCTGCTCATCTAAAACAAAGAAAATAAAATAATTTAGAATTTCATTTTACACACACACACACACACACACACACACACACACACACACACACACACACACACACACACACACACACACACACACACACACACACACACACACAGAGTTTAGAACATTTTTGAGACTGAATCAATATATTAGCTATCTTTTTCTCAGACCCCAGGGTGGTGCCCCACTATTATTAATTCTTATTAATCATTTTGATTTGTTGTAATAATTATCTTTGATAATCATTAATCATTGTTGATAGCCAAAACTGTAACCAACTCCCAACACTATAACATATAACATGACGGGCCTCAGCCATCTACTGTATATTTCAGTCTTGTTTCAGCCATCAGACTGTAGAACACCACAGCTCCTCGTACCTTCCACTTCCACTAATAAGACTGAGGCTGTCCTCACTGTTTAATCCCAGGAACATTGCACACTTGTATATAGTGTAAGGAATGTATGTATGTTGTAGATTTATATAATTACAGATTATTTTGGAGATTGTTTATTGCAGCATTACCTTACCTACCTGTTCATCCTGCAGTCATGCAGAGCCAGCCTGAAACACTGAGGCTGAAACATTCCACTGTGTTTGCTGACTCCATTGAATTATAAACTGCTCTGGGAACATAACAAAGATTAGCTATGTGCTCCTATTTTTCTTTTTTTTATCAGCACTTATCAGCACTGGAACCTCCTTTTAACTTTAGTCAGGCTTCAGGCAGTGAGTACATGTGTCTGTGTGTGAGTCAACATGCAGGCCTCCAGGGGGAGTCACTATGTAGATTGAAGAGGCTGAGTCAGCAACTGCTCCTCTTTCGTTCTAGGACACACACACACACACACACACACACACACACACACACACGCGATTCCTGCTTGGAGAAGTAGTCAGAAACCACTGAAATAAATATTAATAAGGTAGTGCTATTTATTCAGTATACCCTCTAGAATCATTTATTATTAATAATTATCTTTCAATTCTTGAGGTCTTAATGTGTCTTGTCAATTTCTTGTTTGGATTAATTGAAGCTGGCAATGGAGTACAAATATAGTTAATTAAAGACATGGAATTAATGGTGAGTCAAATGTTTTAAGGTCAAATATGGTTCCAAATTAATTTATTTGTAATTTTACCTGTTTGACCTTTTGGTTGTTCAGAAAAATGTTAAAAACTGTTCAATGAACAATGACAGATATAGAAAATGTTACAGCCCTGGCAAAAGGTTGGCAATAAGTTTTGGTAGGGTGGCATGCAGATAGTGGATTGTGGCCCCCAAATAACAATACATACTGTTGTAGGTAAATGACAACAAAAGATAGTCAATAACTAAAACATATTATTGTGAAAGTGCCATTTGCCACCCTGAAATTTACAATTAGGTTCTGCTTGACCGGCAGCATTGACTCATGTTTGTATTGTCTCCCTGTCTTCATCTCTCTATGAGTACATCCACATTTCCCTCACGTGTATCTTTTCTTTACGTCTTCTTCTCTCCCACTGTGGATGTATGGAGAGACGCGAGGACACCAAGTGATGAGAAAGGAAACGAGGAAATATGTTTTTAGATACATGAGACATTGTTTCTGTTTCTGTTGAAGCAGCTGATCTTGCTGGATCAGCTGTCAGCCAGCTTCAACAGCTGTAGCAACTATTGATGGAGTTTATTTCTGCACATATGTGCACTGTGATAGTAGTAATAAAGATACACAGTTATCACTGACAGAGCAGCTGTGTTTTCTCTCTGCAGCTGTTACCTGTTTGACAAACTTCTTCACATGAGTAAAAACCTGCATTGTGTATTTCTACTGTGTACTGTATCCTGCTCAGAGGCACATGAAGCATTTCTACTGGCAGAATGCATTTATATATTTATATATATATACATATATATAAATTATTTGAGCCTGTGTTAATTGATAATCTGTTCTTTTCTGTTTTTTGAACATGGGAAATTGTTTATTGTTAGAAAATGTAAATTATGTAACTCATAACAAACCCAATGCTCAGAAATGTCCAGCCATGTGACTGAATAAAAATAATGACAAATTATGTAAAATATAAATATATCTAAAAAGTTTCTTGCTAACAGACAGATCATAGTTAGGTTAAGGAGGGAAACAATAGATCAAGAGCAATCGTTCTAATAAATGAAGAAAGTTGTTTGTGTTTCTTTTCTTGATCAGACAATTAATAGATTTTGGATGATGAATCAGAACACATATAAAATTTGGGAGATATACACTTGACTTGTTTAATATGTATCTGTCTTCTCTTCGGTATGAAACTGCAGTGATGTTGTGATGTATCAGATCAGTCAGATCAACTGTAGCAGCAAATAAATAAATAACGGGTGTGTAGGCCAATAAAAGACTTCTATGAAGGCTGCTCTCGTGTCTCTTCACTCATAGCTCTTCAGAGACTCTCCTTACTCCTCGGAGCAGAAATAAGAGACTGGGGATGGTTTTAAAAATGGCGTCCTAGAACAACGTCCAGTTCAAGCGTAGATTGAGGAGTGAATAAAAACCAATAAGAGACTTTGGATCTACCCTGTAAAGATGTACAAGGATCTCCTGGTTAGAATCCATGTTAAGGATTTTAATATAAGAGAGGATTATGTAGCTAAGCTACAATCAAACAAACTGATAAACATTTAACAATGAGTGATATTTAAACTAAATCATCTCATCCCATAGCTAAAATATTCTCTGTCTGGATGCAGCAAGACAACAGTGTTGGTTAATGTTGCATCTTCAATTTCCTGGTTAATAACCTGAGCTTCAAGTTATACGACTTATCTTATTTCTGCCAACATCTAACAGGAGCAACAAGAGTGTTGCTGAGGCATTTATCTGGACTTGGTTGATATATTAATCATTATTAAATACTTCACATTGCAAAGAGAGTGAAAAGTATTAATTTTTTTCACATCCAATTTCTCTTTTGAAATGGAAAAAATACTCTCATGGAGGGGCAACTTAACACACAATAATAACAATAATCATTTATAAAAGACAAGATGTTTTCTTCTGATCCATGACCTTTGACCTCTTAGTAGTTTTGGCCTGTATATATGAATAGTTTATCCAGAGTCCTTGCTGTGTTCCTCCAGCTGTCACATGTGAGATCATGAAGAGTTCAGTTTAGACCTGCTCTATGTGTAAAGTGCTTTGAGATGACTGTGTTGTGATTTGGCGCTATACAAATAAAGATTGATTGATTGATTGATGATAATATCATGCATCATTCCAGTCTTCGACAAATTAGCTAATAAGAAAAAAGAGAGACAGAGATTGAAATGAAAGACATGGATTAACCATGTCTGCCATATTGTTTACTTTTTTAAGAAGGTCACATATTTAATTTAATTTTTTAAAACTGCATTTTAATTGTAATCCTTAATATTTCCCTTAGCAATTAACATGAGAAATTAACAACAATGTATTCAAAAATATGTAAATAAATGCATATATTTATTATTAATTAAATAATAGGATTTCAATAGGACTGAAATAGAAACAAAACCAAAAACCAAACTCTAATGAGGTACATTAGATAAAACATTTTGTACCATATTGGTAAGTGTAGACAATGATGACAATGAAGAATGCAAACAAAATCAATATCAGCTCTATTTTTGCTGTTTGGACCACTGATAAATGCAAAGAAAATAAAAAGAGACAAAGAAAAATTGAATCCTAAAGTTCAAGTGTAAATAATAGGCTGTTCTGGTTGTTACATATTAGTTTTTATATATAAGTCATCATGGGTAATGACATTTTGTATGGTCACAATTAGTCTCAGGTTTTGTGTGCTCATCTGTGTTAGAGATTCATTTACTGGTAGAGCTTTCTTAGGCATAAGAGCCGCTTGTAGACATAAGAAATTTGCTATAGCCTGGAAAAGTTAAGAAACAAATGTGTATTGTCATTATACAGGTAGTACAACGAAATTAGAGACAATGCCTTAAAGTGCACATGAAAACATACATACACCACATTCAGTCCATTCACACATAAATAAAACCAGTGTAATAATATAAATGATAAATAAATAATACATAAATGAATATTACAGTTGCAGCAGCAGAGGGTTAGTGCATGTTTGTGTTCAGCAAGGTTATGGCTTTGGGGAAGAAGCTGTTTTTGATTGTCCTGATTGTCCTTGATTTGATTCATCTGCATCGCCTCTCTGAGGGCAGGAGGTCAAACAGTTGATAACTGGGGTGTGTAGTGTCCATGGTGATAATTCTCACCTTGTTCAGGCATCGTGTGTTGTAAATGTCACTCAGGGAATGGAGAGGGCGGCCAATGATCTTCTGAGCTGACTTTACCTCTGCAGCCTTTTCCCGTTTGCCTCAGTGCAGCTGCCATACCACACTGAGATGCAGTATGTTAGCAGGCTCTCTATGTACAGTAACATCTGTAGAAGGAGGTTGTTCCTCCTGAGCACCATCAGGAAGTGCAGTCGCTGCTAGGCCTTCTTGATAATAAGTAGAGTTGAGATAAGTCTGTAACTGAATATGGTAACGTAATAAAAATGATAAAAATCCAATATTTTAAGTATTTTCTATATAACCAAATATATAGCCAAATTCAACTGCTTGGGATACTTGAAATCACTCCCTCTTTGCAAATCTTTTTTATTTCCTTACCACTTCATAACTGGCAGAAAAATGAAAAATGTTGAGCCACAGCAGACCTCTTACCTCTGTCCTTATTATTACTTTTTAGAACTCTGGTTGTCCTTCCAACATAGCAAAACCCCCAAGGGTCATTTTTGAAGCTAAAGGTCTAATTCTACTTTGATTTTATGTTTTTACTTGTGTGGATTGACGTAAAAACACAGAAGGTTATAGGAAAAGGACAGGGTAAAATGATGAAAGAGTGAGAGGAAGACTGAGTGTAGACAAAGTAATGGATGGAGAAAAGAGAAACTGAAATAGAAATGAAAGGATGAAAAGGCACTGGGACAGAAGGAAGCAGTGATGAAGTAAAATATGCTAGAACAAAGCCGGAGAAAAGCTGAAACAAGAGCCCAGAGAGAGGCAGAAGGTGAATGTAACACTATTCTATTCTGCCGCAGCCTACCGGGGGGGTGGTGGTGGGGGGGGGGGGGGTAGTACTGCCGTGAAGCCCGAGGCTTGACGCGGGACATTACTGGTCTCTAGCACCACGGATTTACTCCAGCTGGCACACGCACCATAACAAATGAATATGGAATGATAACAACGGACAGCGCGAGATGGGCAGGCGTTGAGATCAGCTTTAACTTCCTCCGGTGGAGGCTCAGCTTCGAAATGGTAGGACAAAACCTGTTCCGGTACAATAATGTAGTAGAGTGTCCCTTCCTATTGGTGTGCTGTTTCATGTTTTCCAAAAAAGACGCAATGCGAGGAGTTGAATGAGACTAGCCACACAGCTGAAAGTGAAGCAAAAAGCGATGGCAGTTGCATCAATGTCTCAGACTGCCAGCAAACCTCTACCATATGTCTTCTATCACCGTCCCAACATTATAGCCCGATGTGTGACGTTTGCCTATGGAGTCCATCGCTAAATTTCATTCAAAAATCATGCAAATAAAATACTCTTACACACCGGCATATACAAACACATTATACAACACGATTTGAAAACAATGTGGAATAGTCAGGATCCATCCTTGAATTCGGCACACACAACACGTGAAAAATCCCCCATACTTCGGTAAAAACCTGAACTTTTAGAGTTGGTTTGCATATTTCCCTGAATTGGCGTGTTCACTGCAAGACGGAAGCCAGCAGTTTAAGTCGATGAGAAAACTTGATATTTTGTTGATGTAAGGCTCATTTTGAGTCTTATATTTGCGCCGAATTTGCCAAAACACTATGAAAAAGGAGGGTATTCAATGTCACGCACGTAACGTTAAGTGTATCTCTCATTTAAAAAGTCCACTCTAAACTGCTACAGTTTAGAATGAAGTTTGGAGCGACGTCGCCTCCATACCAAAGACAGGGACGTACTGGCGCTTCACAGCTTTTATCCTATGGGTTCATGTGCTTTTCGACCCCTGGCGGTGCGTGAGTTGGCGGACAATATGTCTTGGTGTGTTTACTAGCGCGTACAGTGGCCGGTGAAAGTTGTTGAGTTTGGGGGCATTTGTAGAAAACATGCAGCAGCAGGCCGGTCTGCCGGTCTGCCCCCTTCCGTTTGTCAAGCGGGACGGCGGAAGGCCAAGTTGAAGTTCAGCTCAAGCGTCCTTCTCCGGATCTGTCTGAGCGTTTCTCTGTGTGTGTTAGTCAGCAGAAAATGGCCGCAGTTGGAGCCAGCGGGCTAGGGTAGAATGACAGGCCGTCAGAGGGCTCCCTGTCCCGGCATACAGCTGGGCAGAGAGCCGCTGGGATGAACACAGAGCTGCAGCCGTCAAAGGCTGTCCAGTAACCGCAGCCCTGATGGAAACACTCACTGGAAGATTCCAGTGCAAGTTAGAAAGCGAAGCACTCGACAACATCTCAGATTGCACTATAGAGAAGAAGGCAGTTAAATGTTACTCCTCCATCACCATCAGCTCCATTAGATGAGACGACACATGAGAATAGATAGCAGGACTAGGCTGTCTCATTGATTGCTGTGGCTAAATCCACCTGAACACACTTTATAATGCCCACAAAATACATTAGACAGCTCTTAATGTCTGGTTGTGACAGTATTTATATAAATATGTTTCAATGATTCAAAACATGTTGAAATGGTTGAAAGTTCAAAGAAATGTTAAATAAGTTCAATGAATTATCAAATATATTTCAACACACTTTTAATTAAGATAAAATAGATTTGCATTTCAAACAACTAACTAATCAATTCAATCATCTAATCCAAGTCAACTTGACTGAAACAAAAAGTTAACACAGTTTAGAATTTTTCAATAAAATACATTTGTAAGTTTGAACAAGTAACCAAATAAGTTAAATCAATTATCAAATCTAAATCAACCAAACTAATGCAGAGGTTTACACAACAAAGGATATTTAATCAAGGAAACAAAAACTAATGTTAGAACAACAAATGATGTTCTCTCATTTAAATAAAAATTTGAAAGCAGCCCTTTTACTCTAATTTTAAGTTGAAACAATTAATTATATTTTACAGTGTAGGCTATTTAATAGGATGCCCACAAGTACAGTAAACACCCACACTGCCTGCCAAATCACTTCAACCATCACCAGGTGGCTGTTCACATGTAGATCAAATACTCCCATCATATCCAGTAACTTGATGTATGTTATAATAAAATAGTGTTCATTCCACATTACAAGTTCATCCAGGTGAATTAAATACCTAACTTTACCACAGTTACTTCCCTTCTTCATATCTCACTGATTTTTCTATTAATTGATACATCTTATCTATGGTCTATTCACTTTGCATCAGATTGTAAACTGCATTGCATTGTACTAATTAATATGTGCAATGACAATTAAGCTGTATATAATCTAATGTAAAAACAAACCTCTACTGTATGAATAACACGAAATTATGGCTCATAGAAATAATGCACTGCTTTGTTGGATGTATTCAGAAGAACTAGTTAAATCCTGCAGTGTGAAGAGTGTGTTTACCAATGAGTGGCATCAGTCTCACAACACAGCATTAGGACTGTTAACACTTGTTTTGTGCGTTAAGTACGTGCGCAATGTGAACTGAATTAGGGCCACTGTATGTACAGACTACTGTAGTGAATGTAAAGCTGATCTTGATGAACTGGAGTGTGTAGCAAGTTGATGCCAGAGGCGGAGAGCAGCTGCTGCGACTTTAAGCTCGTTGTTTGGGATGGGCTGAATTCATAACGTCATTTCAGCTTTCCTTCTTTTATTTTTCGTCCTCTCATCTCCTTCCTTCTCTCAGTGACACAACCCGCCGTGCTCCGTTCCACCTCCGGCCATATTCTGTTAGAAGTGATTATACTGAACTTTCTCTGGCTTTTTCTCCCTGCGGGGCATTTTTACTGGGCCTAAACTTTTCTGGCGTGTCATCATTTCTGGAGTTAACGCGGCAGAGTCATCCGAGGCGACTGGAACTCTTCTCATATGTGGATTCTTTACAAACCCCAGTGAAACAGTCCAGGAAATCGTTTTCCTGAACGCAGAGACTGAATCAGCGGGGGGAGAGCATGGAGAAATCGGCAAAGGCCGTGACGACGCTGTGGAAATTAAAATGTTCAGGCCAGGGATGTTTATGCTAACACACAGCCTGGTCTGACTGAGCCTCTTACTTCTCGCCACAATGATGTTTTCTCCTCTCTCTCTGTCTCAGGTAAAATTGTACTGTGCTCATACACAGTTGCACAGCTGAAGTGTTACAGTCGCACTGCACGGAAGTTACCTAATTATCAATGTGATTGATGTGATAATGCATAAAAGTGTGTGTAGGCCATATTAGAATACAACTTACACGTCTTCATATCGACAGTTTGAACAGTTTCCAGCTACAGTTGTTGTCATTTTGCAGTGTTGAGGGCTGGATCACACTGACAGATAAACAAGGATGTAATTATTAGCTGGAACATGTTGAAAAGAGTGTTTGAAAGTAGCATATTTAATCAGATGTATCTTCTCTACAGTATGTGTCTGCTTACTGTATCTGTATGAGTGTATGCCTGCATGTGTTTGCTCCATGCTTAAGAAATGTAAAATATGTGGAAGCTAATAGACAACACAGTCAAGTGCAATAGCTGCAGAGTTTTTCTACTGAGCAAGTGGCCTCCTTTATAATGTGATATGTCAGACTGCTTTGAAACAGCTTCTTTTAATACTCTGGACCCACATTAGTATGATCTCTTAAGTCCTGATCTGTAGTTTAAAGAAAGTGAGGTAACTGTTTTCTAGAGACATAATAGTGCTGTGATGAACACTGTGATGAACACTGTGATGAACCAATATTTTGTAATATGAAGCTCTTCATATGAATTTATTTCAACATTTTAAAAATCTAACCACTGTGTATAATATCAAGGTTTAGGATAAGAACAGTAGAATTTAAACCATAAAGATTTAAACTCTCCTAAAATTCAACATTCAAATTGCTTCTGATTTGTACTTTTGAAGTAGTCTGCTAATATTTTCTTCTACTTTCACTGATATTTCTTTGACTGCAAGGTTGAGCTATCCTCAGTTCCACTATAGCTTCTGTTACACAGTGCAATTCTTTCATCTGCCTTTCTGAAAGAATGAAGTATGTTTCTGGGGTTTCTTTGCCCATTCTGAGACAGCTCAGCATCATAGACTGTATATAAGAAAGGTCAACATCATAGACTGTATATAAGAAAGGTCAACATCATAGACTATATATAAGAAAGGTCAACATCATAGACTATATATAAGAAAGGTCAGTGTAACATGGTGTCAGTAATATCTATCGATCTAAAATTCATCAACACTATCTCCTGATATCTTCTTATTATCTCTGCCATCTAAAATGTCATGACTGACACGTTTAACCCCTCTGTGACCCCTGGACCTGCCCACTGAGTTATTTCTATAATAATTACCATCCTTTTCTGAACATATGTTTAACAGCGTGTCATACTGTTGAGAAAGGCTGGCGTTGTTAATCGTGTTACTACATATGTCAGTGGTATTTTTAAGTTTCCTTACTTCTAGAACAGAAAGTTCCACTTTCACATTGGAAAAGCAAAGTGGGCACCTATCCCAAGGGTGCCATGTTTAAAGTCAGGCTCTACTGTATGTACATTGGTTTTGGTAATAAGACTGAACACAGATCACACAGAGCACTATTAAAGATTACATAAAGTGGGTCCTGTTTTTTAGCTAATCCTGTGGCCCTGTGTCTAAATCAAGTTTTAATACCTTTTATAATGTGCTCACAGTATTCATATTCCTATAAAAATTAATATTCAATAAAATAACTAGAAACATAGTAACAATGCTGCCATGTGTGATCTGCTGTGTACATAAAACACAGAAGGTAAAAGGTTGGAGAGAGGATGATCTTTTCACTGATATGCAAGAAGTCATGTTCATTTAGGCCAAATCTAAATTCACACAACTAGAATAGAATAAGAGGTGGAAGAAACAGTAGAGATAATATTTAAATGTTAAACCTGAAGCAGTGCTGGAAATATACTTTCTACCTATTTTCAGATGATTGGCATTTACAGCATATTCTGATCCATAGTGGCATTTTGCTCCTGTTTAGTCTTTTGACAAAATATGATGAATAATTGATAATCTTGAAACATTTTCTGCTTTTCTGCTGCCAAAGGAGAGAGAGAGAAACAAGTCTAGGTCAAAACCAAGTATATAAATGTGCACCACTGTAGCCAGTTTATTACAGGGAGTTGTCAGTTGTTGTGTCTGTAATGTGAATTCCTGGATATTAAAATGAACCATGAATTGAAAAATCTATATACCCAGTTTAAATCCCATGTCAGGGACATGGGATGTTAGTTGTTCATTTATCTCTTATTATATGACAAATATATGTCATTAATCAGTATTGGAGTATTTTTACATCAAAGTTCTCTTTTCTCTTTCTGTAAAATGGTTTCAAATGTTTGAGAGATCATCCTGCACTCAGGGGCGTTTGCAAAAGTTCATCCAATCAAATGTGACTTTGGGCGAGTAGCAAGTCACACTAGGCATATAAACCTGCACTTTACCATTTGTGGGTTTTATAGCTAACAGCAATATGAAGAGAAATAAGAGATGTGTGTTTGGATATCATGGGACAAAAACAGTTTTAATTTCTAAAACAATGTGGCTGCTTCATTTATCTTTCCCTTATCCTCCTGATCTAACACATTGTGTTAGATCAGACTCTGTAGCTCTGTTTCACTCCTCTGTAGCTGTTTCACTCCTCTGTAGCTCTGTTTCACTCCTCTGTAGCTGTTTCACTCCACTGTAGCTGTTTCACTCCACTGTAGCTGTTTCACTCCTCTGTAGCTGTTTCACTCCACTGTAGCTCTGTTTCACTCCACTGTAGCTGTTTCACTCCACTGTAGCTGTTTCACTCCTCTGTAGCTCTGTTTCACTCCTCTGTAGCTCTGTTTCACTCCTCTGTAGCTCTGTTTCACTCCTCTGTAGCTGTTTCACTCCTCTGTAGCTCTGTTTCACTCCTCTGTAGCTGTTTCACTCCACTGTAGCTGTTTCACTCCACTGTAGCTGTTTCACTCCTCTGTAGCTGTTTCACTCCACTGTAGCTCTGTTTCACTCCTCTGTAGCTGTTTCACTCCACTGTAGCTCTGTTTCACTCCTCTGTAGCTCTGTTTCACTCCACTGTAGCTGTTTCACTCCACTGTAGCTGTTTCACTCCTCTGTAGCTGTTTCACTCCTCTGTAGCTCTGTTTCACTCCTCTGTAGCTGTTTCACTCCACTGTAGCTGTTTCACTCCACTGTAGCTGTTTCACTCCTCTGTAGCTCTGTTTCACTCCTCTGTAGCTCTGTTTCACTCCTCTGTAGCTCTGTTTCACTCCTCTGTAGCTGTTTCACTCCACTGTAGCTGTTTCACTCCTCTGTAGGAGGACCAGTCCTCTGTAGCTCTGTTTCAGTCCACTGTAGGAGGACCAGTCCTCTGTAGCTCTGTTTCACTCCTCTGTAGCTCTGTTTCAGTCCTCTGTAGGACGATCAGTCCCCTGTAGCTCTGTTTCAGTCCACTGTAGGAGGACCAGTCCTCTGTAGCTCTGTTTCAGTCCACTGTAGGAGGACCAGTCTTCTGTAGGAGGATCAGTCCTCTGTAGCTCTGTGTCAGTCCTCTGTAGGAGGATCAGTCCTCTCTAGGAGGATCAGTCCTCTCTAGGAGGATCAGTCCTCTGTAGGAGGGTCAGTCCTCTGTAGGAGGATCAGTCCTCTGTTTCTCTCTGCAGCTTCTTATTTAGTTAAAGTCTAAGTGACATTTCTAAATCACATGAGGTCCTCAGGTAATTCTAGTCTGATAGGACAGGCTGTAATGAACACCTGATGATGCAACAGAAAACTACTCACGACAATTGATTTGTAAAGAGCAACGGCCAATGGGGATACTTCCACGCTCAGCCAGCCAACCAATCTCTTTAGGTCTCCCACAATGATGAAAATTAAATATGAGGGATGTGTTTTTTCAAACTTTCAAATATGTTTTGATGCAGGTGCAAATAGATGAAAATAATCAAATGTCAATATGCTGGCTGATTCAGTCAGTCCTTACAGTATGTCTACAGGATGCAGCTCCATCATGCTTCTGTTGCTGTTCAAACGTCCTCTGGAAATATTTCAGAAGTGAAGCAATCTGTTCTTCAGCAGACACATTTCCAATACTATTTGTTTGTGAGTTGTTTGACAGTCATGTTTTATGCTTCACAACAGATTGAACAATCAAAGCTTGTTTATGACTTTTGTTAACAGAGACTTGTACTGTAATTAGCTCTGATCATTTAGCATCTGTATTTCCTGTATAGTGTATATTAGCAGAACATTCCTTCTCCTGCATCACATACTTCAGAAGAGAAGTGACAGAAACAAACAGGAAGAAGTCGTTTTGCTGTGTGTATGTAAAGCTATTTAATCACTAATGAAAGCTTTCAGAGATGCAGGCTATATACCCTATGTGTTAGGATAGTGGAACACATGGGCTCAGAATGTGTAGGGTTGCTGCAGATAATCTCTGCCAGCTGTGATGGAGCTGGAACTAATGCATGGTAATATTGGCCCATGATGCACTAAACACACTCACAATGTGTACACTTAGCTTTGCAGTAGTGTTCTCTCTCTGTGCACACCAGAACAAGCCACCTATCAGCAACATAAGGAATCACCTTAATGTTTCACCAAAAAGGTATTGAAGAGAATGCAGAGAGTAACAGTTATCTTTTGAGTTAATGAAGTACCACATAAGGAGACAACAAGGTGCTCAGCTAGATTTCCTCTCCACTCTGGAAAATAGAAACAGAAATCAACAGCTG
Source organism: Scomber japonicus (assembly GCF_027409825.1). Lineage (NCBI taxonomy): Eukaryota > Metazoa > Chordata > Actinopteri > Scombriformes > Scombridae > Scomber > Scomber japonicus. The sequence continues at coordinate 2,664,653 of NC_070584.1, read as the reverse complement.
TAAGATCAGGAAATAATATTTTACAATGAATTCTTAGAATATGACCTACATGCTGGAAATGTTTTGGGGCTTTCTGTACCTCCATGAGTAGTTTGCTCATGGAGGTGGTTGCGTTGCCTTCAGGTGACTTTAGTACAGAACTTAAAGTCATGATACAGGAGGTTGTGTAGTATGTGAAGGGAGATGAAGGCAGATGGTACCATGGTGTCCACAGACAGATGATGATGCCTGTTTGTTTCTGGTGATGATTCAGTCTCTGGTCCAGGCTCCTTGCTGTTCCCCACAGCTGTACACATTATATTATTGAATGATCATTTGTTGTTGTGTTGTTGTGGTGCTGAATGGAGAGCTCCTGTAAATGACAGTTTATACACACATTTTCATTAGTTGCAGAACTCTGTCATTCTCACTGACAAGGTTTTCATTGTTTTTGTACAGTTACACTATTACTGATATGTACTGCACACAAAGTGCCAAAGTCTATGTCTCTGTCTGTGTCTCTGTCTGTCTCTCTGTCTGTGGCTCAGTGTCTCTGACCCCAGACTAGCCCAGTAACTCTCTATGGTTACATGCTATACATGGCCATATAGTGCTTGTTCTAGTTTGTGTCGTATCTGGGACTCATAATGTGGTGGTGGTGTCTGCACATTTTTCTTACTATTCACAGCTCAGTGGCTGTTTCTGTGTCAGAGTTTGGTTAAGTCATAGTTATTGTGTCAGTCATCTGAGTCACAGCAGGTCTGTCCTCCTATCTGTCTGCTCCCACGTTGATGTCTTAAAATGATTCAGTTTAGTTGTGTAGTCAAGTAGACATTTTCACAGTTATCTCAGCTTGGATTCATCTGTTTATTGCATACATTCATCTGCTAAGGTCTTATGTTCTAAATATTCTTTTTTTTTTCAATTTTCTCAAAATCCTATTTTCATCCACTCTATTGGGACAGTCTCTTTAAAACTGGGTCAGAATTGATGTAAAGGAAATTATATGTCAGTCTTTACAACAAACAATTCTCTTCTCTTCTCTTCTCTACTCTACTCTTCTCTTCTCTTCTCACAGGCGTCCAACAGAATATGTGATTTTTATTTTATTTTTTAGAATACATTTGACGGTTGTAAGCATTTTAAATTTAAATAGACAAAAATACTGAACTTTTCGTCACTTTCATTGCTACAAGTTGTGAGAAGGTGTGTGAGTGGAGCAGATCGGTTGTTTACCATTTAGAAGATCGGTTAGATTCCCGGCTCCTCCAGTCCACATGTTGATGTGTCCTTGGGCAAGATACTTTACCCCAAATTACTCCTTTACAAAAGAATATAAATGTGTGAGTGAATGTGATGAGCAGGTTAACACCCTGTGTGCTAGCTCCTGTCATCAGTGTATGAATGAGATGTAGTGTAAAAGCTCTATCTAAGTACAGTCCATTTACCATTTACCATGAAAAGCATGTCTCATGAATCTCCGGAGGCCTGTACTACGAAGCTGGATTCACCTATCCAGGATATCTCTCCGTTACCTGGGTTGACTTAACCAGATATTCGCAGTCTAGGATAAGCGGTACTACGAAGCTGGTTATCAACTCGGTAATTGAACCCAGGGTTTTCCAATCTGGATCTCTGCACACTCACATAAAGGGGAGGTGTTTGCAGCGTCTGACCAATCGCAAACATGGAGAAACCCTGCAGAGCAGCCTACTTTACCATGGAGGAGCAGACAATTATTATTCATAAATATGAAGAATTCAATCACATCATCCAGTCCAAAAGTAACACTGATGCTGCAGCAAAAACCAGGAAGGAATGCTGGCAGAAAATAGCCGACTCTGTTAATGTGTAAATTCATGAGATCATACAATATTAATTTATCGGACAATATAAACGGACAGCACTCTGATCACACAACGTCACTTTATTACAGCACAGACGTTTGGGGCAGAGCGCTTCCTCAGTGCCCTTCCTCTCATAAGAGACATTAAGTTAGTTTAATATTCAACATTCAAAATACAAACCTATTATGCGCTTCAACCATTTGAGTGAATGATTTCAAACCAACTGTATAACATACAGAATAATATCCCTCATGTGCCTCAAGGCTTATTTTACAAATATATATTTTCGTCAATTTTTTACAATTACAATAAATAAATACAGTTATTATGCTCCCTGACACTTTGATCTCAGGATGTCAAACCTACAGAATAATATCCCCCACGTGCCTCAATGATTATTTTTTAAATATATATTTTGGCCAATTTAAAAAATTGCATCTATCCCTAAAAACTCTTTCTCTCCTAAGCGCACGATCCGCGCACCAATGTTGACAGGATCTTTTAAGAATGGGCAGGTCATTTTCTAAGAGAGCTGATTGGTCAGGAGGTGGTGCTTTTATACTCATTGATCTCTTATCCAGAACATAACCTGCTCCGGAGCAGGTTAGCCGTTCAGCATAAGTTACCATGGTGATTTACCCCGGTAAGAAGTGAACCAGCTTCGTAGTACGGAAAACCCAGGGTTAACCCTGAAGTTACCTCGATGAGAGAAAATCCAGCTTCGTAGTACAGGCCTCCGGTGGCCAAATCCTACTTCCCAACAATGTAGCGAGTCATGTGGTATGTTGTGTGAGTGCTTATTGAGCTCATATTGAATTGAAGGTTGCCTATTATGACACTGTGAAAATGTTTTTTTTCTTCTTTTTCTCTACTGAAAGTGTTTGTGCTGCAAAAATCTTAAGATCTAGAAACTATTTGGCAGACAGGTTGCAAATTCCACCCACTACTCAGGCATATACTGTATAAAGAAACTCATTGACTTCAAGGTGATGCTGTAATAATCAAGTTCACTTTTTTCATAATAATGGCTTAGAGTCAACATTATTTCATCATTTTAATCTCTGCAGTCATCTGCATCTGATGTTCTGCTCTAAAAATTTGAAATGTTTTTTTTGCAACTTGCTTGAACCCTGATGACTGCTGTTTGTGGCTATATATTTACATAACACCTGACCATAGAGAGGGGTAGAGGCCACAGCTCACAAATGTATAGTGTCACTCAAAAAGGAGGTGATAGTGTGTTTGGGGACTACTGTATTTTCAGTGGCGGATTAATTTATTGCTCTAGTGAATGCTGCAGGACTGGCAGCAGGATGGTGTGTGTGTGTGTCAAAATAAACTACACTGTGTGTTCATGTCACCTAGTGCAACAGTGTTTGGCAATAATACAGCTCTAAGGCTGAGAGGAATGTGATATATCAGACTTTGGATACAAATATAATAATATTTGTTAGTGTGCATGTGCAAATGTCAAATAAGTATAAACATGAAAGTAAAACACAGAAGGGATCTGAGGTGCAGATAGCTTAGGTTAGCTTTTAAGTGTCTCTGGTCTCTTACAGATAGGTGTTGTCTCTGTAGTCTCTGTTCAGTGCAGATGAACTGGTGTGCTCACCATGTGCAGGCAGACTATATTCCTGGAGAGACGTTTGTGTGTGTGTGTGTGTGTGTGTGTGTGTGTGTGTGTATGTTTGAATGGTGAGTGGTGTGCAGTGAGCAAGGAGTCATGTAACGAGTGACACTCGATCCCACAATATGCTGCATCATCGGTCACCTCTGATTGTAATTGAATTGTAATTGAAGGAGCTGCCTGACATCCTCCTATGCAACAAAATCAGTGGAGAGTTTTCGCTTAAATGTCCATCTTCTGTAGCCTCTCAGGGTAGTGTTGATTCAACATCACATCTGCAGACACAGCGTCCTCTGCATCTCCGTCCCCACCTGGCACGGATGACGATCCAGTGTCAGGTAAGCTGGCAATCAATTTCACGGCTTGCCACACTGCCAGTCTCAATACACTCAGATATCACATGAGTAGCAGGATATCCTCCCCAGCTGGACTCACAGAGCTCAGAAAAGAGCAAGAGTACCTGTCTGCAGTTGCTTTTTCTACCCAAATTGACTGCTTGCCTGTATCTGATCTGTATGGCCTTGGCTTTTCTGTGAACACACATTTTTTGATTGTTGTGCATCACTTTTATGTTGCAGCTGTTAAAGGTGGGGCTGATTTTAAGTATTTTATGTGTTGCTGGTGTTAATATGTAGCTCAACCTGCAATAATGCATCATAATTGATCAGTTAATGTATGTTTTGTATTATAATCACTTATAATCACCCTTAAAAGATACAAGAAGAAAGCAAAGTTAAACCAGATGTTGCCTTACACACCTGTAAAGGAATGATTAAACATATGTCCAGTAGTAGTATCGGCTGTCCAAAAATACATTCTTGTGTAAACTCTGGTAGTAACTGAGGAAGTTGAGGTTTAAGTTTGTTTGCCTACAGATTACTGTGTGTGAACGTGTGTATATTTACATGTGTCTGTCTGTGTGTTATGTAGGATGAGTTCCATCCATTCATTGAGGCTCTGCTGCCCCAGGTCCGTGCCTTTGCCTACACATGGTTCAACCTCCAGGCCAGGAAAAGGAAGTACTTCAAAAAACATGAGAAAAGGATGACTAAAGAAGAAGAGAGAGCTGTCAAAGATGAACTGCTTGGGGAGAAGGCAGAGGTGGGTGGATAGCACACAGAATGTGTTTACAAATGAAATTCTAAAAATGACATTTTCTCTGTCATTGAAAAAACACAATTGGTTAATATGCAAATATTTTGTTTGTTTAATAAATGTAACTGTTAGATTTAAGAAGAGTCCTACTTCATTTTCTCTATCCTCAGTGTATGTGTAAGGGAGGCTTCAGGTAACATTTGTGTAAGCTGCAAATTGGATCACGAACTAGCTATAATGTCCCAGGTCATGATTGTGTGTGAGGTTGAGCAGATGAATATGAAAACAAACTCTGAATTACCTCACAGTCAAGTACTAATAAGCAAAATACATTTTTAATTTACTGTAATTAAACATGAACACATTTTATTAGTGGTCGTACCATATAATATACTTTATTCATATACTTTACACATTCATAAAGTGAACTGGTCTTAAAGTTGTTTTACTATAATAGTATAATACTTTAGTCCCTAAATAAATTGACATACTTCTCTTTACAATAATATTGTGTTCCTAGGTGAAACAGAAGTGGGCTAGCCGTCTTTTAGCAAAGTTAAGAAAAGACATTAGACCTGAATGCAGAGAAGACTTTGTCCTGTCAGTCACTGGGAAGAAAGCTGCGTGTTGTGTCCTGTCCAACCCTGACCAGAAAGGCAAAATGAGACGCATAGACTGTCTACGACAAGCTGACAAGGTAAACTCACTTCTGCTTCATTGTGTCATACATGTTCTGTATCTGCATCAGAAGAACATGTAAATGTTGATGAAATGAGAACCTACAACCAAGAGCAGATGTTATTACTCAACTATACATTGTTTATATGTTTTATATATTGTTTATATATATATATATAAATGTGTGTATATATATATATGTATATATATATATATATATATATATATATGTATATATATGTATATGTATGTGTATGTATATATATATGTATATATATGTATATGTATGTGTATGTATATATATATATATATATATATATATATATATGTATATGTGTGTATATATATGTATATATTATGGAGAGTGGCTGTGGGAATTTTTGTCCATTCATTCAGAAGAGTATTGCTGAGATCAGACATCGATGTTAGATGAGAAGGCCTGGCTCATAATCTCAACCTCATCTTGGTGATGAACTCGACGTGGTCTTCCACTTTGTGGCTGAGTGTCTGTTGTTCTTAAACATTTCCACTTGTTAATAATATCATTTACAGTTGACAGTGAAATATCTAGCAGGGAACAAATTTCACAAACTGACATACCAACATACCACCATAGATTTATGGCATGACTTTGCATTTATGTCTCAGTTAGCAAGGAAGAAAACAGTAGGGAAAGATTCAATATATAAAATCAAGTCAGCTTGATGATGACTAGATAATAAATATTTACTTTATTTGACACCTATCTCTATAACGCATCATAAATATATTTATAATGTGTTATAATGATGTTATAGCGATGTATAACTATAGTTATAAACACTCATAAATGATCATATTGCTTTACAACAATAATCATAACACACTATAAAGCATTTTATCATGACTTATAAGATCAGGTAATATAATGTGTTATAAGGTCAGGTATTATGATGCGTTATAACTGTTATGACCAGCTTCTAAAGTGTTATATCACATTATAATGCATTATAAAGAGTTTTAATATATGACAACTATATAATTATAATAATACCCTTTGATCCTTGCAACAAAAACTGGTTAGCAAGGGACCAGCAATCATTAAGTATTATAATTCTACACTATAATTCTATAATTCTTAAGCCTTATGATCATTTATGAGTGTTTATAATGATAGTTATACATGTTTATAAGCCAATTATAATACATCATAAATATATGTATAATGCATTATCTATGTGATCATTGTCAGTGAGTTGTTAACAGTTATAACGCATTATAATACCTGACCTTATAAGTCATAATAAAATGTTTTATAGTGTGTTATGATTATTGTTGTAAAGCATTATTATCATTTATGAGTGTTTATAACTATAGTTATACATCGCTATAACGTCATTATAACGCATTATAAGTATATTTATGATGCGTTATAGAGATAGGTGTCAAATAAAGTGTTACCAAATATTTCTGATAAATGATTGAATCAAAATTGACTTATTCCATTATCAAGTTAAATGAAAAGTTTGTTCATGACAAAGCAATGAAGGCCTGCTGCACTTATGTTTTAAAAAATGTTTGAGTTTATAAAAATTCTGTGAAACTGTAATAAAACCACTGGTTTAATTCTATTTTGTATTAAAGTCATTGTTTTTCTATTTCTTTCAATACATTTTTAATGATATGAGGTCTTTGTCATTTGGTGCAACCATTCATCATGTGGTGCGACCACTAATACCAATAACTGTATTAAATTCAGAGTAAAATATCACTTTCATGTGGCAGTAATATTAATCACTGATACAGTATGTTTAACTGAATTGTATCTTTAAATGTTTTAAATCATTTTTAAGCAATTTACAGAAAAAATAAGTCTTACATACATTTAAGAAGGCAACTGTGACATTATAGAACATAAATATGAGATTAGTATTTACAAAAACTCAAAAGACATGCAAATAGTTTGTTTCTAGACACTTTATATTACTCAAAACTTGTAAAAAAATATTTAAGCATGTTAAGGAAATTCATTTATTTTAAGATAGATCATGGTCACACCACATGACTTTTTTAAGGTCAGTTCTAATTCATTGAGATGAAAAAACACATAAAACACCTAATTTACTATTTAAATATGAATTTATGTGTACTTTACATTCTTAATGTTTGAACTACTGCAATATATATTCCCATTTTTAACATTTTAAAATTGACCTGTTGAAAATCCTTATACGTCATTGACCCATATATAAATAATGCACATCCTAAAATAAAGTGGATCATATTTTGATCGTGTCACTTGACAATCACTACAGTCTTGCAGCATTTGAGACAAACTGGTTGTGAACTGCTCCTGGAAGTATTTGCTCCATTTTACGAGCTTAACTACAGTCATTGTGTATTGAGCTTCAGTACATGAACCTACGTTCAACCATGTATCTGAACACCTCTTATGCAGTCACTTACTGCTGATCTGCTAAGTGTCCTGCTAATGCTACACCTTCTGTCTCAGACTCGGACTCCATTCCTGATTAAAAGATCTGTTTTCTATTCAGAACACTTTTCTCTCAGTCTTGTTACGCTTCATTTCTGGTCTCTCCCTGATATGCTGGAGTCAGTCAGCAGAGCCCTGAGGCTCCAACCTGCCCCTGCAAATAGCAGAGCAGCACACTGATCTCTGCTGTATATAAACTTTATTCATATTAAACACTTTGTTTGTCAGAATTGCACCAAATTTAATATGACACTCCACTTTCTCCCCAACACTGCACATGCAAAGTGTGGAGTCTATCGGATGAATTGTTCAAGAGATACATGAAGGACAAACATAAAGACAGAGAGTCCTTGCTCTCATTCTCTGGTGATTTGATGATTACATCATTATAGTTTTATTAACAAGATGTTTTTTGTGCATGGATCATAATGGTGAACAATCTCTCTCTCTGTAGAAACACAATCTCTGTAGATTTTATTGTTTTAGTGATTGAACATCTCTCCATGGATCATGTCTCACTGTCCTACAGCAACTGATAGCTTCACATTATTCTGCAAACTGACTGAAATCACAAGTAGAATGCAACACATGCTGAGCTGAAAGGACACATGTTGGCTGTTTATCATCCATTATTCCACAGTTAGCAGAATCTGTGTAAAAATTAGTTTTATTTTAGTAGTGGTCAATAGGACACACCATATTGTCATGTTAATGCTGTTAGTATGGCAGTTACTAGTTTATGTGAATGAGAGCAGATGTTTCTGTGATGATGTTGAAGACGCTAAGATACATGTGTAATGCCTGGGGCATATGCATGCATGAGGCAAAGGGAGGGAACAGCATATATACTAGTGCTGGCATGTCAGGTATTACCCAAGAGGTTACCTAAACATAATATGATTCCCTGCTAAGTGTTTCTGTCCAATGTGTTAGCATTTCCCAGTAATCTTAGAAACCCTGGTGTCAGACATTTCCACTGAGTGTAGACTGTACTGTGTACCAACTATGGAAGACAGATATCAAAAGCATACTTCCAGTGAATTTTGTCATAAACATATTAAAGATTAAACTGGGGTACACCGTCTTAAATCCTTAATGCAATGAACAGTGTAGAGCTGCAATGATTACTGATTAATCGTTAAGTTGCCAACTATTAAATTGTCAACTAATTTATTAATTGAGAAATTAGTTATTACTTACTGCAGCCATTTTTTACAAACTGAAAGCAGCCCCGCTTGCCTTCTCCATAGTTTCCAGACAGTTCTCAAATAAAAAGATATGAAGGCATTTTCAGAGAGAACACTATGGAGGAAAAACTACAAGAGATGGATAACACAATGCCAAGTCCTGTTGAGCCACAAAGGACAGATGAATGTGTAACTGTTTGGGCTAGCTATAGGAAAATGTAGAAAAAGTTCTAGGCAAAGGTAATCTGAACTTGACAGTGTGACAGTAGAAGCATACAGAGCATTTGATAAGATATGTAAAGTGTTAGACTACATTCATCATGTAAGCAGTTGGCATCATATATGTTTACAATTTGGGGCAACTTGGCTGATGATATAATGACTGATCAAATGTTCCCTAATGGCAAAGTATAAAAAAATCTATGTTAAAGATGAATCCATATATCTTTATCCTTATAATCAATATATAAAATAAATACAGTAGACATTATATTTTCCTCTTCATTTTAGCATTACTGCTACTCAGCTAATGGAACACTTAATTCCCTTTTTAAGCATCATTTTGCCAAATTGAAGCAGTGTATTGTACACACAGAGGGACACACATGCTATATTGTCAGACTAACTTTGATTAGAGTGAAGTTCATGTTGTTTTTAGGTAGTAATGATTGTGTTTGGTCTTTTCCCAGGTGTGGAGGTTAGACCTAGTGATGGTCATCCTGTTTAAAGGAATCCCATTGGAAAGCACAGATGGAGAGCGGTTGGTGAAGGGTGGCCAGTGCTCCAATCCAGTCCTCTGTGTCCAGCCTCGACACATCTCTGTCTCCATCAAAGAGCTCGACCTCTACCTTGCTTACTATGTACAGGAGAGAGGTATGTACTAACACCTACATTCAACCATCAGTTTGCTCTTTTTCTATATTTTTCTGGGGGACCAATGCCCCCGCCACCCTACAGGGTCAGACTGAGGTCCAACTACCATCATCTCTCAAAATGTTGTGGGAAACACTGGACCATTGGATTTATGATATCACATTAGAAATGTCGTTGTTCTATTTGTGTGATATAGGATTCTTGCAATTTACTTTTATTTTATTGGCAATATGTTATAAATGATAATAATTAAAATAACTTTATCATAATATATATGAGATAGAGTGAATGTTACCGTGACTGTGAGCCTTACCCTTTTACATCCTTTATTTTACCTGGAAAGAGCATTGAGGAGGAGTCCTCATTTACAGCAACACAACAAAACACAAAACAATATCAGGTAAAGAACACAAAGAAAAAAAGAAAATATTAGGAAAAATAAAGCAATGAATGAATACAGTTAAACAGTCAAGATACAGTGTAGTTTACAACAGTTACAATCAAATAAAACAAGGTGTGAGATAAGGCTTTTGAACAGCTGCAGATTATTCCATGTGTAAGGTGCATTATAAGAGAAAGACATTTTTCCCATTTCAGTTCTGACTAATATAGAATATAGAGCAACAAGCAATTCTGTGAACAAGCCACGTACCAATATGTTGTGATTTCAGGGTTAACAGAGATGAAATATATAAATATACGGAGGCAGTAACTGTAACAAAGCTAATGCTGATCTCTCCTCACTGCCAGGGTAGAGTGCTGTGTGTAGAAACAGCTGCTCTTCCATAAATCACATCCCCATAATCCAAAACACATAAAAATAGTGCTTCCACATTTCTTGGTGAATAGGGAAATAATGTTTGTTTCTATACAGAAAGCAGAGTATTGTTCTCATTTAGCAATGAGTGTGTTAATGTGAAGCTTTAAATTGAGACAATTGTCCAGCCGGATGTTAAGATATTTCTACTGGGACACTTTCTCTATGCTTGTGCCATTAGTGGAAATAATATTATGCGGTTCGGTGTGAATATTCTTAGTGAACAGCATCCATTAGTTTTGTCTGTGTTTAACACTAATTTATTTGTATGTAATTAAAGTTGAAGTGAATCAAATTACAGATTTTCAGTGGCTGACTGGGCAAAAACTTTGTGGAATATTTAGGAAATCAGAATGAACATCATTCATTTTTACACTGTAATCTATTAGAGAGGTAGTTTTTAAACCATACTGTTTTCCAAACTATGGTGATTGCTACAGTTGATATAGGTTGGAAATACGATGCATTCTGCAATTAGCAGCACTGCATCCAATGTATCTCCTTCAGTTGATTTCCTTGTATCCATAGCAAGAAGAGCACCAGTAACTTCCTCACAGCTAAAGGAAGACATGATGTTTGGTAGAGAAGTGTTATCTTTCAGTTCAGCTTGTGGTTCAGGGTTACAATCTAAATCATTCACACCATGTTCAAAATGTCATTAAAAGCAGTGCAAATGTCTTTACACTCAGTTAAAATACGGTGTCCATTGTTAATATGAGTTAGAAAGGAACTGTTATTTCTCAATACTGATTTGACAACTTTCCAAAATATCCTTGGATTATGACAGGAGCTGGTGAAGGAGTGTAGTCAGACTTAGCTTTTCTTAGTGCAGCAGTACAATGATTCCTAAATAGTGTGAACAGAAGCCAGTGACACTTTTGAAGGCTTTTGAAGCATCTAGCTTGAGCCTAAACTGAGACTATGCTGACTTTTGTAGCAGGAGGTGGAAGGTTGGGGTCACACACTAGAGTTAGTTTAAACGAATGTTTCTAGATGATGTAATCGAAGATTTAAATGTTTGTTTTAGAATGATGGATGGTAGTGAAGAAATAACTTCATCATACTTTGATATTGGATTTCTGTATTTATTTGTGATTATATGTAATTTCTACATCTTTCAAACAAAGATTTTTTGATTTTTATCACATTAGGCCAACCGTGTGTGTGTGTGTGTGTGTGTGTGTGTGTGTGTGTGTGTGTGTGTGTGTGTGTGTGTGTGTGTGTGTGTGTGTGTGTGTGTGTGTGTGTGTGTGTGTGTGTGTGTGTGTGTGTGTGTGTGTGTGTGTGTGTGTGTGTAAACAGTGTGAGTATTGATGTGGGATCCATGTTATTTTTTAGCTTTACTGCATCTCAGACCAGATGGAAGACCTAGATGTGATTTTGTAAGCAGACTAAGTGTATGAAGGCTATTGCTTGACATCTTTTCAATAACAGAAGGTTGTGGAAGCCCTGCTGTTTGCCTTCATGTGAGAAAGCATCAAATACAATTGAAATGCACTATGAATATAGACTTTAACCATTACCAGCACTACTGAACTATAGTTTTATCACTTTTATGCTTGTACTATCAAACCTTTTCCATTGTTAGCATGGGACTGGTTTGCTACCAACATGGATGACAATTCTGTCCAGAAGCCCTATAGAAGAGCCTATACTTTATTTATATTCATTATGTGTCATTTTTCAAAGTTCATATTGAATTTGGTAGTGATCATTTTTCTTTTAAATACAATACATAATCATTACACAAAATATGTTGTAAATACAATGAAATGATCATTTAATATAGAGTGGTAACTTATAATGTTACCAGTGTCAGATAATACAGGCGAGGCAAGTTTGACTGAAAGGACAGTTTTGGTTTTGGTTGCAGGTTTCTGCTGTGTTTCAGTGTTGAATGTAATAAACAGTATTTAGTGGCGTTCCCAATTGAAATTCCAGCAAATCATGTAGAAAGTGAAAAATTAAAAAGTAGAAAGACACCCAGTTTGAGTCAGGTCACATGTTGGTGTATGTCCTCTGGTTTGCACTGGCCCACACTGCCCTCACATTATCTACTGTTATTGCAGTTAAACTAGAGGACTGTCGGAGATATAAGAGCATTTACCTTGTTGGCCATCTCAGACACGACTGACTGCTGGGGTAAAACAGTAAAAACCCTGTCTGGTTGCAACCACCCAAACCCGACATTTTTAAATACAGGCAACAATAGTTAGAGCGATCTTCACGTGAGTTGACATGGCTCCTATGCTCAAACCTACACCGTGGTCCTTTGACGAGGGGCAGATTTTCTTGTGTGTGGCGCAGACCGGACCCCTCCCATGTTGAGGAGGTACTATGAAGTAATGGAAAATGACGTAACTGGTACCAAGTCGAGTCGAGCCAAGTAGCGCTACAACTGTATAACTGTACTGCAGCCCTGCTATACATTATTGGTCCATAAACTTTCCAGTGTGGACCAAAAAAAACATCTGAGTCAGCTATAGCAGAGCTTGTGGTTGAAAGCTCTGAAGAACAGAGGATCTCTGTTAGTTACACATACTGTTCCCAACATATGTGAAAGAATTTGTTTGACATCAGTAAGATAATTACCACTGGTATCAAACAAAGTGACAATTATTATGTTTAGATTTCACAGTGAGTACATTTTAAGTAACACATTATCAAGCTTAATCACATTCATTCATGATTGATTAGCCTACATCCAATAGTTTTAAACCCAAGCTTATCATTAGTTGAATATACAGTACTGGTTGCCTGAAGATTAAATGAAATGTAAGAAATGTCTTCACTCTAAAATAAGCACATATAGCTTAAACACATCATAGAAAGTAGACAGTAAATATGATAACACTTGTACTTTGTATTTAATGAATCAAGGATATTTGAGGGTAAATTCTTCATTCCAGATCACAGGACCTGAGAGCAAAAGCAAGAGAGTGGAAAAAGAAAAAGGAGGAGGAGAAAGGAAGGAGGAACATTGGAAAAATAATACACTGAAATGTTTGATGTTAGACAAAGTTTGTGGAGAAAGGTTCAGCTTGCGTAACTGCTATTCAGACTGGTGATATTTCATTACCACTGCATTATTCAGTTGGACTTTTTGTTTCCTCTAGCTTTTTTAGTCATTTTAGGGGTGGGTTAGGGTTAGTTGATGATGATATGTTGTATTTATGCCTGAAGAAATGAATGAATACCTGTAGCTGATTTGGAGAGTGAATCATTTTGTCTGGTCTTCGATCTGTCCAAATTTGGATTCAGGACACAATCGAAATTGAATGCTCAGGCTGTGTCCTTACCAATTTTGGTAAAAAAACAAACAAAACAAAACTGCGAATCATCCCAGTTTGGAGATAAAGGTAAAGATATAAAGATAAAGATTAGGGCTGTCAGCGTTAACGCGTTAATCGCGATTACATTAATGCAATCCATAACGCGTTAATTTTTTTAAATCACATTTTAAAGCCTTTTTTCCCTTCTTCTCACCTGTAGACGGCTCCTCTAGCTGTAGCGCTATGCTTTGAAGTGGCCTCCTGCAGTAAACCTACCGCGCTGATGGAAAGTAAGAGAGCTACTGGACTTTTGAACGGCTTGTTTAACTTTAAAACACTTCCAGACGCTTCAGTTGACAAGTCAAAAGTAAAATGCAACCTGTGTCAAACGGAGTTTAACTACCACCGGAGTACGTTGAGTTTGAGTTAGCACCTCCACGCTAAACACCCAGGTGCAGCCAAGCGTTTTGGAGTGTGGGAGTCGCAGCAGAGCCGTGATTGATTCCCAGTTAAGACACTCTGGTAAGAAATGCTTTACATTATGGGCTTAAAACTGCCTTGAAATGTAAAATAAGAGGATTTAAACCCTTCAACAGGCAGGGATGAAAAATGAGATGTAAGTAAAATATTTCCACTCATATTTTTAATATATTGTAACGTCCCTCAATAAACACTGAGACGTTAGTTGGTTTAGCTGGCTCTTTATTCCTTTTTATTACACAGGCTACTGTGGGCCGTAGCCAACGCCAAAACAACAAAACCTAATGTAGTAGCTCCTTAGCCACACACGTGCTACCGTCTTCTTCTCAGAGGCTAACAACAACAACACACCTGCACGCTAGCTGCAAGTCTCACTCTCAAGACTACTTTACATACTAGTTTCTAAATTGATTTTTATAAATTCTATCAAAGTATAGACCTACCACAAGCTTCAACAGGATGTTAAAGAGTCTGTATCTCCTGGTGCACGCTGCCTGTTTAAGGGTTAAACATGCAATTCAAAATGCGATTAATCGCGATTAACCATAAAAGGAAATAAAAGTAGTGTAGTGTAGGTTTTCGTGTTAGAGTTCAAACAAAAGGATTCCTAAAACTGTGAGGCAGACCCCCCCCCCACCCAAATGAGCTATAAGCTAACATGGAAAATGAAGGTTTGCAACTCCAAACCTAACCTCACTGAACTTGACTTTTTGCAGTTCATCATATAGAGCTACAAAGTCATCCTAAACATTAATGTTGATATGAATTATGCCAACTTGAGCAATTTAAACATAGCTACAGAAGAAAAACAGCATATTTCCCAATTGGTTTCCCTAGGCATAGTTGCTATGCTCCCTCAGTGGCTAGTTGAAAAAGCTGAAGTATCATGAGCTGTAATGGCAGCAGCAAAGAGCTGTGCCTGTTAATGAGAGCAGCAGCCTGACTGACCTTTTACACTGAAAACAATGGTGGTGGCAGGAGCAATCGCTTTTGGTTAGAAAGCACCTTAAAGTTGTGATTACCAGTAAAAGGACATTGTTAAGAGCCTTGCTACAATAATAGCCCCCCCCCCCAAAAAAAAACAAAACAACAACAACAACCACAAAACCATATGCACAACTACTAACAGAATACTTATTTCTATGAAGCTACTTGTCATGACAAGTTCTAAAAGATGGTTTTGAATTATACTCAAAGCTACTATTAGTGATAGAAGTTGCCTAAGAACTTGAGTTCATTCTTATTAGTTGATTGAAAGCATTTGTGGTTGTAGCATTTGTAGCAAGAAAGTACAAAAGTCATGTTGTGCTTGTGGTATATCACAGTGGACCAGGTCACTAACTGAGTGAAGAAATGACCTGACATAACTTAACTAGCTGCTGTCTTTATCTCAGCCTTCATCTTTATATCAGTTGCTACTGTATAATGATTTGCAACTGAGAGCACTAGAAAGACTCACACTGGGATATTGTAGTCACTTTGTAGCACAGTGCATTGAATGCCCCACCCATGCTTCTAATTTATTTAAGAAAGTAAAACACAGATGAACATTTTTCTCATCATTTCTATCACTTCTAATGACACTCATAATATAACATGGTGACATCAGTGAAAAGAAGTCAGAAACGGTGAGAAAGATCAGACAGGTGAATAAAGGCTCTGCACCTACACGTGTGTTTTTTATCTGTTTGTGGTTTGCTTTGACTTGTCAAAGCAAGAAAAGCACAGGTGGCATTAATAACATTAATGATGGCTGCATTGCACCTACATGAGCCAGTTCTCACTCACTGACATGGTTTACTGTGATAGGTCATTAAATGGAGCCATCGTTAGTGTTACTATTTAAGTGCTCCACAGGCCTTTCCTCCCTAATGGAGGTTAGACTTTTTAACAAAAGCACACAATGTAGCACATAATGTTGCTGTTGTTTGTGGGAAAATCACTCCCCACTAAAAACATCACAGTTGTGTTGCACTTGCACTTTACTATAGCCTCAGGTATATTTCCTTTTACTATACTATACATCTTTTTATACCAAGTATTTTATACCATCTTTTTATGCCATTCAAGAGTGCCTTTTCATACAATTTGTCCTTTTTTTACTGGTCAACCAAATCTGTTGAGTGCAATTTTACTATTGTACAGTGGGGCAAAAAAATATTTAGTCAGTCACCAATTGTGCAAGTTCTCCCACTTAAAAAGATGAGAGAGGCCTGTAATTTTCATCATAGGTACACTTCAACTATGAGAGACAGAATGGGGGGAAAGAATCCAGGAAATCACATTGTAGGATTTTTAATGAATTAATTGGTAAATTCCTCTGTAAAATAAGTATTTGGTCACCTACAAACAAGCAAGATTTCTGGCTCTCACAGACCTGTAACTTCTTCTTTAAGAGGCTCCTCTATCCTCCACTCGTTACCTGTATTAATGGCACCTGTTTGAACTCATTATCAGTATGAAAGACGCCTGTCCACAACCTAAAACAGTCACACTCCAAACTCCACTATGGCTAAGACCAAAGAGCTGTCAAAGGACACCAGAAACAAAATTGTAGACCTGCACCAGGCTGGGAAGCCTGAATCTGCAATAGGTAAGCAGCTTGGTATGAAGAAATCAACTGTGGGAGCAATTATTAGAAAATGGAAGACATACAAGACCACTGATAATCTCCCTCGATCTGGGGCTCCACGCAAGATCTCACCCCGTGGGGTCAAAATGATCACCCAAAACATCACTCTTCTAGAGGAGATCTGCATGGAGGAATGGGCCAAAATACCAGCAACCTTGTGAAGACTTACAAAAAACGTGTGACCTCTGTCATTGCCAACAAAGGGTATATACAGTATTGAGATGAACTTTTGTTGTTGACCAAATACGTATTTTCCACCATAATTTGCAAATAAATCCTTTAAAAATGGTGGCTGACTAAATACTTTTTTCCCCCACTGTATATGTGCAATTTATTGAGCTGCTGTAACGAGAATTTCACCAGTGTGGTATTAATGAAGTCTACTGGCTCTGAGACATTTCCACTGGACTGTGTGGGTTTAACCTAACCCTAACCCTAACCCACTGGGTTAGTAGAGATGCTTAAGATCCAAAATACATAAACTTCTCTCGGAAGATTACCCACAGTTCATAGCAAGCAACAATATAAAAGTTGGAGTCATGATGATGATGATAATAATACTAATAATAACAGCCTATCTTCTCTTGGTAACAGTGCATGTCTGTGTCTGCCTGTTGCAATGGCCAGGCTGTGTACACTGAGTCTGTACACTGTCAGTGTTTCTGTCAGCTTTTCATCTGCTGTAGTGATGTGATACAGGGCCTTACAGGGCCATACAGGGCCATACAGGGCCATACAGGGCCAGTTCGATTTAGGGACAAATAACAATTGATCTTGGTCATTTTATTCTAAGTCAGTCAGGCAGTTTCCTTGTTGATTGTGTATAATTTGTGCCAATTTATTGCTCTGGTGCTCTTCAGTGTCTTTAATAATGGATGGTGATAGTTTCAGGACTGACTGACTTAGAGACTCCTTTCTATGTGTTCCTCCTGGCTTTTTAAAGCCACATGGTAAGTGTTAGGTTTTAAGGTGCCAAAACTTGAAATGCCCCTTTTGCCTTTCCTATTTGTTCCTCCATCACCAATTCCAAATTTTCTGTTGATGCTATTTAATTCTTAAATATATGTAGTTTGTTTGTGTTGCAGAATATTCCTAAAATATTGAAACTTTGTTGAAGGCCTTGTTTGTGTAGGTGACAGCTGAACTAGATCATTAGCATACAATAAACATGTGTGTCTCTTTCTCTGTGTGCAGAGGCAGAGCAGAGCAGCAGTCCCAGTCGTACAGGAGTGGGTTCTGATCAGGAGGACAGTCGAACTGCCACCATGGGTAATATAAATTGTGAGAGTTTAGACAGGCGTTCTGTTCTTCATTCTATATAAGAAGATGTACTTTCTTAATTAAAATGATTCTGTAATATACATGCACATGCATAATATTCATAGTGTTTTATTCTGCCTGTGTAAGCTGTTTTTTCTTTTTCTTCATGGTCTGTCCATAATTGTCTTTTATTAGTTTGTCCAGTAATATGAACAAATGCAATACATACTTATTACATAACAAGATTATCAACTTTCCCAGTTCAATATGATAGAAGATACATTTAGAAACCAGAAATTGATACCAAGTCTTAAATGATATTCAAAGCAATGAATGAATGAATGAATGAATGTGAATGCCTTAATTGTCATTGCATGTTCACATATGACATATGAATTCACTGTCTCTCCTAAAAGAAAACAGTTTCATTCACTCTGCTCAAAACACGCACTCACATATGCACACATAGATAGAATAACATTAGGAAGAGTAAGTTGAGTGTGGTCAAGAAAACCAAAAGTTGTCTTTCATTATATTTGTTTGGATGTTGATGTCAGATACACTCCTCTGTGCAGCCCTCAGAAGCATTTATCACATTACGCCAGTCCTGATTGGCTGGTGCCACCTGCCTTAAATACCTCATGAGAACGATATAGCCTCATTGAAGCTAAACATCTCTCCTCAGCAAAGCGTGCATCATAGTGAGACATCTCACTCACATTACTCAGAGAACCGGGGTCATGTAAATAATCTAAAGGTCAGCACTATTTTATGGCGGTACCACCTTGTATCCTTCATACAGGAGGGTGAAGTGATACAGAGACTGGACATCATTGACATGTACCACTTTCATTAACAGCTGGTGGGGAGCACTGGTTCCCTGTTAGGACCACCACTGTTGGATTGTGATATAAGGCTTTCAACATACACTACATGTGTTTACATTTTGTTCAAGAAGCCCATATTCTGCATAGTGTGAGTGTTTCTCTTGACTCAATCACTGTGTCAAACAATGCAAAACAATTTGTTGGAGAGGATAGAAATAAAGAGAAAAGGGAACCAAAGTCCATCAACAGAAGAGAATTTTCCAATTAAAATGACACATGGCTTTCTATAGGGGACATACAGTGTACAGTGAAAGCACAAATAAAAGCCTGGACATACACTATTAATCAGGTAAGTTATACAAGATCAGTATCTGAATTGACCGACATTAGCTAACTGCTGCTTCGCTATGACTCACACGCACAAATGCAATATTAGTGTCTAACTGCTGTTGTGTGTTCTGCAGATGGTCCAGAGTTTCAGGAGAGTTTTGTAACATCAGGAGTTTTCAGTGTTACTGAGCTGGTCCAAGTCTCAAGAAGTAAGTCAACCTCACCTTTAGATTGTTCCCAACCCTTTACCCAACTTAACTTAAATGTATGAGTTTGAGTTACATTGAACATGTCACATCGTCAGACAACTAAAGGCAGTTGTATGATGGAGGGAGGGTTAAAAATACTGACATCTATCACATTTTGATATTAATGTTCTTACAGGTTGTGCAAAGTGAATTCAAACATATTCTTCTAAACACATTAAATAGGTCATTAATGTATTTCTAAAAAAGGTGTAAAAAGCATTTCAACCATTTAGATTTGAATTGTGGAGCTAGGCTTCACAAACTGTTTCAAGATTTCTGTGTTCAGGATTTAGTGGGCGGGTCTGAAAAGCATGAACCCGCCCCTGCTGCTGTAGAGGTATAAATACATTCAGCACACACTACTACTACTACAGTCTACAGTTAGCCAGTTAGCTGAGTTAGCCGCCGAGCTAGCAGCTGAGTTAGCAGCAGAAAGCTCTCAGACGTAGCGTCCATGTTTCTGGTAGAAGTGGTGACTTTGATTGACAGGTGACACTTGGTAGGGGGCGAGGTTTCAGCGAACTCGGCGGGCACTCCCACAGTGTTTGGGAGCAGAGAAAGAGGAAGAGTTTTACACAACTTTGAAGCCTAATTTCATATATTTGGCAATTTTTTTAATCATTCAAATTTGGCAGGGTGGTTAACAACACACTTTTCTAATCAGAACTCAGAACACATTTATTCTTACTTTACACAAAGTACTTTGACTTACATGAGATGTCCATATTTGTCATCTTTTGCAGGTCAGACTCAAACCTCCTATAGTACATAGTGTATTGGCCTTTACAAAATGAAAAAAAAGCAATAAAAAATATTATTAATTATAAAATTTACCTCACTTCAACCCAGTGAGGTAAATACATAGTGTATTGGCAAATACATAGTGTATAGGCCAATACATAGTGTATTGGCCTATACAAAATGAAAAAAAGCAATAAAAAGAGATTTACCTCACTTCAACCCAGCCAGTTAGGATGTCTGATTTCTATCATGCACTTTGACATTTTGCATTAAATTGGCTGAGGGATAGAAACACAACTATTGAAAAGCGACTTTCAATATGTAGGTCATAATCACAGTGTGTGTTCTCTGTGTGTGTGTAGCTCCAGTAGTCACAGGAGTAGGACCTAGTTTCTCTATGGGGGAGCTGCAGGGTCATCTGGCCTATGACCTCAACCAGTCTGTCAACCAGCCAGTCAGCCTCAGACGATCACTGGCCAGCACTTCATCCAGCGGGTAATCACACACACACTGACAAACACACACTCACGCATGTATAGACACACACACAGTCACATAAAGGATTATATATTTTCTATAAAGGAAATAGTAAAAAGACCATTACTGATCAGTAACATTTTAAGTCATTTTTCAAAGCTCTCTGCTTTCATGACTAACCCTAACCCTAACCCACCATGAAATTGTGATCCTAAATGTATGTGTTTGTATGTGTGTCTACAGGAGTAAGCGTCATAAGTCTGGCTCTATGGAGGAAGAGGCCGATAGTCCAGGAGGGGACTATTACCACTCACCTTCCTCTCCTGCCAGCAGTTCTAGAAACTGGACTGATGACATGGAAGGAGGTAACAGTAAGAGAACAAAAAGTGTTTGATTAACTGACACAAATAGCATTTATCACTACAGCATAAATATAACTGAATATTTTACTGGCATACTGAACTGACAGTCTGCCAGCTTTACTCAGCTTCAACACTGTTGATCCTTACTGATCCATACTGGAGAACCATACCAGGGTTGGTATTAGGGATGCACAATATATCGAATTTTAATCACGATAACGATATTGGCTTCCCGCGATCAAATTCGCGTGATCGAGCGATATTTAAAAATGCGTCATTCCGTCCATAGAACGCTCCATATTAAAGGTGTTTTCAAAGATCCTCCGCTTTAACCCTCTCTGGTGGTTTTTTTAACCACTGTCTGATCACGTGGCTCCATGAGCCAATCACAGTTGCTCCCTGCACCGCGCAGTTTAGTCTAGATGTAGACACTAGTCACAGTCGACAAAGTAACGTGGTGAACATACAGTATCACAACAGGTAGCAGTTGGTCTTAAGGCTATAAACAATCTTAACAGAGAAAACAAAAAATGTCTAACGTGGCAGACGGTGAGGCCGAGGAGCTTGTCTCGAGAACCGGATCGTCATCTGTTGTGTGGAAGCATTTTGGGTTCAAGGCAAGTGACACAACACAAGAAAAGGTGATATGCAAAGAGTGCCGTACGGTTGTGTTGGCGCCACAAAGCAACACAACGAACCTCTTTAGCCACTTGAAAACACACCATTATTATGTATTTTTATTTGTTCTTTATGGAGATGCACTGAATTTTGGTGAATAAGAAGACCTATTTTATTTTGTTGCACATATTTGTACATTACCAGGAATGTAGCACAATATGGATGTGAAAGCAGTTATAATAAACCTATGACAATAACATTTGTTTTGGTTAAAATCAACAAATAATCGTGATGATTTATCGTGATATCAATATTGCTCAAAATAATCGTGATAATCATTTTGGCCATTATCGTGCAGCCCTAGTTGATATGTTGCTCTGCCATTCACTATCACTAGCACTTCTGGTCACATGGAACAAGAGATACTACAAATCTACAAATCAAACATATATATATATATAAAATTATGAACTCACACATTCTTAAAGACACTCACATGACATAATTATGTACAATGATCTAATGCTTACGTAACATTATTACACATAAATACAGATATTTCACTTTCACTTTACACGTAATCATTGTGCGACAGTTTCGATCGTGACATTAGCCTGGCGGGTCACAAAAAGCATAACAACAATGAACAACAACACAACAGCAACGAAAAAGGATGGAAGGAGCTGATGTTGCTCTTGTTGTTTACAGCGGTGTCTGCTATGCCAATGCTCCCCTTCTGCTGGATTTTAAAAATGCCGGTTAACCTCAAGCCCCACCCAGGAGCTTTTCAGGGCCGAATGGAGTACCTACCCTGGAGTAGGTACTCCGTTGGTCCCCGTAAAAGTTCCTGTAAATGGCCCTGTGGGGGAGGTTCCTGCAGTGGAGACACGCACCAACGGGGCTGGCCGTTGGTGCGACACTGTTGCACCACAAAAACCAACCACACCCACAAGTGTTCTGACACACACTGGATTATCACTGCAGAACAGGGAAAAGGGATAGATTAAAGCACTGTTAGCTGCTGTTAAGGTGCTCCCAACAAGTTAATAATAAATGGGTTCCAATGCCATCATCCATCCATCCATCCATCCATCCATCGCCTCCTACTTGTGCACACATGGCATTGAAGCCTATTGCAAAAAAGAGTTGTCCATGAAGCTACAAACAAAGATGTTCTCTTTGAATGCAGATGAGGCAACTGATGTTAATATGGACAAGATTTTAAATGTGCTTGTACGGTTCTTTGATGAGGATTTGGGTAAAGTTGTGACCCAGCATTTTGGATCAAGGAAAGTAAACATTGCAGATGCCTCAACCCTCAAAAATGCAATCGAAGAAATCCTACACTCATACAATTTGAACTGGGATCAGGTCATGTCTGTTTTGCTTGACAACTGCAGTGTCATGAGAGGAAAGCGATCTGGAGTGGAGACCCAGATCAGGAAAGAAAACAATGCACTCCTTGACATCAGTGGAGACACGGTGCATATGGTGTCAAATTCTGCCAAGGCCCTTTTGAATCCATTCAAGAATTGTGTTGAAGAATTCTGTACGGATGTGTATTATGACATTGAAAAGTTTCCAAAGCAGAAGGAGCTGTTTGGAGAGTTTCAATCTCTTCTACACATGAAGAACAAGAGCCTGATCCGCCCCATCAGCAGCAGGTTCCTTCAGATGCTGGAGGTGTGCAACAGGATAAGGGAGCTAGTGGATCCACTGATTGCACACTATTTCAGCTTCCTGTCACCCCATGACCAGCGCAAATACAGGTGAGATGGCAGTAGTCTAGTCTTTCCCTTCAATATTTTCTTCATCAAATGTGTTAAATTAAATTTAAAGTCAGATCAAATGCAATAATTGTATTTACTCTGCTTACTCCTCTTAGTCTTATGTATGTCCTATGTTTGTTTGTTTTTACATTTTTACAGATGGCTGCTCAACCAGGTTCTGCAGAAGCATGGGGTTACAGCTGAGGAAAAGGCTAGGATGGATGTACTACATCAA
Source organism: Scomber japonicus (assembly GCF_027409825.1). Lineage (NCBI taxonomy): Eukaryota > Metazoa > Chordata > Actinopteri > Scombriformes > Scombridae > Scomber > Scomber japonicus. The sequence goes on along the minus strand of NC_070584.1, from coordinate 2,640,823 downwards.
CAACTTCAATAAAGGGTCAAACCGATGTAAATAGTGACAGGAAGACAAGAATATGTGTACTTTTCACAGAGTTCAGTAAGCTCACAGCCATGATAGACCTATACAGAGGTATACTCCCATCCTTCCAGGTCTTCCTCAAAAGACTGCAGTATGAAAAGCCTATGCTTCATGTTCTGCATGTCGTAATGGTGCTGCTGGTGAGAGACGTTCTCTCCAAGTTTATGAAGCCTGATGCCATCCCCTTAGATGTGAAGGGCTTGATTAATCTGGATATACAGAACAAAGACCTGCAGTATCCAGATAAATTGTTGTTGGTTGGTAAATTCAACCATTTTGTAGTCAACAAGGCCAGAGTGGAGAAGAAACCTTGGGTGAAGGAGTTATACACCTCACTAAGAGAGGGATACACCAAGGCAGCTGCATTCCTGATAAAAAAACCTCCCCTTGAGCAACGTCATCATTTCCTCTTTGTCTGCACTGTCACCTTCGTTGATCCAGGACCAAAACATACTTACTGCATTTAGCACTTTGGCCAAGGCTCTGCCAAATGTCATCACCACTAATGAACTGGGCGAGGTGGATGGAGAGGTGAGGGCCTACCAGACTGACCTGGATCTGGAGGACAAGGCCAAAGGGTTTGATGAGAATGCTGCACGTATTGACTGGTGGAGGGAAATCTTTTTAATGAAGACACCAGAAGGCTCAATCAGATTTCCTGTCTTGGGGAAATTGGTGAGGGCACTGCTCTCTTTGTTTACTGGCCCACTTGTTGAAGGTTCATTCAATATAATGGATGATATCATTGAGAAGGATAGGGCCAGGTTAAACATTGAAGACCTATGAAGGCTTTGCTGTGATGAAAACACACCTGAAGTACAAACAGCCTCTACGATGACAATTAGAGCTGCAATGAGGAGTTTGTGTCTCTCATCATTTGACCGGTACAAATGCCATCTTGAGAAGAAGAAAGAGAAAGTGAATGAAGAGAAGGATCGGAAAATCAGGGAAGCATTAGTCCTCTCAGCAGTGAGGGCGAAGAAGGTGAAAAAAGCTTACACCACTTCATCATCTTCATCTACTTCTGCTGCCAGACACTCCTCCTCCACTAGAGTCTCCTACTAACATACAGCTCAACCAAATCTTCCCACCCTTCATCCTCCAAAACCAGAGAAGCTACCCCTGCAGGCCACCCCCCTCCTCCTCTTCCTCATCTCCCTCATCTGGAAAAGCTACCCCTGCAGGCCACCTCCCATCTTTCACATCCAGAAAAGCTACCCCTGCAGGCCACCTCCCATCTTCCTCATCTGGAAAAGCTACCCCTGCAGGAAAATCCTTCTCCTTAAAAGGCACTACTGCAGGAACCTCCTCCTCCTCCTCCTCATCTACCCCTGCAGGAAAAACCCTCTCCTCAAAAGGAACTCTTGCAGGAACCTACTACTCCTCCTCCTCCTCTACCCCTGCAGGAAAACCCTTCTCCTCAAAAGGAACTCCTGCAGGAACCTCCTCCTCCTCCTCCTCCTCCTCCTCAAAAGGCACTCCCTCCCTGGAACTCCCTCTTCCTCCTCTTCCTCTGGCTCATCTAAAACCACACCTGCAGGAAAATCCTCTCCTCCTGGGCCAAAAAAACCTCCCCAGAAACGGGCATCAGATGTCCTGAAGTTAGATGACTTTGGATTCACCACTAAAAGGCCAAAGAAGTAGACCTTTTCATTTTCTCTTCTTGTGTTTCAGTGTTTTAACTTATTTAGTACTGTTTAAAGCTATCTTTTTGTGTTACACCGTTGTGTTTATTGTTCAAACATTGTTTTCTTTTAATATAATTGTTCTGTTCTTGAAAGCATTGTGGAAATAAATGCTTGCACTGACAACTTGTGCAGACGTTTTGTCATTTATAGCCCATTAAGTCTTGCAAAAAATATGGGTTTTATGCCCTAGCTTTGAACTAGTAAGTGATAATGGACCACGTGAAGTTCAAATATTGAGGCGGTATGCAGCCACGACCCAAAGTGAGTGCCGAATTTTTTTTCCAGTCAGATGATTTTTTTTTGCTTTAATCCCTGAATACTAGACTAGTTAAACATTGCCATTTACAGTGATGACATTTCTATGTTGCGAGGACATTTTGGCTGAAGAATGAATTTGTTTCATGATTCATGTTAGAATTGGGTTTAGTTCAGTTTAGGCTAAGGTTGGGTTAAGGCATTGATATGTGTTTCAGGTCTGTCTCCTCCAGTGAAGAAGACAGAGCTGGACAGTCCATCTCCCCAGGAAGACTCACCGAGGCTGGGTTCCTTCACTCAGCACCACCGGCCAGTCATAGCTGTTCACAGTGGTCAGTAACACACATACATGCACAAACTTTGCACTCTCAGAATCCTGAAAGTTGATATTTTACTTCAATAACAGTTAAAAAAGAACAAAATATAATTTTTTCTCTTTCTCTGTCCAGGTCTGTCACGGAATCCCCACCCCTCCTCATCTCTTCATTTCCCATCCTCGTCTTACTTCCCCCACGGAGCAATCCGCTATCCTCCTCACTTGGCCCAGGATCCCTTAAAAGATCTGGTTTCATTGGCCTGCGACCCAGCCAATCAGACCCCCAGTTCAGTGAGTACAAAACAAGACTACCCAAATAATGTGCTTCTTTTATTTAAGATATAAATGAAATCAATCAAATTTCAATCAAAAATGTTCAATTTCAATCAAATACGTTTTGATTGTCTAATAATGTAATAATGTAGTAATAATGTGGTATTACGGCACATTAAATTTTGTTGTTTTGTTGTCTGATTTTTCTAGCTGAATGGCAGCAACCAGGTTAAAGTGCCCAGTCACTACATCACCTCTCAAATGTTGGTACCTCCTGGACCAGCACCCTCCCTGGCTCCTCCCCCATCCTCCCTCCCCAGGCCAACACTGTCTGCAGAGTCAAAGGCCACTCCCACCTCCTCTGATGGGGGAGCAAACTCCCCCACATCACCCAGTGAGTGGTCAAAACACTAACAAAATATACTGATAGTATAGATACATACAGTATACAATATACATTGCCTTTGATTGGGTTAGAATAGAATAGGTTACTGTTTATAGTCTTGTATTTGTTTATATCCAAGAGCAAAAGTAGACCAAAGGTCTACAGGTGTAAAGGCTCCTGGGGGGTATTCCAGACTGGTGGTTTGAAAAATCCCAAATTAAATTGATTCCTATATGAAAAAGTGTATACTATATATATGTTAGGGGTGTCACGATCTTGATTGTAAATCGAAAATTGATCGAAATGACCTCACGATCTCGACCTTCGAAATCAACGAAGGAATTGAACATGTAGCCACGCCCCCAAAGTCACATCCAGCAAGCGAGTCAAGAGTGGAAAAAACACAGACGTGTTGAAATGCAACGAGTCAACATTACCTCCTCTAACTTGAACCTGCAGCCGGTAAAAAGACACAATGGCAACCGCTGATAGAGGAGACACATCAACCACACTCTAACTAGTTGTCGTTCCAGGGGGGTGGTGATTGGGGGTGGGAGGGGTGGGTGTCTAATAAACAGCAACACAGAGCTATCAGGACGCCTTGCTCTCACACGCGCTGCATTGATAGTCACACAAACACACACACGTGTAGACACTCGCTCACTCGCTGCAGATTCCAGGAGATTGTATATAATTTGTAGCATCAGGGAGCCGCTATCAATATGCAGGAGAGTTAGGATGTCTGCACTAAAGCAATAACTAGCGCTATAAGGCTATTTGTAGCAGCAGAGATGCTACTGTTAGATACAGTTAGGACACTGCAGGGGTGGATTGGCCATAGGGAGTACCGGGATTTTTCCCGGTGGGCCGATCAATAATGGGCCGATGGCTGCCCGTTTTTTATTTTTTATTTGCTCATTTATTTTTTGCTGCACCTTGCCATGGTAACTCTCCAAGCCCAGGGGCAGAGACACGCACCGGCCCACAGAGCTCCGCTGCAGCCTGCAGACACAGCAGAGGCCCGTTGGCTTGTCTGTCTAAAGAATACCTGGCCCAATGGCCCTATGATAGGCTACAGAGGCCCAGGAGTCCCACCCACACATGTTCTAGACCCCGCCCCACGTCCAATCACCTTTGATGACAAGCAGTCATGATGAGAGCGTGAGTGAGAGAAACAACAACACACCAGCACACAAAAAACAAAGTGAGAATTACAAAATGGGAAATACGGGTAAAAAATGAAAAGGCGGAGCTGAAAAACGGAGAAAAGAAAAGCTCTCGCGACCGACGCTGCTACGTAGGAGCAAAAAATGCTAGCTGCGGGGGCCAGCGTGGCCAGAGCTAGCAGCAGTGGTTCCTCTCAGCAGCAGGTGTGTCAGAGTGAGGCTCCCGCTGCCATGGTGGTGCAGCAGCAGGTTGAGGAAGACTCTCCACCATGTGGAAGTGGTGATACAGTCTTAAGCAGGTGTGATCCTGCCAGCATGGTGTGGATAAACACTCATTAAATGTTCAGAACGGTTACTTAACTGTCTAGTATGAACTTCACTTGACATAATAAATAGCAAACTCTGCATAGTGTGGTGTGTTACAACTAGGCCTAAATCTAGTTATCTAAAGTATTGGAAAACAATCATATTCATATACTATCCTGATTCATTGATTAGTTGCTTTTATTAACCACTTAACCACTATTTTCATCAAAGGATGCCATACATATTTGCAAACCTGCAAGCTTACAACTCACATGTTGCAATGTGATGTGGTTTGAGCATGTACATCTGCTATTTTCACAATTTTTGATCATTTCTACCTATAATGACTTCCCCCAACTCAGGTCACCAGAGTTAAAGTGTTTTAAGTGTCAATATGCACCTTTCTTTGTGCCCACAGTCCAATTTGTTCATGAAGGACATTGATCTAACTACATAACACATGTGTAGCCTATGCTTTACATATTTTTTTCCAGTGAGTGTTTATGGTTTATTATTAGTTAAAACTAATTCAAGCCTATTCGAGTTTCCAGAATATAAGGGATATTGTTCAGTATACTACTGTTATTAAGGGCTTGTGTGTTTAAATGTACATCAACGCGAGTTGGCACAGTATCTGAGCATGGATTGTAGTGGGCCGGTCTGGACCAAAAAGTCCAGGGCTGAATTTTTGTCCCAGTCCAGGCCTGGGACACTGTTAGGACAGTTAACACACTTCATTGTTCAGTGATGACTATGGACATTAGGCTGTTTTAATTTAGTTTTTGTTTTATTGTGAACTTGAATAGGCTTTACACGATCAAGATCTTTGGGGCCGATCAGTGAGTTTAAATAAACCGATTTCCGATCACGTCTTCTTTGTCCAAGCTCCGTTTCTTAAACTTGGCATGCTCCTCCTCGTGTTCCCTACCCAGGTACATTTGTGGTGTTGAAACATTTTGCAGATGCTTCCCTACGAGGTACTTTCGTGTTGCACAGATTGTAAATAGCTTGTGTTTTATCTGTCTGCCCACACCACCTACACGTTTGTTTGAATCCAACAGCTAATGATTCAAGATTCAAAAAATGTATTGTCCGTCACATCGTGACAGAGCTCAAAACTAACTGTCGGATTCAAACAAACATGTCGGCGGTGTGGAACTTCTTCGGAGTAAATGAGACCGATAAAGCACAAGCCATCTGCAATCTATGCAATGGGAGCATCTGCAAAAAGTTTCAACATGACGACATTGATCGGATCGGCGAATTAAGACATTGCAGCCGATCTCACAAATTGCATAAAATGCAAAATATCGGCTGATCCGATATAGCCAATCAGATCGGCGTAAACCCTAAGCTTGAATATGATCTAATATGAAGAGTGCACACTGCAGTTACTAAAGGGTCACTACATGATTCTTTCGTTTACAGTAAGTTTCCAATTGACTGCTGAAACAACTTATTGTTACATTTATTGCTAATAAATTATTTAACTTTGACAGTAAGGCCTTAGTGTGGTACATTACAAGCAACTGATGGAGATTATATCACTCATAATTAGTCTAAAAATGGCATAGGCATCTGTGCTAAAAGGACCCAAAAAAGATTGAGAATTGAATCGAATCAAATCAAATCGTGACACCTCTAATTAATATATATATATGTGTGTGTATATATACTGTATAGTATAGTATAGTATAGTATGTGTGGCATATCCAGAATAACTCCGTCAACCTTCACTAACTGAGCTTGATGAATTTGACCCCAATCTAAACTATGACAAGACAACACAGTGGCTCATCAGTGTGTGTCTTATAAATCAACTGACAGTTACAGTAATACATGTATGCAAGTTACACATATAAAGTTGTGCCTTGCCTTGATTATTTATTCAATATTATCATTATCAACAACATACATTGACTTGCAAATATCATCTTTGTATCAAGCTTGATATAGTTTATGTCTTAGAAATCTATTGTTAAATAGAACTATTAAGGAGCCATATCAATGTCATGAGTGACATGTTCCCTCATTATGGTGAACCAGACGTGTAGTTCCTTTCAGTTCATCAAACAAAACTACACCTCTGGAGTATGTTCTAGTGAAATCTGCCCTACACAGAACTAGTCTGCACAGATCTAAACTACAGCTGCCCAGTGCTTTCAGTGTAAAGTATGATTTTTGATGAGCTTTGCTAAGAAAATGGTTAGCATCAACTTGTGGCTTTATCACGTGATGCTATAATCTTTGTGCATTCTACGCCTGATATAGGCAACAGCTCATTTTTCAAAACTGACTTTCAGTCTGAGAGTGAAATAGAGCTCAGCAAGTAGTGCAAGTTGAGAAAATAACTTCTATCAATGGAAAGTAAGTCAAACAAACCTTGTGCGATAGTATATAACTGATGGTATGACATGTTTCTGTACCTTTTTAAATCAATCAGTTGAAACTGAGTCCAGGTTTTAATCACATTAAAATATTCCTAAGAAACCACTAAAGACGTATCTCACCATGCATTTAGTTGTGACACATTTTACAGAGAGAGAGATGAGGAGTAAGTGGCAAGTCCAGCAGGTCAGAGTGGAACAGATGGAGGTGGAGATGGTGTTAGAGGTGTTAGAGGTGGTGGAGTTAGTCATGTTTCTACTGAGCTCATTATAATGTCCAAATTCAAAGACAGAGCAGTGCCAGTAGTGATTTCACAGTTTATAATGATAGTTCATATGTGAGTTCACATGATTCACTTTTACAGCTTCTATCTTTACAAAGACTGAATATTGATTCTTATACACCCTGTATGACCTCTTCACTAGGACTAGCTCTTATTGGAACTCTTTTCCCCTGTGCAGTTTTGATGTATGTATGTATTTTACAAACATGGGACTAACTATACTATGTAATGTATCTAAAACAATTTATTTTAAAATGTCATTCTTGATCTTGGCCAGCTGTTGACAAAGCAACATAACCTTAAAATCTGTTTGGTAGCTGTTCTGGAGCTTTTGATCATATGATGATGAGACTGGTATATGAGTGAAGTAGACCATTGTGGGACACACCAAGGCTGACGTGGCAGTCCTAAATGATTTTCTGCAGAGCATTTCAGCTCTCTGCTGGGGCTCAGCACAAACCATTCTATTACATACATACTAAGCTAAGCCCTCTAATGCTCATCACTATTGGTATATTCCTCCAGAGCTTCACCTTGGCAGCCTGAGACAGATCTTTGCAGTCACTGCTCAATCAATAGGTATCATCCATGCACTATAAAGCACCAGTGCACCCTCTGTTTTGGTTCCTCTTTTCACTTAACCATCTTGAGTACAGTACACAGCACTCAGTGAACTCTTTGTCACCCTCCAGTGTCGCTAGCTGACATTTCACATTCAGCCTACCGTAAATGGTGAATGGTCTGCACTTATAGCACCTTTCTAGTCTTCTGACCACTTAAAGCACTTTAATACTAAGTCGCATTTACCTATTAACACACATTCATATACTGAACGAGGCAACCATTTACACACACACACACACACACACACACACACACACACACACACACACACACACACACACACACACACACACACACACACACACTGCCATCCAGAACAGTTTGGGGACTGTAGAAGCTGGGAATTGATTCTTCTGATTAGAGCCCACAGTGTGCTCCACTACCTCCTGAGCCACAGACACCCCATTTCCATTTGCCTGGTGCTGGGAAGGGATGCTACTTGACAAAGATGTCCAGTGTGCCTTGGAAGAAGCACCATTGTTCCTGCATCCTCTAAGGCAATCCTCCATACACTTTCCACTGCTAGTCTACTGTAGCTCAGGCTGGATCAATAGCTACACTAGCAGGATAGCATCACCTGCGGCTGTGGGTGCCACATGTCGATGTGTCCTTGGGCAAGACACTTAACCCCAAATTGCTCCCGTTGCTGTGCCAACGGTGTGTGAATGTGAATGAATGGTTAGATCCTCCTGATGAGCAGGTTGGCGCCCTGCGTGGTAGCCCCTGCCATCAGTGTATGAATGTGTGTGAAAGGGTGAATGACGTGTCATGTAAAGCGCTTTGAGTGGTCGCACAGACTAGAAAGGCGCTATATAAGTACAGTCCATTTACCATTTACTCATTATGAACTGCTGCTACCACAAGCCAGTTAGCACTGATATGTGTCTTAGTATGAGCTAGAAACACTGCTTCTCTTGCTGGCTTGTTCAATCCTGATCTAGGAAATCGCATGACATCATGTCAGAGGTTGGGGCCTCCTGTTGCCATTGCCCTTGCATTTCATATTTTTGCTACCCGGGATGGGATTACGTCATCTCACCAACTCATATTGATAGCGGCTCCCTGACGCCCGCAAATGAGACACAATCTCCCGGAGTCTGGAGTGAACGAGCAAGAGCGCGCGCTAGAGAGTGACTGCAGGCGCTTGTGTGTGTTTCTCAATGCAGCGCGTGTGAGAGCGCAGCGTCCTGATAGCTGTGTGATCTCACTGAAGATGTCCCAGTCCTACCTTTCTTCTTGTCAACCAAAGGCCTTTCTGTCATTTTAAATCTCCCAGATCTGCACAGAAACACACCGTTCCTCCAGCGGGTCTAACATAAGGGGCGGGACACAGAACTTGCTGGGAAAGACGGGGGCGTTGGATTTATGTCACAGGTGCGCCGCGCCGGGCGGAACAATAATCGTTTTATGTTGATTATTATGTTTTTATAATCGCAGGAGACCAAAATCGATATCGCGATTAAAATTCAATTAATCGTCCAGCCCTAGCTGCCAGGGTTTAGTTCGAGTGAGAACCCTGGCAGCTGAGTTTTGGACATGTTGGAGCCTGTCCAGCGTTTTATTGGGGACCCCATACAAGATGGCATTACAATAGTCCAGACGTGAGGTGATGAATGCATGTATGAGAGTCTCAGCAACTGAGTCAGAGAGTGAAGGACGGAGTCTGGAAATGTTCCTTCGGTGGAAGAAGGCGGATTTGGTGACAGATTTTATGTGTGTGTCATATGAGAGTGTGGAGTCCAAAATAACACCCAGATTGCGCACCTCCAATGACAGCGAGATGCCTACTTTGTGGAGCAGATTCTTGGGAGCAACAACCATGAGTTCGGTTTTCTGTTGAGTTTGAGCAGGTTGGTGGTCATCCAGACTTTTATGTCATGCAGGCAGTTGATGAGGGATTGCGGAAGGAGCTGGGTGGAGGGTGATGTGCTGAGATAGAGTTGGGTATCGTCAGCGTAGAAATGGAAAATTCAAACCGTGGCGGCGGATGATCTGGCTGAGCAGGAGCATGTAGATGGTAAAGAGGAGGCGACCAAGTACGGAACCTTGTGGCACACCATGGTTAACTGGGGCAGGGTGGAAGCTGGATCCATTAAAGGTCACAAACTGTTTTCTGTTGGATAAGTAGGAAGTGAACCAGGATAGAGCAGTACCAGTGAGTCCAAGGTGAGTAGAAAGCCGGTTGAGCAGGATTGAGTGGGAAACCGTATCGAAAGCGGCTGTCAGGTCCAGCAGAACCAGGATGCTGATGCAGCCAGAATCAGCAGCAATCAGAAGGTCATTTGTGATCTTGACAAGAGTGTTCTCTGTGCTGTGGTGAACTCTGTAGGCTGATTGAAAGGTTTCATACAGGTCATTATCGGACAGATGTTGATGGAGCTGGGCAGCAACCGCTTTTTCAAGGATATTGCTGATAAAAGGCAGGTTGGAGATTGGCCGATAGTTGCTCAGGTCCGCAGGGTCCAAACCCACCTTCTTAAGGATGGGAGTAACAGAGGCAGTTTTAAGACTGATGGGTACAGAACCAGATAAAACGGATGCATTGACAATGTTCACAATGGAAGGGCAGACAGAAGATAGGCAGGCCTTGACCAAAGCAGTGGGCATGGGGTCAAGGGAGCAGGTGGAGGATTTGGCCTTGGTGACTAGCTCATTATCTGACTAGCATCAACTGGGGTGAAAGAAAAGAAGGAGGGACACGTGGCAGGGGAAGCGACATCCTGAGGTAGAGACCCTAGAGGGGTGGAGGGTGGAACCAGAAGCTGCTGGTGGATGCAGTCAACCTTGGCCTGAAAAAAGTCATGGAACTTGGAGCAGAGGTCAAAGCCAGCAGAAGGATGGGGGGCAGTACGTGGGGGAGAGTAGTCTGTTGATAGTAGAGAACAGTGCTCTGGGATGATTTTGTTGAGACCCAATCAAAGTGGAATAATACTGGGTCCTGGCCTGGGAGAGAGCTTCCTTGTATGATGTAATGTGATCTTTGAAAGCAAGCTGGTGGACGGTGAGGCCAGTTCTTTTATAAAGCCTCTCCAGCCTCCTACCAGTGGCTTTCATGGAGCGAAGTTGTGTGGTAAACCAGGGGGCCGGACGGGTGAATGAAACAGTCCGGATTTTAAGGGGGGCCAGAGAGTCCAGGCTGAGAGATAATGCTGCATTGTAGCTGGCGACCATGTCATCGGGTGCGGATATGGAGGAGTCAGTAGTCCAGTAGTTGGCAATCAGGCTAGACAAAGCTTCTGTGCTCACAGTCTTAATGTTCCTGAACATGATGGTCCGTCTAGGGTGCTGCCTGGGCAGGGAGGCAGGAACATTGAAGACAATGGCATGGTGGTCAGAAACTGCTAGGTCCAGGCACTGTAGGTTGGTGAGGGGAAGCCAGTGGAACACACCAGGTCTAGCGTGTGGCCTTTACTGTGGGTGGGGCCCTGCACATGCTCCACAAAGTTGAAGCAATCCAGCAGTGACAGAAACTCCGAAGCGAATTTGCAGCCGCTAGTGTCAACATGGATGTTGAAGTCACCAAGCAGAAGTGTGGATGGAGATGTTGCACAGATAGGCGTGAGGAGCTCAGACAGTTCAGACAGAAAAACAGCAGGGGCCTTGGGAGGGCGGTATACAAGTACACACTGGAGCTGAGAACTCCCAGTCAAAGTGAAAACAACACCCTCAAATGTGGTGGTAGCAGGTACAGTGACCTCCTTAATCGGGACGTCTGCACGATGGATCACAGCCAGCCCCCCACCACCCCCTTCAGAGCGGGGCTTCTGCTTTTTCGGCCAAGTCTCTGTCAAGCAGATGATGTCAATCTTATATTCCAAAATGATTTCATGAATAAGTAGAGGTTTATTGTTAAGGGAGCGCACTTTCAGCATCATAAATGTCAGGGCATTGTCCAAAACTGAGGCAGAATGGATTGGAGTGATACTGTCAACACAGAGCAGTGGGCAGAGCTGTCTAGTAGGCACATGGTGTTTGTTGTGATGACGCCACATAGACCGGGAGACAGAGACAATGGAGGAAATGGATGAACCGGAGTAGATAAATTTACGTTGGGAGCCCCGGTGAATATCCCGGGAGGGACGCAGGAGACCAAGGGCTTTAATAGTGGAGACGGAGTCCGGTGCAAAGTTTGAACCAAGACTGTGGAGCTCCGCAGAGGTGTATTGGATCCTTCCCATAGTCCACGCAGGGCAGCAGCTACAGGTGGCTAACGCTAACGCTGGATGGAAAACAGCCCAAGTAGTCCAAACTTCCCAGGAAAAACAATCCCAGAGGTCCGGATAACCCAGGTGCCGTGGCAGACGCAACCGTACCACTGGAGGTCCAGTAGCCAGCACAAGGGCAAAGATAGTCACAGCCGCAGCTAACTAGATGACAGCAGCCCATGGAGGAGCAGATCAATAACGCATAACAGCCACAGCACATCAAGAAGCAGGTCGGTACACAAACTGTGCCGCCCACAGACAGTAGCAACTACCCAAATGCTGTTGAAAAGGCACAAAACACACTCTAAAATTCAGATTGATAAGCAGCAACACACACGCCAGCGTCCTCTCAACCTTCCTCATTTACCTTATGACAGGTGACTGTCTCTACCTCTAACAGGCTTACCACAGGAAATGCTATGCTGCCTCAACAAAGGTTTCCCAGTGCTTATGCCTCATTTTTCAGGCATATGCATGTTTTTTTTCCAACTGTATAAAAAGTTATGAGACTAGCTCTCTCATAGTCAGCGTTCAGTAGTTCTGCCTTACATTAAGAATGGCTATTTCTCAACCCATCACTAAATAAAACTAAAGCCCAAATGTCTCTGGTGATTTGGTGTCATGTGTTAGGACATCACTCCAACCTAACTGATACAGGCTTGGCTGGAAAAACTTTATTAGGTCTCATGCTCCACCTGGATTCCTGGCATTACGTACGCATCTATAAGATTAATGTCTTGTATCTGCAACAGCGAGTAGAGTTACGTCTGGGTGGAGATGGTTATTACTCTGATCTGACTGAGGTCAACTGCTCAGCTCGTCGTGCATCTATGGACAGCCACACAGGGCCTATAAGCTTTGACTGTGTACTTCTAGAATTGCCACTGAATGATGACAGAAACTTCTTTTCACCACTCAAGCCCTTTACACTGTCACCTTCTGGAGCACACCTACTGTGGTTGTCTATGCCAGGTGGTACGCCTGGGGGGAAGGGGTTATTTTCCCATCATTGTACTTAATTGACAGATGGGAAATGGGACACTGCAGTGTTAGTGTCTGTCTGGTGTAGAGTTGGCACCAGAGTTCCTGGGCACTAGGTGGTCCTTACACCTGATTCGGATGACATTATTTTGAGCTGCCTCGGCACCTCATTGCATTCAGGAATTGTGCCTCTTGACTTAGACATTGAGAGGGGGATGTTTCTTCCCATGTTTCCATGCTTGTACGGGCTGCACGCTTTCCTCTGCTCAGACCTTATGTCCTGTTGTTGCACTTTGCTGTTGCTGGAACAACAAGGCAAATGTCAGGAAGTCTGACTGACTCTATCTGCCAGACAGTGAGCCCAGGTGGCTCCATTTTCAGACCATTGGATTGACGATGCAGATCGCAAGGCCTAGGAGACAATCGGTTGCACACCAGGTGTGTGTGCACTCTACCAGGAGCGTGTATGGTGGCTCTATGCAGTGGTGTGTCAGTGAAGACATCTGCCTGGTTGTGTCATATCCTTCTTGACATCTGTGTCTCAGGAGGTCGAGTGAGTCGTCCACTAATTGGAAGATTCGTAGTTCAATTCCTGGCCCCTCCAGTCCATTTGTCGAAGTGTCCTTGGGAAAGATGCTTAACCCCAAATTGCTGCCAATAGTTGTACCAACACCCTGTGTGGTAGCTTCCTACCATCAGTGTGTGAGTGTGTGTGTGTGAATGGGTGAAAGTGACTTGTAGTGAAAAAGTGCTTTGAGTGGTAAGAAGCAGGGGCGATTTTAGACCCTTTTGATCTGATCCAGACCCTAAATGTGATCTCAGCATCCCTAAAAATAAAATAAATACCAGTGTGTCCTATTAATTATATAGGGAGACTGAGGCGGCCGACAGTCTGATCCACTTGTGTCTCTGTCTTTGATGCACACAGGGGGCTCAGCTCCGCCCCCGCTGAGACAGAGGAGTTAACCTCTGTTATAGTTTGCTGTCATTTCTCGTCGCTGCTCTCTGGTTGCTACTGTATTCCGCCTCTCTGTTCTGTGCTAAAGGTCCGGACACAGGGGGACAGAGTTGCTCCACCAGTAAGCAGCTATAGGGGTAGACACAGAGCCGTAGTTTCATTGGTGACTGTTAAATGGTGACTTTGACATAGGTGTTCTCTTAAAAGCCTTTATTAGTTTAATCCTTTTAAAATACATACTCATCTGTGTTCACTATCTAAGTTACACTAAAGTTAAATCAAGTCAGTCACCTCTTAACATGGTCACCAGTTAAACCAAAACACCGGATCGACTGAGGCTGCGGTCGAGCAAGCTAAAGAGTGAATGAAGTGAGGGAGAGCTGACATTAAGAAAGCTGGTGAATCATATCAATAAAACATTATTTTCTGGTTGTTTTACAGCAGTTCAAACAGCACAAATAAACTTCCCCACACACCTCCAACTCAACCCTGCAGCTCAGCCTCAAACCTAAAGCATTGTACTGGTTTGGTTAGTTCAGTTTAAAAAAAGCATAGTCTTAATGAGAGATCTTCTTTCCATCTGTACAATAAATCCACTCTGATCCTGATCCACTTCTAAGCAATCTGGAAGTCAAGTCTTTTATTGATAAGCAAAGACAGTTAGTTTAGTAATTCTAAGAAACAATGCACACCTGAAAAAATGTATAAAAAGTTATGTTTGGTTTAAATAGTCCAATAAGTGCTTAAAGGATATTTTTATAGTTATAACCTCAAAATAACCCCCCAAAATGGGTTATTTGACTTAAAAATGTGCAAAAGAAATGTTTCCAGTGGAGCATGCCCCTGGACCCCACTAAAGGTCGGTTTAAGGTCCACTCACCATAGTCTCTCAAAATTCTGTGGGAAACACTGAACTATTATTGCATTTAACACTTGTAGTGCGTTCAAATTCTCATTAGGAGCTGAGCCCACCTAAAGTTATGAAGAAGACTGGAAAGGCGCTATATAAGTGCAGTCCATTTGTGTCTCTGCTTGGTGCAATGTCTATGGGGGGAGCTGTCTAGGTCAGATTGCTGCCTTTTTGGTCATTCTAAGGTCCTATCCTTGGAGTATGTGGTTAAAGGCCCTGGTGATAGATCAGTTGGCCTCTTGTCACCCAGTCTGTATGCATAGATTTGGGTCCAGTTGGGAGTACATCACATCCCCAACAGCCTTCTGATTATGATTATATTGATGATTATGCAAGGCAACGCTTGTTGGACAAGTACAAAATAGAAATACTAGTAAAGTATTGGTTGTTCTAATATGTAAAATGATGATTACCATTGCAGTTGTGATATCACATCTGCTTGACTCATCATAATCGAAACAACTGTAGACAACCTCTGAAAGTACCTGAAACTTTTTTTTTTTTGTTTCACCTCCTGAGCAGTTGTCCCAAGCGTGGAAGGAGGAAACAAGCAGAACCTGTGACAATGGCCACATGTTACATTTTGTGAAGTTACTGCAGTGTAAATGGATTAATAGTAGCAGATGTTGGTTCTTTGTGAATATAGTATCTGGCAAATTTGCCAATTCCACAATCTGGAATACCTCTCAGGTCAGATGTTAATATATCAGCTGGGTGGAGTTTGTTATCATACCTGCAATAGACAAAATCTAGAAAGAGATGAGCTGGGCAATACTCTGTCAGGTGTAAGGTAGACTCACCAACATCATATCTGTTGCCTAGGCGGTCTATTTAGTGTCCAAGAGTACAACATAAAACTATAATGAAAGTGAATGAAAGTGTCCAGTGTGAGTGCAGTCCAGATCAGATATATCAGACAGGATGGTCCAGTGTAGCTCCTGTGTGACAAGGGCAGATTCTT
This sequence comes from Scomber japonicus, assembly GCF_027409825.1. NCBI lineage: Eukaryota > Metazoa > Chordata > Actinopteri > Scombriformes > Scombridae > Scomber > Scomber japonicus. The sequence goes on along the minus strand of NC_070584.1, from coordinate 2,625,067 downwards.
GAAGATTTTGTTAAAAGTAGTGCTACATGCAACTAAACAAGACTGATTGTTGTTAACGCAAACACCCTCAGCATACTCAGCCCCTGGGACCCCCCCTGCTAATCGCTCCTCCTTCGTTGGAGTCACGCCTCGAGACCCAGGTGGACTCTACCAAGCCCAGGTTAGTACAGCTCATTTGACATTGTTAAATTCAGTTTAGGGGGAATCAGTTAATGCTTTAAACCCCAGATTATAGGAGGGTTAAAAGGCTTGAGAATCATTAAAGAAAAAACATCCCATTTACATTTAGTGGTATCTAGTCATGCCACTACAGGAGGGGGGTATCTCTGCCTGTGAGACTTCTGCCACAACCAAAATACAAGAGAGGTGTATAACATGTAGCTTGGTGCTTAACACAAATATTTAATTATACTTTATCATTTTAACCACATAAGTCAAGTCAGTTTTTGTGCTAAATTATGATGACTGGATATAATGTTGTCACTCTAGACTTTGTAGATTTTTTTTGTTGCCTTTTTATTCATGTTTTATTTTCTTAAACAATTTGTGTTCATGACGTCATAAAAGTATGCTGTCTCTTTGGGACTGTTATAACTTTCAATAACAAGTTAGTTCTCTATGGTCTAAATACAGTGATATTGGCAGTCTGGCAAATAAAATCTAAAATCTGTCAGTAAAACCTTGGTTGTCAGACAATGAGTATTTGTTGGTGGTTCAATGACAAAATCAGTTAAGCTTTTAGGTAGATAAGTTGGTCAGTTAGAGTCAGGGTGAAGAAGTAGGGTGGTAGAGAAGTGGGTGGCTACAGCAGATACTGTGGTAGATACAGTATAGAGGCTTGTGAGTGGATGTACAGTACCAGTCAAAAGTTTGGACATACTTTTTCACTGTGAATGGGAAGGTTGAAGGTACTGAAAGTAATTTAGGTATTTAAAATGTGTGTGCATATACAGTATACAATATATGCTGGTAATATGGTGTGGTATAATCTGACTTTGGTCACCACAGTTACGGTGTGGAACACTGCTGCATACTGGAAGCAGTTCCACTTTGCTGAATAGAAAAGTGTATTGCTTGTGCTTTTTATGTCTTTCGGTGTTCTGTTGTGATCGATCTCTGAGTTGGGATACATTCTATTGTACTGGTGGACATTGAATTAACTTAACAGCAGCTGTTTCTTCCTCCCCCTGCTGGCTCAGGTGTGCCACAATGCTACATCCAGCTCCCTTGCACAATCTACCAGTGTGGAAATCACCCAGAGCTGCGTTATCACTGAAAGACTTCAGTGACTTTAGCTTTCCTCATGGTAGCTGTAATGATCTCCTGACTGTGGCTGTTACCAACACTGCCAGTCTGCACAAATGATCCAACTGCTTGAATTGCCTCACAACTTTGGAGTTTATCCAGCTTCCTAATTACACCTGACAAAGGGTTTTATACCTTCTGCCAAGAGTTTGGGATTTTAAGAAACAGACCTTGTTACACATCTATCTAGGCTCACACTGCAGTTTCATTGTGGAATATGGAAGCAATACAAACTTCAGCATCATTGTTGGAAACATTGCAGACTACCCTATACCAGGCAAGGTGCAAAGTATGGATTGGATCACATTGTATTACAGAGTTTGCACAGACTTTCATCCTTAACTGCAACCACTGAACAATTGAATACACATTCTCTTGCCAATAAATCCCTCTCCATACATGACCACATCTTGGACAATGGGCTTGATTTCAAGTACCTAACTGAAACCTGGCACATATCAGGGTACTACTCCGTGCCTGCCATCTTGCCTATACTTACATGGAAAAAGCCTGCAGCCCTGACTGTGGCGGTGGTTTTGTGATCATAAACAGGGCTGAACTGAAACTTGCCCATGCCTGATCTACTCAATGCCTTGCTCTAAAATGTTCTCCTTCACACTCCATGATAGCACGTTTACTGCCTTCACAAACCAAATCCATCTTTCCTTTCTGAGATACACATCCTCCTCACCTCACTCTGTGCCATGCCCACTAGCTTTGTCATTGTCAGTGTCAAATGCTTTTTCAGAACTGGAAAAACACTGATCCAGCCATCATGACTATGGACCTCCAGCACATCATCTGCCCAGCTTCTGCATGGACGTGTCATCAGCAGACGTTATGATAATGTTGTACCCACCTGTACTACCCCCACGCTCTTCTGCGTTCATTTCACGTCTCAGCAGATTTTAAGGAGACAAAGGCTGGATGAGCACATATTTCCTCCAGTTAAGCAGCAACAAAATTGAGGCTATTTTTATTGGCACCCAACATCAGATTCAGTCTTTACCCATACATCATCTCACCTTAGATGGCCACGACAACCCCTTTCGTCCTCAGTCACCAATCTGGGTGTTAGGTTTGACCCTCGGCTTTTGATGACCATATAAGACAATTGTGCAAAACTTCTTTCTACCATCTCAAAAACATTTCTAAGCTCTGTCCCTCTCTAACCCTGTCAGTTGCAGAGAAACTTGTCCATGTCTTCATCTCCTCAAGACTGGACTACTGCAGAGTCCTGCTACTCACATACAAATCCATCAATGGACATGTGCCTCCCAACTTAGAGGAACTGATCACACCATAAACTCCACCTGCACCCTCAGATCTGCCAGCAGCTTGCTCCAGTACCAAGCTGCACCAGCTTGTGGAACAGCCTTTCTAACCATCTGAGGGCAGCACACATCCAAGTGTCTTTTACAAAAGGCCTAAAAAGCTTTCTATTGAGGAAGGATATTTCATCGTAACGCAATAGTTTCCTCATGTTGTGTGTTCTATGTTATTTATACTGTACCACTTTGAGTTTCACTATGAATGTAAAGTGCAGTACAAATTGAATTCATCATCATTATTATTATTAAAGAGTAATGCTGGGCCTTCTTTGTTAGACCGTAGTTTGGATTGTGTCATGTCTGCTGCATTGCAGTGTTTCTGCTTCAGAAACAGCTCAGCCAATACTGCTGAGCTAGGAATCCTCTCTCACTCACTCCCTCTGTCTCTCCCTCTCTAAATTCTAAAGTTTGTCACAACTAAATGCATGGTGAGCAAATTTCTTCGTGGATATTAGTGACAACTAGGTTGTTATGGATATTTTATTGACAATGTAGCCTGGTCACAGTTTCAGTTTGTTTTGATTCGTGAAATTAGCCAAAATTAAACTTATAGGAAGTTATGTTGCAAATTATAGCTTGCATGTCGCATATTAGATGAAACTGTCCCCTGATTCAAAAATATTACAGAGCAGCTTCATTATGCTCACAAAAACAAATGCAAAATACTGACCAAGTATCAGTGCTTGCATTTTGTTGAATGCCGCAATATTACATGGTGAGTCTAATACAATCTAAAACTAATCTAAGAAATCTGTGTCAGACTGTACAATTTCTATTTTGAGGCATGGTGGACTGTGACAATGAAGGCCTTGTGGATTGTACTGTATGAGAATAGTGTAAATAGTATGCAAGCAGGGACATGTAATTAACTCACATAAGCTTTGACAATAATACTTTTTGTATTTATTCATAAATGATGCTTAGAATACATTATTTGCCTATGTGGTACAGTCAATGTATGCCTGCACTGGCCGCCATCAATTAATGCCATATTCCAGCAGTAAGACTAAGTAAATCATTTTCACACTATGAAAATTAAGTCTTACATTACCGACACTGTCAGTAAAGTGAATTTTGATGCAGCCTGTCTTTGGCCACCAAAACTGTAAATCATCCATCGCTGGATGGGCATCACAATGAGATGAAGGAGCAGAAGTTTTAATTGATGACCTGAGATTTGACAACCTTTCTTTTGTCAACTTCCATCCTGGACAACCCAGAATTGCACACTATATCAGGGGCCTTAAATGTCCAGAACTTTTAGTTAAAATGTGAACATTTCCAGACAAGACACACTTCTTGTGCAGAGGAAGATGACTGAAGCTCATTCTTTAATTTAACTTATTGCGTTGACATGAATGATCTGGTGTCAGCATGGGCTACTACATTTTGGATCGGGACTGAATATCACAAGCACAGGAATTAGATGTAAAAAGTCTATTATTTTGCCATCAAGTAGACGTTATGTGATGGGACCAGGGAGCTTGACAAATCTAATGATAGTCAACCAAAATCATTATAGAGGTCGGTGCTGTAAATGACCAGCTCTTGATGAAGCCGTAGCCTCATGACTCATAGACAGGACAGTTCAGTTTATTGTTGATATTGACCAAAGATAAATTGCTGTGTTCTTTTAGAATGTTTGACAAAGTGAGCCAGCATAAATGTTATAAAAAAGAAAGTCCATAAATGTACCAAACACATACATCACTTTATTTGTATTAACATTAACACATTCTTCAAATAATATGAATATCCTCACAAGATTGATAAGAAGATAATTCATCTTTATAATTCAAAGAGCTTTTATTAAAGTCTGTGGAAAGTAAGAATAAATATGTGTTCTGAGTTTGACATACCACAGAAAAGTGTGTTGTTAAATCAAATATATGAAATTAGGCTTCAAAGTTGTGTAAAACTCCTTTTCTCTGCTACCAAACGCTGTGGGAGTGCCCGCCGAGTCCACTGAAACCACCGCCTACCAAGTGTCACCTGTCAATCAAAGTCACCACCTCTACCAGAAACATGGACGCTATGTCTGAGAGCTTTCTGCGGCTAACTCAGCTAGCTGGCTAACTGTAGACTGTAGTAGTAGTAGTGTGCGCTGAATGTATTTATACCTCTACAGCAGCAGGGGCAGGTAATGCAGCAGTGATTTTCAGACCCGCCCATTAAATCCTGAACACAGAAATCTTGAAACACAGTTTGTGAAGCCTAGCTCCACAATTCAAATCTAAACGGTTGAAATGTTTTTTACACCTTTTTTAGAAATACATTTATGACCTATTTAATGTGTTTAGAAGAAAATGTCTGAATTCACTTTACACAGTAATGTGATTTTCTACATGTTGATTTCCTTTGATGGAACCTGATATATGTTTTTTTTCTTGTATTTAACCAAATTTAGTGTGTCAAGTGTGTTTATGAAGCTATTCAGACATATGCTACAACATTTGCTCCAAAATTGTCAACAAAGTATGATTTTATAATCCTGTACTTGTGTGTGAGAGAATTGCTTGTGTTATTTCATAGCAAATGTTAACTGTGTGTTTCTCTGTGTTGCAGTCTTGGTATCTGGGCAACTGAGTGAACTCTGGAGGAAAGGTGATTGTCATGGCAGTAATGTCCTGGAGGAAAGGAAACAATGTTGTCAAGACATTGCCAGAGAAAAAATATATTCGGCTTTATAGAAGCATGGCGTGCGGTCATACCTATATATAACTATATAGTGAAATATATTTATATATGTGTATGTACCCAGAAGAGTGAGCCTGGATTGAAGTAGGATGCTTCTCTCTCTCAGCCATTTTTGCAGCCCCAGAATGAACTATGCTATATGACACTAAATGGCTCTCACAAAATGGCCACTAACGTGAGCTGTGATTCTCAAGTGAAAGCAATGTATTGATGCAGATGTCTGGTTGGTCCAGATGAGCTGCAGATCAGACCCAGGCCTCAACCCACTAGATCCTAAAAAGCTTATAACCTAATTGTGTCCCCAGGATGAGACCTATTTCTCTGGGATGGATGTCAGCCTTTGCCCCTCTTCCCCTAAGTCTCCACACTAAATCAAGTTTAAGGCCTCCTCCTTGGGAACGGACATAGACCCCCCCCCCCCCCCCCCCCCCCCACCCCCACACCCAAAAAAAAAAAAAAAAACCCAGAATGCCCCTCTCCGCTGCAGGTGCTGCTTATTATATATGCAAATAAGCCTCCCTTATTTTCTGAACGACATGAAAGAGAGATCCTATTGTTAATAAGTAATGTTTCTTTGCACTTTTTAATATGTTATTACTACGCCTGAAGAAAATGAAGAGTTGAAACATCGCAATTTTTTCTCTCTTCCCACCAAAAGACAGAGGCTTTGTCTTTTTTTTATTGACAATCATCAGCCTGAAACCATTAAGTTGCTTTGAGAGGCTCATGTTTCTAAGACTGTTTGATTGTGCTTTTTTATCAGACAACAATGAGTAACTGTGGAATATAAGAGCTATATTCATGCCTCCTCCAACACTACACACCATGCTACAGTCAGATGCACAACCCTTGGCTGTTTGGAAGAAACATGCAGCTCCACAGGGAGACAGCTCAGCAGAACCGAGAAAAAAGCAACGACACATTGAAAGCAGGATCATGTGACTGCACAGCCCAAAGAAAACAGACTGCTGTGTTCACTGGGCTCAATGTGTTTAAAACTGTAGCATGGTGTGGAGTGTGTGAGTCTGTGAGTGTGTGAGTGTGTGAGTGTGTGGTTCAGGTATTCCTCACGTTAAGGAGACGTAAATCTGTTTACACCACCCTTATGGGGACAAAAAAGAAAGTCCTTTTAGTGTAAATCATTAATTTTAGGGTGAAGACTTGGTTTAAAGTTAATGTTAAGGTTAGGGTTATGTTAAGGTTAAGTTTAGGCATGTTGTTATGGTTAAGGTTAGGTCACCAGGAAATGAATGTAAGTCAATGTAATATCCTCTGAAGTGATGGAAACACAAGTGTGTCTGTGTGAGTGTGCGTGTGAATGTGTGTATGTGTGTGTGTGTGTGTGTGTGTGTGTGTGTGTGTGTGTGTGTGTGTGTGTGTGTGTTCGTGTCAGAATGTTAATATGGTTCCTGCATTTCCACACTCATCCCTGCTCTGTTTTGAGGGGATGTTAGGTAGATTGTGTTTGTGTCTCAGAGAACACAGTGACAGGGTTTGTAATTGTGTGTAGGCAGACACTTAGGAAGAGATATAGCACGCATTGCACTATGATTAAGTTAAAATTCCTTTTTGATAAAGGTGCGATGATGTGTGTGTTTCCAACCAGTGGGATTTTCTTTAAGATAATGATGGTTATGGCAGCAGGTCACACATACACTGACTTGAAATGAGCACAAATCCAGGTTTCTCTGTCCAGCTCGAGATTGAATGTTGATTTAGAAGGTCCCTAAGAGGTTCTGCACTGTGTAGCTCATGGCCCCAACCTGCACAATTTGTGGAGGAACAGTAGGTTTAAGTTCAGGTTCAGGTTCAAGCAAAGATGAACTGGAGGTCAGCCACAATGCTAGGGTTGGTTTTACCACAGGCATCAAGCAACCAATCAAGTAAAAGCAGAGTTTGTAGGCCATGAGCTCTCTTTTCTGTGTCCAGTCATGACACAAAATTAGCATAGTTTAGTGCTTTAGTGAGGCAAAGCAATGTTCTTTCTATGACTGGCTTTTCAAAGCTTCATTTAGTCGATAATCTTTTTAAAAGAAAACAATTGCTTAAAATCTTACATGTAGCATTTTAGCTGCAATTTGACAAGGTTAGCATGTAATAGAATACAAATATTAACCCTTTCTGCGACAGCTCATAACCACATGTTCATAGAAGCAACATAGAGCGAGATGTCAGTTCAAGGGATAGCAACAATATAGTCTGTTTAAGTGTTGTTGTGGTCAAAGATCTGAATGCAGAAGCAGAATAACCAGAATCAAATTCTAAAACATATCACCATTGATATTTGAATCTAAAATTCAAGCAAACTCCAAATACAACAGCAGCAGGCAGAACCTGTGCACCCTGGCCTTCAGATACTGTGTATATCTTCTCTTTGGGGACGAAATCAGATTTTTAGAAACTAATATTTTATAACTAATGCCATGTTTTAATCTCTTAGGCTTTGCAATTATGAAGCAGTTTACTGAAGTTTGTTGCCTGGGGTTGTATTTAGTTTTGGATTGGTGTTTCTGTTTCGAGTTGCAATCAGATTGAATGTCAAGCGAAGTTTAGTCCTGTGTTGTACACATGAATTTGACAGGTGGAGTTGCAGTATGCAGACGTTACTTCATGAATTGATCATATAGCGTTCCCTGCATCCACTATTAACACATACAGTGGTGACTGCCTCACGTCTCCTGAGCAACATACCTATGTCCTATGAAAGCATCTTACCAGGCAAAAGCAGATATGCATCCATCAAAACATTCCTTTGAAGATGCATCCCACTACAGTAAAAGATCATGTAGTGACTTTTACCTCTAAAGGTTCACAAAAGTAAGGTTCATAGTGCTGAGGTCACAAATGGGCCTATCCAAACAGCAAGTGTACCAGCTGTACAGACCCTTGCTAGTTCACAATGTATGCACAGAGCATGTGTGTGGAGAATACAGTAGTTGTATGTGTTTGTATGACAGCTCAGACTTGGAGCTCATCAGTAACCCATTCTGTCTGGTAATTTCCTCCTGTTTTCTTCTTTTTCCTCTCGTCCCTATATGTTTAGAAATGTTTGTGTCAAACAATGTTAGAATAAGTGTGTTGTTTTTTTAAATCTTTGCTGAAGGAGAATTATTTTCAACTCACACAGATGCGTCTCCACAGTTTGTACTGCCTAGAATTTGCATCTTCTTGGCCCATCTGAAATTGGCTTTGTGTTCAGTCTGAAAACAGATGTCTGTGTCTTTGCCATTTGCTTTCCCAGGGATTGGGGTTCAGGTTTTGCACTAAAGGTGCTGATATGAACTGGGTTTTGGTAGGGCGAGGTTTAAGGTTTGGTTAAAAATGGCATAACGCTGATGTACAGGTATACTGCATGGTGCTGCCCTTGTTGCTGTGCTGACCTGAAGAATGCATGGCTCAAACTGACGATACCTCTATCCTGCTCTTCTTCTTCCTTCCCAGTTCCTACTCCTCTTCCTCCCTCTGTACCAGTGGATGTAAGGGAGGTGTGTCTTTCTTTGAAATTTAATAATAGTCCTGTTGTTAAACTTCTATTTTGCACGATATTTCATAAACACATTATGTGCCTTGCCTTTAGTTAAAGAAAAATTATACATTATGGACAAGTAATCCTACTTTTCATGGTACAGCAGGTAGTGCTTAAAAAATACAAAAAAGCTGCATGTGTGATTGCTTGACATTAATCATTGTAGCAGGTACACAGTTTTAGGTAAAACACTGACAGTGTGTTAGCTGGCAGTTGAAATACTAGCTTGAGTGTAAACTCAATGAAAACTTTCATTAGTTTCAGTAGAGGCTGGGACAGTGCTTATGCTCTACTCCAGTTCAAATATAGACAGCAAATGTTAGTGTTGAAGGAACATTTTGACATTTTGGGAAATACACTTGTTTGAGTTACATGAGAAGAATGATGACTGTCCAGTAGCCTAATGGACATATAGTACAGACATGCTTAACCTAGCTTTATGCTAAGCTGAGCTAAACACATAAGACCTTTGACAAAGGTATCTTAGCTCAAGGCTGATTAACATGCTTTTTCCATGACTCTCAGCTACATCTCACAGGTTTCATCAGCTAATTGAGTTGGCTCAGGTGTCATCCAGTGATCTAAATCTGGATCTTTGATCACATGAGATAACAAGTAGTAAAATATATAAGAGAGATCTAGATCCCTATCCTGCTTCAAGGATACAAACACCTGTTATCACATGACCAGTGTTTTATACTTCATTTGATCATGTGATGACAACTAAACCATCTTCATGGCAATTGATTAAACTCAGACTGTAAGAAAGCTTTGAAAAAGTTATTAAGTGGCTACTGAGTTTAGTTTATTGTTTCAATGTCAAGATGTTGTCACTGGATTGTTTAGCTTCAGAAAATAACTGTATTTCCCAAAATGTTGGACTGCTCCTTCAGTGTTAACTTTTTTCAGTGACATAATTTTCCACAGCTAGAGCTCATAAATAGAGCAATCTCAGTGGCTAACAAAGATGTTAGCTGAAAAGTGTGGACACATCACTAACACAATGCTGAAAATAAACTAGATGTGTGTTAAAAATGTGTGCACTAGATTATAAATGAAAGTCTATTTGAAGGTGAGGTAATGGCTCCCTTAAATCTGAAAATCGCAAAACCTCTGGTTTTAAAAGTTTAATTGTAATTCCTGCCTAATGTTCAGAGTATGAACAAAAGCAAGAGAGATGCTGCACAGCTCCATCTACATCCTGTTTTAATATTAAGTATTAAATACACATTTAATTGTGTTTTTTGCAGAGAAGTTCTGTGTTTAAACATTTTGTGGCCAAGCCCCTAACACCATCTAATGGAAACATGTTACACATGTTAAGATTTGGGCTTTAAGCCTCTGTAACTCTTTGATTGGCCATTAGAACACCGTCCATTTCCCTGTATGATTTGACTACACGACTAGTCATGTGACCAGATATTATAAAATGCCAATGGTGAGTTTGAGTTTTATATGGATGCATGCACATAACACTATTCTTACTTGGCTTTTAGATTATTTTTTAGTTATCTTTTGGATTGTTATTGTAATGTTGCTTGTAGGATTATAGGTTTAAACACAGCAGTGTGTATAAAAATATGTACAACATGAACTTATCCGTTTAAAAAAAGAATGTATAGAATGTTCAAGTGTTTTTGTATTTTAGTTTGGCTCTCTTAAGCTGGTGGCCAAGCTGCAGAGCAAGAGACCCATGAAATGGGAAAAGTGTGTGGGAGCTGGTTGTAAAGTTTAGCCATGTGAAGTATGATGAATGATGATGGGTGAAAGTGGGACAGAGACAATCCTGGAGGTCAAGTTAAGCTAGGGTGAACTAGAATGCAGAGTATGTATTTCCTCCAAGGCTGCACAGTTCTCAAAGTGTTATTTTAATTACAGATCTGTGACTAGATCTGAATCAGAATACACAGTGACAGACACTGATGTCACACTGATTAGCTGTTGGCAGCCATGTTTTTAAACTAAATCTTGTCCTGAAATATTTCAATTTCAAATGAGTAGCACCCATAACAACCGTCAATGATCTTTTTTTTTTTGCTGTAGCACTCACTACCTATATGGACGTTTTTGAATATGTGGATAGATTTAAAAAACAACAACACGGTTTATTGTTTATTTGCAGTTGCAGAACATGCTCAATGTCAGTTTATGTCATATAGGCCATACACATAAATACTTGAGTGTAGAAAGTGATATGGCATATCAAAAAGCAAATGAATAACCCATCCAAATACCTTTTACAAAATTCAGTGCAAATGGGATTGTATGTGAAAATATCAGAATATCTGGTTAGCATAATGCTCCACTAGTTAACAAAAAGAGCAGTACACACAATTCACACTGTCTGCCTCAAAATACACACCTTCCTCCTAGCATGATGACTCACCATGTGATCAGAGCTAATAGAAAGTCCACTGGGATCCCTCAGGTATTAGAGATATATTAACACTTAGACCTGAGGCCTATAGCAATACAATGTGACCTGACCAGATCTGATTAGACTAAACATAGTTCAGACCTTGCTGGCTTAGGCTCTTGGTCAGTTTTTAGGTATAGCAACTCAGTGGACCCATGAATACCTCTACTTACGAGTTCTGTCTGAAATTACAAGAAAAGTGAAAAGTACTGTGTAAATGGCCACAGGATGGTGCTATTGTCCCAGATACTATGTTTTTGTTTGGTAGTGCAGGATCAAAAACAGAAGCTCCTTGGTGTAGGTAATACTTCAGAACTTCATGTCTACTGAAGAGCAACAGAAGCTTGGTGTGAAGTTGATATTAGTGTTGATTGTGATTATTTAAGTTGAAAGCATATGGCTTGATTCACAGATATCAGGCCAAATTATAATTAGGATTTACTGTTTGTACTCCCAATTTCTATCAAATATATTTTGTCTGTCCTTGAATGATATCACAATGGGAATACAAGACTGCATAACCTGGAAGGTGAAGGATATCAGTGAAATGATAAAAAGATGAAGCAGTGTTGACCCATGATGGGACTCACTATGATTTACTGAGTTGTGATGTCTGTATTAGGTGCTGGTTGCCTGTCAGCAAATGCATTGCAGGGATAAAAGGGAGATCATTTGAGCCCACAGACACAAACAGATCATTCTTAGATTAAAATGTCAGACTGAAGGCAGTATATAACTAGTAAAAAAACCCCAAACATCTAAAGTCTCTCTACTTTGAGAGCCCCAGTTACACTTTAAAGAGGCAGACACAGTAACACCAAAACTGGTTCAATAAAATAATGCAATACAACACCAAAAAGTACAGCTTAAAATTGCCATATATGTAAATCACTTCTACTCAGCTGAAAAAAAGAAAACTGTAAGCCATACAAATGTTTTGTGTATTGCAGGACTCCGTAATGGTTAACAGGATCAAACTGACTGTATCCCCCAGCTGATGACCAACATTACTGTGCACATTGTACATTGAGAATCTTATTACTGCTTCATTTTGTCTTCTGTGGCCAAGATGAACACTGATTTAAATTCTAAACCTTCACTTACAGATGATCTACACATAAAAGCAGTGTATTGTCACCATTTGGTCAAGTGTGCCTCCTGGTAGTCAGGAGAGGTTTGATTCTGTATTGAAGCAGTTTAGAAAGTGTGAATCATCTTCCTTTCTGTTCCTCTCTACTTTCTCTCTATCACTCAATAGCAATCTGACATAGAAAATATACAAAAAAGCCAATACCTTCCCTACATAACAACAGCCAACTAAGTGGAAGACGAATCCAATGTGTACTGAAGTGTGTCAGTTGTCCTGTCTCAGCTCAATGTGTTTTAAGCTTGTGCAGTGTGATGTCTCCTCATTGTACAAAATGTACTACATAGAGACATTTGATTATTATAAATAAAATAATACCACCAAAGCCAAAATTCACAGACATACAATATGCCTCTATGATTGAAAGAAGAAAAAAGAGAAAGAAAAAAAACCCCTCAGTGTGTTCATGAGAAAAATTAATTGGGGGAAAATTGCTCTACATCAGTTCAGCCTCGAAACCAAACACTGTCCCCTCCTCCGGTCAAAGAAAGTTGGCATGCAGACTAACCACTTAATGCTCTATTCAAATAAACCAGCAGGTCAACAGTATGGAAAGTCAAAAAGACAAAAAAAACTAAAATGATTTCAACAAGTAGTGCCTATCATTTTATGGCTAGTTTGTATTCAGTTGTATTCAAATACTACATGGAAGTGTGACATACTTTAGCACAGGTATTGATGCTCAGTATTGAGAACATTACCAGCTCTGGCCAGTAGGAATGGGTGACAAGCCATAAAACAACCCAAAGAGTTGAAGAAAATCTAGAGGAAACATTGACAGACTATCTTTATCTGCATTTTGTGGCATCTACCAAATGGCTAATATATGCAATGTGTGATACCACTTTACAAAAAGGTACAAAACATTTTTGTAGTTACCAGTAACAAGTATTTGTGGAATAGCCATTTGATCATTAGCAGCAATGGATCAGTGCCATAATAATAAGTTCCTTTATCGAATACATCTTTTACCTCATTTTCAGTTTTTTTCACAGAACACATTTTGACTTGTCAGTGGAAAAAGTACAGGTGTAAATAATGAAATAAATGATGGCTGAATTTGGCTGCTTTACTTTTAGGGTCCTTGTATTATGCATGCTGAATTGCTGTCTTACTGGGACACTTGAATAGATCAGAACCTTTGTTGATGGTACTAGTAACACCTGTGCTTGTCCCACCATGATAAGTCAAAATATCCACTGATTCAGTCAACAACTGAATCAGGTTCTAAATGGGACATAACATATGACTGATCAGCATTCTTATTACATGCATGAATTACTATAGTAAGTTTAATACAATAATATTGTTCAATAAGTTATTGCATCATACTGAGTTGTTGCTTAGAATGCATTGTTATCTGGTTATTAATTTACCATTAAGTATATTTGTAAGCTATTACTTATTTGTGAGAAGACAACATTAGGTTCTAAAGCCCATTTTTCCATTATGCAGTCAAGAAGAAAGGTGAATGATGTTATCTGAACTTGTGCTTAGCTATGAATGTTGTTTTGAAGGAAATTACTTCTTAGTATACATCATTTGTATTATATTCAGTGCTCGTTGACATTAATACTCACTTCCATATGAACAAATATGGGTTTTGCCAGATAACAATGAAATAATGAAATAATGCTAAGTTACGATCAGTAAAATGCACAAAATAACTTTAGGGCCACATAAATAGAGACTATATTAGACTAGTATTTACATAATAAGATGCTGTGTTATTGATTTTGTACTATTTAGCGTTTGATTCATTCATTTAAGTAAATAGGCTATCTTTAGGAACTAATGATTACATTTTGGTTCATTAACATATCTGGCACATTTTTTTCTACTTTAGAGTCCAATATAAAAGTACATTGTCCAAAATGTATTGACTACATGTTTGTTGACTAAGATGTCATTATTCATTGGGATAGATTTTGGTCATAAGTTCCCTCTAGATTTTTCTTTTCTCTGTGGTACAAACCAAGTGCTGTTCTGACAACTGTTAGCACTGTTAGCAGAGAATAACCATAGATATACACCTTTAGCACGTGCTAAGTGCCAACAATGCAAACAATGTTTCTGAATAGGATGCACCATATCAGAGTCAAAACTGCTTTGTGATCGTGTTTGGTTGGTTCTGGTTAGTATTGTAAGCAGTTATTACTGTAACTGAACTGTTGTACTTGCTGAAGGCAATTTCTATTTGTTACAACTGCAGACGGATCTTAAACCGAATGCTGTGTGAGGAACAAAGGGATTGTTGGATATCTAAACAACACATTTTTGGGATGGTTTTTGGGGGATGTTTTCATAGAGGGCTCTTTTCTAAAAACTATTATTGTGATTCTACACTCTACCCTACAGCTGCTGTTGCCTGGAAAAAGTCCAATATGTATTTCTTTTGCTGTTTCTTACTTGAACGTTTGAATTGTTATTTTCAATGTCCCTTCAAAACCCTGTCTGTAATTCAGACTCACAGCAAAACCTTTTTTAGATACTAATTTGAGATTTTGTAGAGTTGCATTGTTTGCTGTGAATGTGATGCCATATTGATTTCATTTCTGTATGGTTGGGTTTATTGCTTCTGCATACTGTTTACTCCATGTGCTTAGGACACTTTGTAATGAATGAAAGAGTTGTCTGTCAGAGAACATTTTAAGGCTGTGTTATATTTTAAGGATTTTTTCTCATATTTTTTCAGATATTATAGTAAAGGACTGCTTTGCTTGCTTCCAGATATGTATCCCTTACATCAGAGAGAGCATAGGCATGAACAGCTTTCTTCAGTTATTGCATGACTACAGTCCACTCAGACCACAGTCCTTTTCACATTAAGCATATATCAGGGCATTATGTAATTCAATTAGTGGTAGGATAACAAAGCTACATTCTTGGTAACCAAAAGTGCGTAATGAGGTCCCCAAATACCTAAAAGCTAAAAATTGTCACCATCATCCAGTATTGTATAAATTCCTCTGACCTCAGAACTATTATATTATATAACTATATATTTTCAATTGTTACCTGATAGCCATTCTGAAACAAGCAATACTGCATGACCTAGTATCCCAATATGAGAAAAATAATAGATACAGTCAAGGCAAGTTGTGTTCCTTATCCTGAGCCCATTATATTCCATATTGGGTGAGTTTAGAGTGTTTTATGGCTCTTATACCATAGCTACTTACTATTGGCAAAAAAGAGCTGGAGTGCTGATATTAATCCTAGCATGAGAGTTTCACTGTGGAAAGGGCTGCTGCTCTGGGCTGGATGTAGTTTTTAGCAGCTTTACAATGAGCTTTAAGTACTTTTTCTTTTGGATGTTTTTCAGCTGAAACAAATGTCAATCAACTTTCTTTTTTTTTTACATTATCTAAACTGTTTCCCTAAGGCTGCATTTATACAAGGACAGGAAATGATGTCAACATCGTGGCATAGTAATGTCTTCTCATGGCCATCTAAACTTAAGTCATGGACAGCCACTTGTCTGTTCAGACATAGGATTTTCTGTTCCTTTTTGAATGTATCATAGTTTGAGTGACAGCGGTCTCAACCTGTGTTTCTGACCTGATGTTTTTCATCTGCTGTGGGGGATATTAACATCTTTGAAAATATGTCATTATAACCATATTTAGCCATTGCTGTCAGCAAATGCTGATGGATTCATTATTGGAAATGAATATGTTTCCCTATGCAAAAATATACCATTAATAAACAAGCTATACCACAACTCCGCTAACAGGTCTCCTGTTTGTTTATTTCATTCATAACTGCTTATATCATGATGACCCTGTAGACTTGCCTGCATTCTTACACACAGGGGGCTGCATTGGTGTGAGTGCACTGGTGAGACATGGAATCCAGGAAGGACGGTTTGAGAAACACATTCAAGAGTTTGAAGGCTCATCAAATGTCAAAATACTGCACAGTTGTGATACTAAGAGAACAATTTTACCACTGTGGACAGAAGCAATAATTTTATCCTCTCTCACAACAGTTGTGATAGTGCTGAATACAACAAAGTTTACCAGGTTTGCATGGAAAATGTCAAAAGTCATCCAATGATTAGCACCCCTCTTGCACAGCCTGACTGGCATCATTCAAATGGAAGGGAAAGATGTGTTTTGTTTTTTTCATGCATACAACCTCATAAAAATACACACAATGTGGATGTGTTTCATGCATTAAAGCTTCTGATACTAGAGAAGCTGCTAATTAATGGATATTTAGAAGACCAGTGATGGCGGCTGGACAACTGGACGAGCCATGACATTCAGATAAAACTGCATATCACACCTGTTGGGTCAGCCAATGTGGGCTAGCCTGAATAGGTAAATACAGTATTAGGCCTTGTTAAGGATCTTCTCCTGAATAGGATTCAAAAGCAGCCTAAAGGTAAACTCAAAATAATGTCAGGACTAAAGAATAGTGTCAAATCATGAGGCCTCAGTAGATTTATGACAGCACAGCCTGATACCCACTGTAGGGCCTAATGATAGGTCAGAAAATTGTGGGGTGTCAAAACTTATACAATAGCAAAGATAAATCTTAAGAAGACATTGTGATCATCTGATGCCCATAGCACAAAATGTTGCATCAATCAAACAGAGGTAGTAGCCAGGTTATAGTAGCTGGAATGCGCCGATCTTGGGACCAGTGTAATAAAACTACTGTCTTTGGGAATGGACCTACATCGTTTATGGGAAATAGGATCGTGGCATGTCCAGACGTAATGACATGCAAGAAGCAGCCTTCTACATAGAAAACAATGGCACCAGACCAGAGGCCTGTACTACGAAGCTGGATTAACCTATCCAGGATATCTCTCCGTTACCTGGATTGATTTATCCAGATATTCGCAGTCTAGGATAAACGGTACTACGAAGCTCTGCAGAGCAGCCTACTTTACCATGGAGGAGCAAACAATTATTCTTCATAAAAATGAGGAATTAAATCACATCATCCAGGCCAAAAGCAACACTGTTGCAACACTGATGCAGCAGCAAAAACCAGGAAGGAATGCTGGCAGAAAATAGCTGACTCTGTTAATGTGTAAATTCATGAGATCATACAATATTAATTTATCAGACAATATAAACAGACAGCACTCTGATCACACAATGTCACTTTATTACAGCACAGACGTTTGGGGCAGAGCGCTTCCTCAGTGCCCTTCCTCTCATAAGAGACATTAAGTTAGTTTAATATTCAACATTCAAAATACAAACCTATTATGCGCTTCAACCATTTGAGTGAATGATGTCAAACCAACTGTATAACATACAGAATAATATCCCTCATGTGCCTCAAGGCTTATTTTACAAATATATATTTTCGTCAATTTTTTACAATTACAATAAATAAATACAGTTATTATGCTCCCTGACACTTTGATCTCAGGATGTCAAACCTACAGAATAATATCCCCCACGTGCCTCAATGATTATTTTTTAAATATATATTTTGGCCAATTAAAAAATTGCATCTATCCCTAAAAACTCTTTCTCTCCTAAGCGCTCCTCTCGCGATCCGCGTGTTGACAGGATCTTTTAAGAATGGGCAGGTCATTTTCTAAGAGAGCTGATTGGTCAGGAGGTGGTGCTTTTGTACTCATTGATCTCTTATCCAGAACATAACCTGCTCCGAGGCCTGTACTACGAAGCTGGATTTTCTCTTATCGAGATAACTTCAGGGTTAACCCTGGGTTTTCCGTACTACGAAGCTGGTTCACTTCTTACCGGGGTAAATCACCATGGTAACTTATGCTGAACGGCTAACCTGCTCCGGAGCAGGTTATGTTCTGGATAAGAGATCAGTGAGTACAAAAGCACCACCTCCTGACCAATCAGCTCTCTTATAAAATGACCTGCCCATTCTTAAAAGATCCTGTCAACATTGGTGCGCGGATCGTGAGAGGAGCGCTTAGGAGAGAATGAGCTTTTAGTGATAGATGCAATTTTTTAATTGGCCAAAATATATATTTAAAAAATAATCATTGAGGGATATTATTCTGTATGTTATACAGTTGGTTTGACATCATTCACTCAAATGGTTGAAGCGCATAATAGGTTTGTATTTTGAATGTTGAATATTAAACTAACTTAATGTCTCTTATGAAAGGAAGGGCACTGAGGAAGCGCTCTGCCCCAAATGTCTGTGCCGTAATAAAGTGACGTTGTGTGATCAGAGTGTCCGTTTATATTGTCTGATAAATTAATATTGTATGATCTCATGAATTTACACATTAACAGAGTCGGCAATTTTCTGCCAGCACTCCTTCCTGGCTTTTGCTGCATCAGTGTTGCTTTTGGCCTGGATGATGTGTTTGAATTCTTCATATTTTTGAATAATAATTGTCTGCTCCTCCATGGTAAAGTAGTCTGCTCTGCAGGGTTTCTCCATGTTTGTGATTGGTCAGACGCTGCAAACACCTCCCCTTTATGTGAGCGCGCAGAGATCCAGATTGGAAAACCCTGGGTTGATTTACCGAGTTGACAACCAGTTTCGTAGTACCGCTTATCCTAGACTGCGAATATCTGGTTAAGTCAACCCAGGTAACGGAGAGAGATCCTGGATAGGTTAATCCAGCTTCGTAGTACAGGCCTCGGAGCAGGTTATGTTCTGGATAAGAGATCAACGAGTACAAAAGCACCACCTCCTGACCAATCAGTTCTCTTAGAAAATGACCTGCCCATTCTTAAAAGATCCTGTCAACATTGGTGTTGAGAGAATGAGTTTTTAGGGATAGATGCAATTTTTTAATTGACCAAAATAGCCTATATGAGGCACATGAGGGATATTATTCTGTATGTTATACAGCTGGTTTGACATCATTCACTCAAATGGTTGAAGCGCATAATAGGTTTGTATTTTGAATGTTGAATATTAAACTAATGTCTCTATGAAAGGAAGGGCACTGAGGAAGCGCTCTGCCCCAAACGTCTGTGCTGTAATAAAGTGACATTGAATGATCAGAGTGCTGTCCGTTTATATTGTCAAATTTATTAATATTGTATGATCTCACAGAGTCAGCTATTTTCTGCCAGCATTCCTTCCTGGTTGTTGCTGTGGCAACAGTGTTGCTTTTGGACTGGATGATGTGATTGAATTCTTCATATTTATGAAGAATAATTGTCTGCTCCTCCATGGTAAAGTAGGCTGCTCTGCAGGGTTTCTCCATGTTTGTGATTGGTCAGACGCTGCAAACACCTCCCCTTTATGTGAGTGTGCAGAGATCCAGATTGGAAAACCCTGGGTTGATTTACCGAGTTGATAACCAGCTTCGTAGTACCGCTTATCCTAGACTGCGAATATCTGGGTAAGTCAACCCAGGTAACGGAGAGATATCCTGGGTATGTTAATCCAGCTTTGTAGTACAGGCCTCAGGACAGGGGTGGATTGGCCATAGGGAGTACCGGGACTCAATAATGGGCCGCTGGCTGCCGTTTTTTAAATTTTTTTAATTTGTTTATTTAGTTTTTGCTGCGCCTTGCCATGGTTACTCTCCCGGCCCAGAGCAGAGACATGCACCGGCCCACAGAGCTCCGCTGCAGCCTGCAGACACAGCAGAGGCCCATTGGCTTGTCTGTCTAAAGAATACCTGGCCCAGTGGCTCTATGATAGGCTACAGAGGCCCAGAAGTCCCACCCACGCTGGTTCTTGTGCCCCCCCCCCCTTGTCCAATCACCTTTGATGACAAGCAATCAGATGAGAGATAGTGAGAGATACTACTACAAAATGGACAATGCGGCTAAAAAGCGAAAAGACGGAGGGGAAAAACAAAGAGATAAAAAAAACCGCAACCGACGCTGCTACGAGCAAAAAAAAATCAGAAATGTTTGCTGCGGGGGCCAGCGTGGCCGGAGCGGCTTCAGGAGTGGGTCCCTCTCAGCAGCAGGTGTCGGACAGTGAGTCATGTGAGGCTCCCGCTGCCATGGTGGTGCAGCAGCAGGTTGAGGAAGACTCTCCACCATGTGGAAGTGATGATACAGTCTTAAGCATGTGTGATCCTGCCAGCATGGTGTGGATAAACACTCATTAAATGTTCAGAATGGTTACTAACTGTCTATGAACTTTACTTGACATGATAAATAACAAACTCTGCATAGTGTGGTGTGTCACAACTAAATCTAGTTATCTAAAGTATTGGAAAACAATCATATTCATATACTATCCTGATTCATTGATTAGTTGCTTTTATTAACCACTATTTTCACCAAAGGATGTCACATAATTACAAATCTGCAAGTTTACAACTCACATGTTGCAATGTGATGTGGTCTGAGCATGTAGATATGATCATTTCTACCTATAATGACTTCCCCCAAATCAGGTCAATAGAGTTAAAGTGTTAAAGTGTCAACATGCACCTTTCTTTGTGCCCACAGTCCAATGTGTTCATGAAGGACATTGATCTAACAACATGACACACATGTAGTCTATGATGCTTTACATATTTTTTTCAGTCAGTGTTTATGGTTTATTGCCCGTTCAGTTTAACATGATACAGTTAAAACTAATTCAAGCCTATTCAAGTCTCCAGAATATAAGGGATATTGTTCAGTATACTACTGTTATTAAGGGCTTGTGTGTTTAAATGTGCATCAACGTGAGTTGGCACAGTATCTGCGCATGGCTTGTAGCGGGCCGGTCTGGACCAAAAAGTCCAGGGCTGAATTTTTTCCCAGTCCAGGCCTGCCTCAGGACATACTGCAAACTCAGCCCACCATCAACACTCCCTGGCTAAACTTCTGTCTGTCTGTTTGTCTTTTGAACTGTCAAGAATATAAATAAATATTTAACCATCCAGCCAGGAGTCAAAATATGAAACACCCAAGATAAAATGTCAAGAGTAAATGTCTCTAAATTGAAATCAGAGATCTGACTGTAGAATAGATTGGGAACATGTGTTCAGAGCAGTCACTAAAGGTTAACTACAACAAGTGGTATTTCTGCTCTTTATATAGCCTAGTTGTAATTCATGTAACTCATCCAGACTGTCAAAATATCCATGAACTCTGACAAAATCTCAATGTTATCGTTGAACTGGTTTGCATGTGAGTTATAAACATTCCTCTTCCCATAATCCTGAAGGGAGACATGCATATTCAGGTGCAACAGTAAGTACAACTATAATCGAAATGTTAACAATGTCAAATATTGTAAGTATGCACAATGATTTTTAACAATTTTATCAATAGATTCGGAAGCATATTTGATAAATCCTTTTGATATCTTGACTTGAATTGTAATTATAACTGACATATTGTTTAATACTATAAACATGTCAATTTACAGTAGATTTAATGTTTAAAACAGAGAAGGCAAATGTGGCTAATCCTGTAATCTAGTAATCCTGTTTGTATGTTCCATATCAGAGATGAAACCAGTTAAGTCAAATTTAATGGTGCCATATTGAGCAATGGCTTAACTGATTTTTTATTTTATTTTAATTTTTTAAAGAACTTACACATTTCTGCCATGTTCATAGCTGGGTGAACAGTGAATCCCTGATTCTGATTCTGGCACCCGTCAAGCAGTTATCTTGACACAAACATTTGGTCACCATTTTCATTCACCTCAAAATTTGAGGGTGCATTAAGTCGGTTTGGTTTTTGAGTAAACTGTCAGTCTGTGACAGGAAGGGGACACAGTGCACACACTATAAAAGACTGTTCCACATCTTACCAACAATGACGTGAAAGTTTACATGTGTAAGTTCCACCTCCAGTCACTAGGTGGCGGTAAAACCCTTTATGTTTTCCAACCGCCGTTCGACTGCAGGAAGAAGAAGGTCATCAAAGTTCTGTTTCCAGGGCGATGCTGTTGGCGGGTGAATACCGCCAATTAAAAATACAGACTGAGGGAATATCAGACAATAAACTAGTGCAGTCTATGTGGTGAAAGACAGTAGAGCTTATTCAGTGACCCCAGTGAAATAATATGGAGGAACTGTTCAGCAGAGTATTGGCAGTGAGTGTGAGGTGCAGTGACAGTGAAGACAGGTAAGCTGATGAAGCTGAACTCACAACGCCTGGTCATCAACGTGTTAAATACATATTCACCCTGCACAGCGGCAAATACAGCTTTCAAATGTAAACGTTGATTTATTATATTAGATCAAGACAAAATACACGGCATTCTAACTTTTAAAAGCCATCGTTATTTAGCTAGTTTTGTGTACATTAGCAACAATGATCAAATTTGTGTTTATGCTATTTATTATTTTGGCAAGTGTCCTCTGACAGACTAAATTTGTTTGTCCTCCAAAATTCTTCTACAATGTTTTATTGTAATGTTACATTTGGTGGTGCAAAATGTCAGCGCTCAGCATTGTCTTCTAAAGTAAACCTTGATTTGCAAGTGTTGTCATTTTAACAGCGAGTTACTTTCTTATTAGCTATATTTTCCTGTCCCTCATCCTACCAAACTGATATTTCTCTCTATTATATAGATTAAATTATGTTGTCATCTGCTGAACAAAGCTCAGAATGGCTGATAACCATTTAATGATACTCTGCACTTCAGCTGCTGAGTTCATGTTAGCTTCACAGACAATGAAGAGTGGCAATGAGGGAAAAAAATCACCATTGAAACCAGTGTAACACTGTGCAATGACAAATATAGACTACTGTTAGTGTGTTACAGTTGTTCTAAAACAACAACAGTACTGCTTGTAAGGCGAGGCAGTATGAACCTGAGATACTCAAGTGAATAAAGTAATACAGGTGGCAAACAGGTAACCTGGGGTTGTAGATGTTGGGATGACACATTCCTGTCCTGGATCTACTATTTACTATGTTGATTTTCAATGTACTTCTCTCTCTCTTGTGATATAGATAAAGATTGTTTGATTGAAACATCCAATAAGTAGCATGGTCAAATGTACAGAGTAGCTCATAATAAGAATTTAAGTAGATAATTACAAGGAAACACTATGGACCACAGAGCCTGTCTGGGAAGCAGGCATGTAAATGATGTCTCCATAGCCATCAGTATTCATCTTCACAATATTAAAAAAGTCAAGAGCGCCAGAATGTTTTTTTATATCAGTTGTGTTGTAATGAGAAATGTTACATCATACACCATTTTCTGACTGCTTACTGTAATGACATTAGCATAATCAGTTCAAGCACTGGTATAATTGAGATTTGAAATGATTTTGCAGATAATATTTTTTATTGGTTATGCTTACACACAGTTTGAAACAGGACTGTTATTTATAAGTTTTAATGGTTTCATTTTATAGGAAAGCAAACATCCGTGTCACCATTGAGCTTCAGCTGACAACAAGTCCAGTGCACAAACGGGTGAGTAGAAGCATTGCATATACAATTTAAATAGTGGTAATAGAGTTGTCAGCTAATTAGAAACAGATAGCCACCTCATCACATATTTGAGACATACACTTGTTCCTCTCCTTCTCTAGCCGCTCTGCAGACTTCAGTCCTTTAACTTTTAAATTCAAAACTGTTCTTGTGCTCTGATCATATTCATACAGTTACACAGTCCTACCTGGAAGGTGCCCAGTAAAATCACATTCTAATCTGCCAGCCACTGAGCAGTTCCATTGGAGCAGATGGGGTAAGGTGCTTGAGGGCACCCCAGTAGTGATAAAGAAAGGGGGAAAGTGCTGCTTTTTCACTTTCCCCTCCCAGGTTTATGGGGATTGAACCAGCAACTCTCCTGTCACAAGCCAACTACTTGTTAAAGAGACTTTTCTTCCTGGATTCTGTTCCAGAGAGTTGGTTTAACAGAGCCTAACTCTAAAACTCTGAGTTAATTCACTCTAAGATGGAAAACTTAGCTTTTAGTTTCAAGAGCTAATTACTGTTAGTTGAATCAACTCTGAGTATATTCACTCTGAGTTAAATTCCTGGTGATGAATGAAAAAGCCATCATCAGTGGAGTGGTTTACAAATGTGTGCACACAGATTATGAATCTGTGATCATGGTTTTTAAACCATGCACTCAGACACATTATCACATGAATCTTTTTTTTTCTCAGCTAATGTTATTAAATATAGTAATACAAACTAATACCCAACCAGGATTTTAATTTTTATCTCCTGATATAAATGAGTGCGTTGTGATATAAGTTTTGATATCTACTGTAACCATGGAGTAACAGCTACGTCAGGCATGAAAAGCTGCCAGTGAACCCAGAGTTCCCCTCATCTCAGAGCTAACAAACAAAGCTCAGCATGACTAACCTGTTGTTGTTTTTGGTTTATTTTAGGATCTTCTAGTAAGACTGACAGATGATCTAGATCCATATTTTCTCTTTAATCTCTCTATATCTGAGGATGATTTCCAAAGGTAAGTTCATAAAGTATAATGCTCAATGTTTGCACCAATTAACAGATGATGTTTGACTTACCCATATGTTTTCTTTTTCTGTCATTGTGGGTGTAGTTTGAAAGTCCAGCAGGGTCTGCTGATAGACTTTACATCATTTCCTCAGAAGTTTATTGACCTGCTTAATCTGTGCTATTCTGAGCAAGAGTCGGACAATCCAAGGTACGAAGACATGTGAACCACCACAAGTCATCATCACACTATTATCCTTCATAAATTCAGCTTTACACTGTAAGGACACATATAGGTTGTAGGTTAACGTAGTCCACATTATTGTTATTCTGTCACAAAGCTTGTATCCTAATTCATTTCAGACTAGAGTTTAGAGACTGAATAACTGCGATTTTCACACAGGTGGGTGACTTTCAACTGTGATTAACCCAAACATCTCATTAGCTGTCTGGCTGCAACTTGACTGTTCTGGTTCACTCTTAGTGTTCTCATTTTTAGGCAGCAGCAGGCAGCTGTTTTCAGAGAACAAGCTCTAAAAAACCACTGTACAATACAGTGTGTGTTTGGTGCTCAGCACCAAACACACACAGTTAGCTGTAGACTAGCTGGTGAACATTGTGGAGCATTTAGCAGCTACAGAGCCAGATATTTCCCTCAGGAGTTGGCAGGGAGTAAAAACAGAGCTAAAAGAGAGTGAATATTGGACTTCTATACAGCAGGTGGACAGAAACACCATTCTAAATTGCGAGGTTGAATTTGTTGGCAAACAGTTGCTTATTTCTTCATCCAGCAATTATGGAACAACATCATCATTCATTTAAATATTGATGATATGAGCTTTGTTCACTACTTGTTTCCATTGCCCCAAAAGTTGTGGCCAAAATTTCAGCTTTTGCAGGTTTAAAATACCAGATATTTTGTGTAAGTATTGTGAGGTATAGACAAAATTTGTAAACTTTTGAAATTAGAGTGATGCAGGAATTAGTTGATTTGGATAAATCTTTTGCTGAAATTTCCTGGAGGAAATAGGACATGTATGTGGATGGTTTTATCAGGTTTTTATTAGGTCTTATATCAAGTTTAATCTTTAATCTCTTAGCATTAGATCAACACCACACACTGCATACTGTTTGTATTTGTGTCCACAGGTTTCTCCTGCACTTGTCATGTCAGTCTCCAGTGCACGATGGTCCCGCCAGCTTCAGTGTTGTAGAGACAAATGCATTCAAACACTTGAACCACTTGTCTCTGCGGCTTACTCCAGGCTCTGACAAACTTGTCAGAGACTATCTGGCAATGTGCCTGACTTCCTTGAAGGTTGGTTCACTCAGCAAAATTCATCATCATGATACTGCCTAGCTTCCCGAGTAGAGCTGTGAACAGTAAAACTGATTAGAATGCTGTCTGATCAACGGTGTTTAATTGAAACATTTCCAATACCTTTTCCATCTGATGTTAGTTGAGGTGGTTGACTTTACACACTGTTTGTATGTTACTTGTACATTTCAGCCAGGTGAGTTCAGTTCCGTGAAGTTGTACTCTTATATTGTACCACATGTTTAAAGGATTTATAAAGAGAACTGATAGATCAGGAGAGGAAATATATTCTCATTGTACTATCAAAGGTAATAAAAAACCGTCACATGGATATTTTAAAAACTATTAAGGCTTTATCTGATTACCCTGAATGTAAGTAATCAAGTCAAGACTCTGTTATTAAGGACGCTTCAATGTTTCAGGCAGAGAAGCAGGCCTTGGAGATGAAGCTTAAGAAGACTGAAGATGATCTGTCCAGGCAGCTGAGTTATGCTCAACAGGTGAGCTTTGTTGTTGGACTTACTGCTTAGATTTCAGTCTCACAAGTGCAACAGAAAGTGGTCAGTCTTAGGTGATTAGATCACATCACTGGTCTCACATCTCTGAAACAGCTGAGCCAATCACAGTGGAGCATGACAACAATAAATGAGTAAATGGAACAGCATGTTTGTTTGGATCAGCAGCCCAGTGTGAACACACAGCGGCACAAAGCAACAGTCAGGAACACTGAGGCTTTTTACAACTTCATTTAGTCTTATAGAGGGATTGAAAGTCTGGTCATGTCATGCTAATCTAATCATATGAACAACCGAATACTGACTTATAACTGAGCAGTCAGGACAGCTCTGTAGAATGGCACTGTAATCTGACGCAGCACTTCTCAAATTATAGGTTGCAGATTTATCAACATTTCAGTTTTGAATAGGGAGTTTAGGGAAATGAAGATTTGTCCCATAACAAATGGAACTGTTTGATCATTTTAGTGTGAGCTGTGCTGCAGTCTTTCTATTTGAGAGAATCAGTGCAAGCAGTGTAGAGAAGGAAACAACTATAATTTGGTTAGCGATGTTCTGTAAGTCCTCAAGGACCACCCTGAACTTGTACCTCAAAGGGTTAAGATTTACTGTCATAATACTCTGTGCAGAAATCCTCCAGCTGTAGGCAGGACTCAAACATCAGGTTTTGGTTGAACCAGATCAGTCACTAACTGCCAAGGCATTTCTCTTCCTGTTGTGGTGTAAGGCAGGAGATGCAGTGGCATGGATTGTCTTGTATCAAATAGATCTTAAATATTTTTAGCAGTTGGTCAATTTCCAATCTGCTGTGAACAACAGATCTTACTTTAAGAATATCTCATATTTGCTTGGAGATAAAAGCAGACAGCTTTACCTACATTCATCTACTGATCGTAAAGTGTCATTAAAGTCACTTGTTTCTGGATTTTTGTGTGCTTGCATTATGTCATTATGCTGCACATTTTCTCAAAGTATTTAGTTTGCTCTAGTTGACAAAATCACTAGACTGTTAGCAGAGGGACATGCTGAGACTTCTCTTTCAGTGTCAGCAAAATATCAAACTGGAATCACGTCAAAAAAAGAAAGAAAAGTTCAGGACTTTTCACAGCATAAAACATCAAAACATAACAGCTGACAGATCTCCAGGTCAGTCACTTGAAGGAACTCTGCAGTCATGTGAGGAATGTAAGAGGTGTCAGTCGAATGTTTTTTTGTTTTGTTTTGTTTTTTGTCTCCATACGTATTAAGAAATTACAAACTAGTAACTAATTTCATGCTCAAACATTTTGTATATTAATCACACTGTAAAATCTATTATACTGAGAATATGTACAGAGTTTCATTACTACTGCTATAATGAGAGTGCTTTAAAAAAAATGTTATCTCAACTTCTGTGTATCTCCCTGACAGACTCTGTCTGAGAAGACTAAAGAGTTGGACAAACTGCGTTCAGAGTGGACGAGTCAGAGCAGCTCTCTGTCCAGCCGTCATTCTCAGGAGTTACAATCAGAGAGAGAGAAGGCTGTAGAGGTAAGCCTGACAACACTGTCTAATGCTGCTGTTATTAAACTGCTATGTTATGAGTTATGAGCTCTGCAGTTCTTTAAAAAGTAGTGCATTCTGTGATCTACTGGGGAAGCAATTATTCTCTGGAAACTAAGAATATGTTGATCACCATGGTGGTTATGTTCAAGAGTTATTAGTGATGTTTGTTTGCTTTTTTCCAGCTACACTAGAAAATGTGTAACAGCGCTTTGTTTCAGTTACACAGCAGGCTCCAGCAGCAGAGTGAGCAGCTCCGTCACGAGCTAGAGAGTGCTCATAAGAGGAGCAGCCAGCAGCTTCAGAGCAGACTGACTGAGCTGGAAGCCTCCTGCAGAGAGCTCACAGAGAGGAAATACAAGAACGAGTCTGTCGTCAGAGACCTGAAAATTAAACTAGTGGGTGCAGAGGAGGTAAGTGCCAGATGAAGAATGAATGTATGCAGATTACTAGACCTTTAAAATCCTGACACATGTAGGGGAAAATAACTGATTCAACCAAAAAGAGCAGAGAATTGCTGTGCAATGAGTCAGAACAAACTGCACCACCAGGTAGGGTTGGTCCGACAGTCATCGCTGATGGGGTGTTCATCGGCGATTGTATACAACCCTAAACCCCCCCACCCCCACCCCCCCGCTCCTCTGTTGAGTCCAGCTCTACTGTGGTCTGATTATCCTGCTGTTCTGTGTGTAGGAGTGCCAGCGCTCAAAGCAGCAGGTCTTGTCTCTGAGGAGAGAGAACAGCACTCTGGACACAGCGGTCCATGAGAAGGAGCGTTTGGTGAGCCAGCTGCAGATGAGAGTGGCTGTTCTGGAACAGGAGATTAAGGACAAGGATCAGCTCATGTGCCGCACAAAAGAAGTCCTGGAAGCCACTCAGCTGCAGAAGGTGAGAGCTGCAACTTCTCTAAGTGTTCTTTCAAACACCTGACAGGATGTTGGGAAACAACAGCACTCTTCAGTGTCAAGACTTTTGATAGCATGCCATTTTAGCATATACTGATGTTATTGTGGACACAGTATCACATCTATTTTTAGAAGTATACAGTAGTTTCTAAGTTGGCTTGCTGTGTCCAAGAAAACCTAATCAGATTGTTTTCTTTCTTTACAGTTGTAATCTATTTTTGTTTGCCTGTGAAATGTAGACTTGAAACATTTTTTAAGACAGATGAGCAAGAACAATAAACTAAATGCACCACCATTATACTGTCATCATCACACATAAATAAAGATTATTCCACACAGCTACTGACCTTTAGTACAAGGTGTTTCACATCCAGTTAAATAATCAGTTTGAGCACAGAGCAGAAACTGCTGCTACTCTGCTGCAGCGTTATCTATCTGACAAGTACAGACAAACTGAACAATGTAGAAGCACTTTAACTCTTCTATCCAGATATAATGCCTCATTGACTAACACAAACTAAGAGCACCGATCATTCATCAGCAGATGTGTACGGGTCAGTGACAAATAAGGGTTGGCATGATGAGAAATTCAAAAATGTCTTAAAAAATAGTTTTAAAAGCAGCATCAGGTTTATTAATATCTATATTTTGTGTTTTTGTTGGTTTTATGTCATTTGAAATAACATTTGTACCATTTCTATTACTAAAAGTAAGACTGAATGCTCCTGAACCTAAAAAATCTAATGAAAAGTAAAAGAATTGGAAGAATTACCTTTATTTAAATTTGAATGCGTTTTGCCAATATTGAGCAGGACTTATGATGATGTCATTGTATATTTAAGAGGTCAGGTGGTTCAGAGATGATGTTATATTATAAAGAGGTCAGGTGTCAGGTGAGGTCATAGTTTTAAATCTTTGATTGGTGATGTATCTTAGGTAAATGTGCACATGCATGCACACTATTATTATTTTATGTTTTTTTTCTATTTCGTAGTTATTTGTTTTTAATCTAACAGGTGAATTCTGCATAATATAGATAGAGGCCCTTGATAAGCCCTTTTTTGGTTTCTTGCCGCTATCCTTCTTCTGTTGTTATTTCTTTATCCTTTGCTTTTTGTCTTATTATTGTGCAAAATAAAAAGGTGAAAATGAAATGAACATCACATCTGGATTGTTTGGAAAAGAACAGAAATGAAAATAGCTGGAAAGCTTTACATTAACCTCAGACTTATTATTTACAGTTGTACATTTTTAACCTGTGTGTTTTTATTTTGTAGGAATCAGTGGAAGAAAATGCTGAAAGTAAAGAACTCCAGATTAAAAAACTTGAAGCAACAGTGAAGTCGCTGTCTGATGAGCTGATAAAGGTTTGTTTATCTGTGTGCAAACTGCCTATCTGCTGTTATAGCTTCAGTTCAAAACTGAACCAATTCAGGAAAAACATTATATCTGACCTCAGGCCTTTTAGTCATTGAGTAACACATCACTCCATGTGTCATACAAACCTGCCTTTTGACCTACCAAGTTTATATCATTCTGTATTGGCCAGACATGTTGAAAAAGAATCCATACT
This sequence comes from Scomber japonicus, assembly GCF_027409825.1. NCBI lineage: Eukaryota > Metazoa > Chordata > Actinopteri > Scombriformes > Scombridae > Scomber > Scomber japonicus. The sequence continues at coordinate 2,594,490 of NC_070584.1, read as the reverse complement.
TAAAATGTATTTTGTAGACAAGAGAAATGTTTGTAAAATTGAAAGTGTTTGAGAAGTGCTATATAAAGTTATTATTATTAGTAGTGGTAGTAGTAGTAGTAGTAGTAGTAGTAGCAGTAGCAGTAGTAGTATTCTAACTTCACCTGAAGCATGAATATGGTCCAGTCTGCTTTCTTACCTCCCTTTATCTTTCTGTATCCAGGCTAATAGTATCATTAAGAAACTGCAGTTGGAGGTCCGAGGTCTAGTTGGAAAAATAAAGGTGAAAAACACAGTGACTGTGTCGCAGGAGAAGGTCCTCCAGGAAACATCAGATAAACTTGAGAATGTTGAAAAGGATCTACAGAGAGCCCAGCAGCAGCTCATCATTAAAGATGAACAGGTATGTTTTCAAATCATGAAAACTGCAGACACACTGCATTAAGCTTTCTTTAGGCCTTTCTTAAACTGGACTGGTAAAGTGGCTCCATCACTGTTCCAGTTCAAAGTCTGCATTTAACCAAAACAATGTGTGGGTACGAGTGCTTCCTGGACTCACAATGACTTTGTTTGAGGTTCCTCTTTGGATAGGGATACATGAAATACAAAAAATACCAAAACTCTCTTTTAAAACATTTCAAATGCCTTCATTGTCATTACATGGTCAGATTAGAGTTCAAAAAGAAAACTCCTCACACATTTTGGCATCAAGCCATCGTTAAGAAGTCAAACTCATCTCATGATGAGGTGTGGCCTAGAGGAGGGTGTAGACATATACAAACTCCAGCAGATGGCAGCATCCATCAAATCTGAATTAAAGAGGAACAACGTGAATGCAAACAATGGCCATGATTAAATGGTTAATAGACTGTGGATGTGTGGGTGAACTAGGAGTAGTAAAGTATCCCAGCATGCACTTCACATCCCTTATGATGTTACAACATACCATCAAACACAACTTTAAAATGTTTGTACTACAACTATGAGAAAGTAATGACTTAGATGTTTCATATAAGGTTGATTGAATTAAATCATTTCTAATTGAAAATATATTAGTTTTCAGGAATGGAGAGCCACTTCTCTCTCCTATCCTTCCTCTCTCTCCTCTCTACTCCAACCGGTCGAGGCAGATGTTCTCCCACTATGAGTCTGGTTCTGAGGTTTCTTCCTGTTAAAAGGGAGTTTTTTCTTGCCACTGTTGCCAAGTACTTGCTGATGTGGGAATGTTGGGTCTTGTTGTGATTTGACGCTATACAAATAAAGATTGATTGATTGAGAGGCTTCCTAAGAACCAAGGTCACCCAAGAGGGGTTCTCATGAGCTACAGCCCAATCTAAGTCTTATACTTCCTTTTGAGATTAATGTCGATCTATTATTATTGTTACTGTTCACCTATTATTGTTGATGGTAGATTGGTTTGTGTGAAGGTAAAGTACAGGCTGATGGTCTCATGCACAGTTACAGTTGTAAAGCAGCACTGCCTCTGTGGACTTTTAGCTCTTACATACATACAGATCTCACATAGAGACCACACATCAGATGACAAAAGCAGAGGCACTGTGCTAGAGTTGTAAATGTACACCAGTTAAGAAAACAAAAGGTGTTATAGACTCCACTTCCAGCTGGTACAAATATGATCTGTATCTGGATTTTGTTGCTTTTACACTTGGTATTAAAATACATTTTAATTTTCCACATTGAGACTCATTCCACATTGTGAATGAGTCTCAATATGCAAACTAGGGAGGTAGAGCTGGTGGTGATGTTGACTCTTAGGTAAGGGGAAGCAATGCCACTGATGGGTGTCTTTCATTTTTTTACATGGGAAGACTTTTAGCTGCTGCTACTACTCACACTTTTGCAGGGCTGTGAGTAGGGTTGTGAGTATCCAGATACAGATCACATGTTTAATACCAGGTGTAAATGGGCTGATGCTATTCACTTTAGAAATGGTAAAGGTGTTCTATTAAATATTCTCTTCACATTTTTGCATTTGTAATTCCAGTTCCTCCAATGTGAGCATTATTTTAATTGAAAATGTAATACCTTTTGTCATTTTTGTCCTCATATTGACTCAAAGTCCAGACAGAAATGAAATAGCATGTTTTTACTTTATTACAGCATACATAGTGTATGTGCTTTGTGAATCACTTGTCCTGTGTTCTCCTGAGGAAAAATGAGAAATCAAAAGTTTGAAGTTATGAACTTAATGACAATTTTATTTATACGTTACAGGTTTCAAAACTGAAGGAGCAATTGGAGACAACAGTACAGAAGCTAAATGAAAGCAGAGAGGTGTTAAAAACAAATGAGAATGGTGAGGAAGCTTATCTCACTTATTTCAATGAGTATACTTACATTAGAGGAGCCTCTAGAGACTACTGCTCACATCCAAAAAAATGTGCCTATACTACTTTACTGCTACATCCATCTTCCTACACTGTAGAAATATTATGATCAAAGTGCCTTAGCAGTTTTTGGAATGTTCTCTCATTTGCTATCATATTTGTATTTTATTGTAGTCATAAGTTGGCTCAACAAGCAGCTAAATGAAAAGCAGATGCCCAGAAAGCCTCAGTCTCCTGAACGTTTGGAGAATCCTTCAGTTGTATCTACAGTGACAGGACTGAGGGTAAGAGAGAGCTCCTTGCTGTGCTTCCATCCATATTAACACAAACTCAATCATTAGCTCTTTGTTGACTTTATCCTTCCCACTTGTGTACGACTTTAAACATGATTAGTATGATTATAAAATTAGACTCTTCATCAAGTATAGAATACAACTCAAAAGTAAGATATTGCATATCATTTTACACCTTCACCAACTATTTACAGTGTTGGCTAAAACTGTCAGTGTGTTGTTGCGTTTTTTCCAGGCACAATTTTATCCTCAGACAGGCAGACCTGCTGTGACTCCTGTAGACGCTGCTGATGTCACTGCTGCTGATCAACAAGTAATGCAGCCAGTCAACAGACACATGTCAGTTTGGATGATTGCTTTTTCTTTCCACATAATGAAACATATTGAGTCTAAAGTAGACATCTGAATCTCTTTACATTATGATAAAATATTTGTTTTCCTTTTCAACACGTGTGTTGTCTGTAGGGAGATTTCATTTCATTCCAGTACTGTCAGGCTGTGACAAAGATGACATTCATTTATAAATCACGCTCATGTGTTTTCCTCTTGTCCTCAGTGGAGACTCTGCACTTCTGGATTCAAAGTACTTTGAGAGGAGAGACGATAGCATCCCAATCTATGGTCTGCCGTCCAATCTTCTTCACAGAGGTACAACTACATTGACTGGTAAATACCAGTTTCATTTGACCACTTCAGCAGATGATGTCTTGTCTGCAGTGTGAGAATAGACCAGGCTGTTTTTCCATTTTTTTGTCCAGTTTTTATTAAATGTAAGTGGTTCAAGAGCAGTGAATAATTTTGAAATGTACAGAGGTAAGCTGTAAAGTGTCAGAAATTAAAAGGAAAAACTGTGTTGCTCCCCAACAGCCTAGATCATCTCTACCTGCTGGAATCTGCAGACTAAAATGATGGCTCATTTGACTTTTTAAGGCAGCTACCATATAGGTTAGCCTGATGTGAGTGAAACTTGTAATACACTACTAATAATAGAAGACAATGTCCAGCTTAACTGTAGGTCTATTCATATTTTAAATAACTGATCCCATATAAAACTTTCAAAGGAAAAGGGAATAACTGTTTTCTAAATAAATTGAAATTAAACAAAAACACAAATTAAACTCATTTAAAATAAACAAAAAGTAATCTCTGAAATAATATTAAATTACCTTTTTATAGAAATTAGTAAATCAATTTATAACCTAAACATATGTACATCTTAATTGGCTCTCACAGAAATATTACACAAATGCAACAACACACTCTTTATCACTCACTCAGATCAAACTTTTTAAACAGACTGTAAGCAAACAAAGCAAAGGTACATAAGCTCTTCTTCAGTATTATTGTAAATACTTATAACTATATAAGTACAGTTTTGTTTCTTTTGGTATGATTTTTTTGCTGTTATCTTAAGGAACTAAATTACTTTAACCCTTCATTTTGGGGATGAAGTAATGTATAAACATGAATAGTTTTTCTGCACCAATGGAAGTAAATGAGGCCTTTTGTGACAAAGTCCTAACTGAATGAGACAAGCGAACGTCAGTGACAAAATCAGTTTGATTGCTTTGTTTTCTATTGGATGTCCTAACTGTCGGCACACCGCTTTGAACTGAACTTCTGTTGGAGGCCCTGTTTCTATTTACCTGCTGCTGCTCGCCTTGAAAGCACGGCATGGACAATGAACAGCTGTTTATTTGAGTTAAAATGAGGAGTTATCTCTGATACCTGCTCATGTCACTTCAATGTGAATGCCTGAAGGGAGATGGAGGTTTTTGCTGTTAGCTATATTTTATGTCCAGTAAAGAAATATTACAATATAAAATGTATGTTTTCTATTTAAAAAGTACAAACATAGGGCAGCAAGGAGATACCAAGCCCTCATCAATGAGCACAGATAACATGATTCACCATGACAACAGGAGAAACAAAGGGCTCAGTCCTCCTAATTTTCCCCAGAGGAGTTAGAAATATTAATGAGAATATACAAGCAATACAGTAGCAGCAGCAAACGAACATGAGCTGACATGACAGAAAATTACTAACCGAGTTAATGTGTGAATATTAATGAAAAAAGAAAAGTTTTGTCTTGAGTGGTCCACTTATTCAACATTTACAGACAGATGGGTAAATGACGAACGACGGTGAATGAAACTGAACTGGCTTTGTGAAACAGGCCTCAGGTGTCTACAGTGCATGGAAACAAATGCAAATCACACAACAGGTATCACATGTTGAATGAGTGAAGATCATGTAATAGAAGTTCTTTTAATCTTTTCAGAGCTCCCTCAACGAACCAAGCCCTCCGTAGTCTCTGCGTACTTCTCTGCTTGAAGCAACAAGATGACTGAGCTTCGTTTCAGATCCAGGTGGATGAAGGTGCATTAAATCCTCAAACTGCTCCACTACAAGACTGATACTGACCTGTTTAGAGGGAAAGAGTTTGTTACAATCTTTAGTCCATTTGTTGGTTCAGTAAATGCTGTTAAAACTGTCTGCATGGTGGGTTTCAGTGATCATGGAGTATGAACTTTTCCTAATATATAACCTACATTAGGTTTGCCAGCCTGAAGAAGTGTTGATATTGTGTTTTGTTCTGTTGTATTTTAGTGTGTATTCAATGTCTAGTCTTTAATAAACTGTTTTTCAATCCTCATCACGGTATTACTTACAGTACTAATATCAGAATATCAACTCATCTAACATTTGTTTTTAATTTATCACTCATGTCTCTCAGACATCTCAGTGGAAAAGGTTTGAGTCACAAATTAACAGTTTTTTTACATGTGCGCTTTAATATGCTAGAATTTCTTACATTAGAGGCTGTTGTCTAATCACCTTAACATGGCATCGTGTGTATATCTTTAGGTATGTTTGGGACGGGGGTGCAGTTCAGGATGAGGCCAGGGGCAAATTGGGTGGAGAGCTGGGTCAGACTGGAGCAGGTTCAGAGAATAGCAGTGATGGGATGGGGGGGGGGTGAAGGGAGGTCTTCCTTGACCAGGAGGGGGTCTTCTACCACCAACATGGGGGGGTCCATGGCCAGCATGGGGAGGGGGTCCATGGCCAGCATGGGGAGGGGGTCCATGGCCAGCATGGGGAGGGGGTCCATGGCCGATAGGGGGAGGGGGTCCATGGCCAGCATGGGGAGGGGGTCCTTCATGACCAGGAGGAAGCGGAGGGCCTACATGATATGGAGGTCTACATACAGGCTCCCGCTCACCAGGGCTGAGGGCAGTAACATTCTGTTGAGAACAGAGCCAGTAGAAAGTTACTTGATGTGAATTTCTGCATGGTGTAACTGTACATTTGTTTCACATTTCTGGCACCCCTTGATAACATATCTTGGTGATTCTTTTTTTTTTTTTAATTTATTATTGAAAAAGACAAAAACCTGACTAGGATATGGGAAAAATATATAATTTATTTTTATAGCGCCAGATCACAATAAAAGTCACCTCAAAGCACTTCACACAGAACACAGGACACAGGACTCAACCAATTGATGTAAATAGAGGGGGGTTTATGGGCAATACGGAGGCTTTGGGTGGGTAATTTTTGCCAAAAAATAAATAAATAAAGTGTTAGTTCATTGTAAATAAAATACCCTATTTATGTCTTGATGATTGTAAGTTAATTAAAAAAACAACAACAACCCATGTTGTAATGTTTTTAGGGCACTTCTCAGTCATGGGCCCTTAGAATCATCCTAACTTTTCACCCCCTTATGATGCCCCTGTAGACAACTGCTTGTCATTTTCTACTGATGCTTTGGAAAGACAACCAAGACATGAAGTAGATTATGTGCATAAACAGAACATGTTTAGAATTTGGACTTACGGATGGAGGATAGAATTCACACTCAACAGACCCGAGTCCCTCTTTGGCAGAATAGGATGAACTGCAAACAGCATGATGCTTCACAGAGAGGACAGAGACAATGAGAACATGTAGGAAACCAACAGTGAATGACTGAAACATGCAACATTACACTCAGTTGTACTGAGATCACACTCTCTAGACCTCTTTTTCAACTCCATAATATGCTCTTCAACCAATGGTGATAGTGCTGTTATCATGTGACCTTAATATGGAAGATAAGTCACATAACAGAAGGAGGGAGATGGTAACTCCTGTCTCTGGAGAAAGAGCAAGGAAGACACTTTGAACAGTCACCCACTGAAGTGCTCTACCAAAAAGCCTCATGGATGGATTTTTGCCAATTTGCATAAACTGAAGGTCTACTCTGTGCAATAGTCAGGCGGTGGAATTAGGGTAGTTGTCACAGCTGTCACTCAAGACATCCTTTTTATATCTTTAAATGACCAATTAATCTTATCAGAAAAATTTGCACTTGAACATGGGCTACATGATAAGCACATAAAATGACAGACACCATCTTTGGGAAAAATTGATGTGATGTATACTTTGTTTCATTTGGCATATGTCCCATTCTCTAAAATGAGGGGGTGGGATTTATGACCTATATTGCTGCCAGGCAATCAAGAGGTTTTGGCTTTGCTTCTCAGGAGCGGTCCCAAAACCCTCAATACAACACCTTCAAAGTGCAGGAGAGCAATGCTGGAAGCAGGAGGCTAATCTCACTGTGCTGTAAGACAGAGGGGTTCAGAGGGTCTTTTGTACCTGTGGCCAATCAGGCTTTACAGCAATAACATCACTAAAAAGTCACGGGGCACTGCAATAATAATAGTTTTTAGGTTGCCGTTTAATCTAATCTGCTCTTACCTTCTTTCTTAACCACAGGGTCTTTGTATATTTTTGTATTATTCATGTGTCTAAATGGAGGTACTGGATACCTGAATTCCCGCTATGGGGATGAATAAAGTATATAACTACCTACCATCTTTATATAGTCGATGGTCCGCTAGGAAGTCGGCGGAGGGGAGGAAAAGCCAGGCAGACAAAGGGCCACACTAACAGCTGACTGTTCACCTGCAAACCCACTGGACACCACTTAAGCTGACATTTGTACCCACAGGGCATTTGTACCCACAGGGCAGATTCTACCGTTGCTGGGCGAAGGCTGGGCGAAGGCTAGAGTCTCAGCATGGGAAAGTGAAAGTTACAGTTTTCTAATAAACACTTCAACTATTTATATGTGAGCTTGTCTTCAGTAGGAACCAGTGGGCCTGGGGCTGAGGGCCTAAAACAATAGGGAGGTCAGACAGTATTGCACTTCAGACTAATTTGGTTTTGGGCTTTGATTTGTTGACAAGACAAGTCTAGAATAAAAATCAGTGTTTGGGGTTGAAGCCACTTAAACAAACCTTTCCAAAGCAAATGCTAGTGAGACAAAGAGAGAGTGGCTGCTAAGAGACTAAGCTACCTGACACATCAAGCCATATTTAGAGAACCAGAGCTTGCCCATCAAATCCTTTACGTGTCCTCTTATACATTTGAGTACATGACACATCAATGAAGCTTCTACATGTATGAGTTGCACTTACAGCTCTGTCAGGGCAGAGGGGTTTGCATGCCTCAGGAAGTATTCTGGATCCCATTGGGCAATGAGTCTCCACAAGGACAACTTCAGGATAGTACACCATCCCTGCTCTCATCATGTACTGAGAGAGGAGCAGAGGAAATCAGGGCAAGGAGTGAGATTCACATTACACCTTTGACATTAGTGAGCCATGTACATACCACCATACCATTACAGATACAAACAGTCATGCAGTGTTTGGCTTTTAAAACAGATGACCTCTCAAGCATACTCGGGAGGGGATCTAACTTGTCCAACTAGGTGCAGTGTCCTCAATTGCGTGTGTGTGTGAGAGAGATTGTCTTTACCCCAGATAGAACCCGTCCAGCCTCCTGCAGGATGTAGTAGTGCTGGTTGGAGGTGTTCTGATTGAATATTTTCACTGTTTCATCCACAGACCTCATAGCTTCAGGACTGTTGAGTGGAATCAGCGAGGGACAGTCAGGGCAGATCCTCACCATCTCCACGTTAGTTTTTGCTACACAAAGTCATCATTATGAGTGAGTGTTTTGTAAATCTCTTAAATTTGCACATCTGGCAAGTAGCATCCAGCTGCAGCCCTGGAGCAGAAGCCCCTGACGTGACAAAAGCCTCTGGCTTGACAGAAGTGCCCCTGGCATGACGGAAGTGGCCTCCTTTTTCAAATTAAAATTGCTTAACATAGTGTCTATGAATTGTCCCTCATTTGTTTTACCTTTATTTAATCCTGCAAGTCAATGTTTTGTTTTTTAATAAAACAGAATTGCTTAATATAGCATGTAGGCTATGAATTGTCCATTTATATTTATTTTACCCTTATTTAATCAAGTCATTAAGAACTAACATACTGTATAGAAGATTAATCCTTGTTTTATTTAATCTGAGAACTCTATTCAATCTTAGTTATCATCAGTCCTATTGTGAGTGTGAGAGAGTGAACCTCCCTACCACCACCACACAAACATAATATTCAAATTTGTATTCATAATGTTGATATTAAAGTTAAATCCATGAAATGTTAACATTATAACTTGATTAGTGTAGGCTTCTAACTAACTAACTTCTGAGTCTTACAGTAGCCTATAAACTTGTGGAGTCAATTATACCGTTGTTTTTGCTCAGAGCGGCGATTAACTTCTGCCTGACACTTCAGGTAAGGATTGGCAATATATGAGCAGCGATTCCGGCAAGGATTGGATATGGCGGCGCTCTTGACGGCCATCTTTACCATACACATATATACGTATATATGTCTATGATCTTTACCGCAGCAAGGTACTCGCATATCCTCAAAAAACCTAAGTTCTGGTATTCTACGTCACTCCCATCATGCCAGGGGCACTTCCGTCAAGCCAGACGCTTTTGTCACGTCAGGGGCTTCTGTTCCGGGGCTGCAGCTGGATAGTATTGGCATCTGGCTGACAGAACGAATAGCAGTCATTCCTAAGCACCATAACCATAGTTTATTTGCTATAACTTTAATGTCAGTTGGTTTGATCATTCTGCCTCAAATGATAATGTATTTGAAAGTATAAATGCAGATGAACTTACTATTGAACCTACCAGAGTTGCTCAAGCATCATCATATCTGCATTTAACACAGATAAGTTCAGATCTGATAAACCTTTGTAAATGTGTTTCTTGTTAGTCTTGTACAGGTGATACAGTGGTTTGAGATTTTAAGAGAACCTTGTGTGTTCTGCTGATAGATTCATTGTTTTGTGTGATTGTTATATATCAAGTTGAATGTTAATTTTCACATTTTAGTATCTGAAAACAAGATCAAAATTCAAACAATTATAAAATAATTTAACCATACCACAGTTGCCATATCCAAATATATGAATGAATCATTGTAAAAACTGGATTTAGAAAAAAAAAAAAACAAAGAGACCCAAGGTCCAGGGCTTTTGCCGAATTGTCCGATATCAATATTCTGTGTAGCAATACAGTGTAATACATAACAGGAAAGAAGCATACCTTGCCTCGTGTCACATTCATATTTGGTGACTTTCGCATCACCACTTTTCACAGTGATCATAACAGTGCAGTTGGCCATCACCGCCTACAAAGAAAAAGATGTTTACTTTTAACATTACATGAATGCCTTTAATAGGCGTTTCAAATTAGTTTGTTATTTCATGCATAACCACACACAAAAAGGTCTGCACATTCTTCTTCCTGGCTCTAACAACATGATGAGTATTTACCCGTTCATGCTCTTCACGGATCTCACAGTCCTCAAAGGGTTTGGGATTAACAACATGACACTTTGTCTCCTGAAGCTTCAACTGCAACTCAACATCACAGTCCCCATCGACCTGGAAACACACAGTAAGAACATAACGATCACAATTATTGGGAAGGTACAATGATGTTTTTAATGTCCCAACGCCACCATCATGAGCCTCTTTAAAAAGTAGCACTACTGTCTCATTGTTCATGGTACATTTGTCTTTGTCTTGATAAAAACATTGTAAGTCCCTTCAGATAAAGGTGAACATTATACATATTGGTATAGTGTCTTGTTTTTGGACAACACCCTTTTCTTGTCACACAAAACTGATAAGTAAAAATACTAGTGAGCAAATCAGACACTACCTGCTGACACACTGTCTAAAATAATAATTCAAGCCACTGTCACAAAAGCTGCCTGTCCCAATTTTAGCTTTAGTGGATTCTGATGCTGAGCAGAGTTTCCTTGTTTCCCTGGCCAGCATTACTCAAAGTTCCTGAAGAGTACAAACTATCTCATGGTGTATAGTTGCTATCTGTCAGTTAAATGTAGTTCAGTGTTTCCAGCGTGTTGACAGCGTTTATCTGTAAGACCACTCAACATACTACAATATTAGTTGAGTAAACGTGTACAGTTACTGTCCGTGTTTAGTTCCCGTACCGTAACCACTTTGATATCTTGAGTCTCGCTGAGTCTGAACTTGTAGCCATGGTCATGACGTTCATTGATGTGATGCATTGCCAGATGTGCTGCCGCAGCACCGCTGTCTTCACTGCATGTTACCAACTCCACCGCTGGAGCAGCGCTGCAGAGCAGCACTGCTGAGGACAGCAGCAGCAGCTCGATGTGCTTCATGGTGTAGAGTAGAGAGCCACAGCAGACCACTGAGCTGGAGATATTTATAGACACAGACAGGTTAGCAGCATTGAGAGGGAGTTACAGAGAGTGGCAAACATCATGAAGGATAAATGAGATAAGAAACAGATAAGGTGTAGACCACAGAGTTGCCAAACCAGAAAACAAACAGAGACTTTAACCAGAGCAGCTTGTTTTCAAATGTTCACTCAAACATTTGGTTTCATCATGGATACAAACCATTTTCTGTCACCATACAAGCACTTCTACTGAAGCTCATTTAATTAGAGGAGTTGTCAGTTACTCTACATAACATACAATGAGCATCATGCAAGAACATGTTTGTATTCGCAAGTTAAATTTCTCTTACTTTATTCGTGAGGCGGACGTGTGAGTGTTTCTCGTCAGATTCAAACACTCGTGTCACCATGAAACAGTAAATAACCTGCATCAACATGATGAATCCCAGCTGTTCTAAATGACCACGCGTTCCAGACAATAGCAAATTAGCGTAATTGACACCTGACCGTATAACGTCAGACGTCCGCAGGTTGTAGAGAAGATAAGATACGATAAAACTTTATTGATGCCACAGTGGGGAAAATTCATTGCTACAGCAGCTCAAACAGATAGTGATAAGAGAAAAAAAAACAAGTGTATAATAGTGCACCATTGTACAGTGTGACTGCAGTGGGAATGAAGGACCTGTGGAAGCGCTCCTTCTTACACTTGGGGTGTATTAGTGTGTCAGTGAAGGAGCTGCTTAAGACCCTCACAGTCTGATGCAGAGGGTGAGAGGTGTTGTCCATGATGGAGGACAGTTTGGCCAAAACCCTCCTCTCTCCCACCACCTCTATAGAGTTCAGTGGGCAGTAAATTAGTGATGGGAACGGCAGTTCTTTTTACTGTACTGAATCTTTAGAATCCGTTCATTAAAATGATTCGTTCAAAAGATTCGTTCACCGAATCGTTCAGTGCTCTCCAACTCCCTGAACTGATAAACAGCCAAATAATCCGTCATTCAGTTCATGATTCAGCCCTGAGGTTCACGTTCACTTACTGAGGGACGGTGCGTTCAAGGACTATATTATACAATCATTCGCGGGAGACGCAGCGCTGCTTATACATGCACTAAAAATATTACACAGTGAAAGTGTCCTCTGTGCACAGTAAAATAACATAACATGATGCTACACTGATGTTAGCAACACAGCGCTAATGTTAGCAGTACATGTACTGAACGTGAATCAACTCCTCAGCCCTCAGTGCCCTGAGTCAGTGAGTGACTGACACAGCGCCACTTTCAGCAGTTCGCGAACGTGATTCGTTCGCGAACGATTCATTGAACGACATGCTGAGGACGTGAATCTCGTTCACGTACTGTGCTGAAAGTGGGCTGAATCATGAACTGAATGACGACGAATCACGTTCGCGAACGAGTCATTGAACGACATGCTGAGGACATGAATCTCGTTCACGTACTGTGCTGAAAGTGGCGCTGTGTCAGTCACTCACTGACTCAGGGCACTGAGTGACTCTCACTCACTCTTCTGTCTCCTCTCCTCTCATTACTTTATGTGTGCCTAAGTCCATTACGATAATGGGGATGGGGGCGTGTGTGTGTGTTTGTTTTCGTTAGCCTGGAGAAACTGATGCTATTGGCATGAAAGCGTATCCCCGCGAAGGGGAAACAGAATCACTCAGAGTCAGTCAAAGTGTTGTCGTTCACTGAGTGATTCGTTCACAGTGAACGAGTGAGTGAGTCGCGGCAGTTCCACTCCCGACCGGCAGCCATGCTCGCGGCTGAGCTCAACTGAACTGACCTGAGAAAGGAACGAATCAGTTCATGAAATGATTCAGTTCACTTCGTTCACTCAAAAGATTCGTTCGTTCGAACGACACGTTCGCGAACGACACAACACTACAGTAAATGTGAGTTACAATATGAGTTTCAAGCAGGGGCCTCAATTGTTATTCTCTAAAAATTGAGAATAATTATGTAAACTAATGAACACTCAACCGTAATGCACATGTCGCTGCACTACAGTGACATCTCGTGGTAAAAGTGATGGGGATGGTGCGGGGATTAATAGATGGCACACAAAGTGACAGGCAAGATGACACATAGCCTAATAGTTAGCAACAATGAAGCGTTCATACCCAAGTGGCATTGTAATTGTTGTGATGTAATTGTGTGTGTGAGTGCATGTTGGCTCATTTGCAAAAATGAAATGCACATAGTTAATGTTAGGCCGACATACATAAATAAATAAATGGCACACAGATGAATCAGTTATTGGCTTGCAATAGGTTTGATTTGAATGTGTGTGAATGGGTGAATGTGACATGTAGTGTAAAAGTGCTTTGAGTGGTCAGAAGACTGAAAAAGTGCTATGTGTATGCTATATAAGTACAGTCCAGTTACTATTTAGCTATAAATAAGTGTATTGGGTGGTTATAACTTTAAAAGGCAATACAATACTACATCTAATGTTGCATGGTAATATTGTTGATGATTTATCGACAGTATACATATTTGGTGTTTTGACACCTGTAAGGAGAGATCCAGCCACATCTGAACAGTTTATGGAGTCCTAAAAGGCTTGGTCATTATCTATCTATCTATCTATCTATCTATCTATCTATCTATCTATCTATCTGTCTATCTGTCTATCTATCTATCTATCTATCTATCTATCAGTGTGCACCTTGGCAGCTTTGAATTCTTGTCTCACAGACAACAGCTACAAGGCTTTCTCTATACCGGTAATGTGAACACACTGAATTTCAAAATGCAGCATGTCAAGGTTAGGAGTTGTACCATGACACTGACAAATAAACAGTGACTCAGTGATGGGATGATGCCAGTTTTAATGATTAGCCAAGAAGACACACAAAAACTGAAGATAGGATTCAGCCCAAACAGCTACTACCACAACTTGAGACTGAAGCTTGTCCAGAAGTACCTTAAAGTGCCAACGACTGCAATTAGACTTTCTAGAGAGAAGTGGAAGCTTTTCTAATTGGTGTCATTTGGAGCATTTAAGTCAATAATTGTGCTCTCAATTAATACATTCAGGCCTTCTAATAAGTGGTGGTTATTTTGAAAATGACTGCTCTTTGAGGATTTGAAAACTTATACTAGTTTTGATGTCAACCTTGTGAGCTTTGATAATAGCCTTATAATCACGAGCCTGCTAGGCATCCAAGAGATGAACAAACCAGGGTTAGAAGAAATTAGAGCAAAAGAGAATGGTGTGAGGACTGACCACTACTAACCTGGTATTAAATACACTGTATTTTTGACTAGAATCAGGTAAGATATACATACAAACTTAAACTTAAAAAAATGATGTACCAGGATGTATCTTAATTATGTATGGCCAAACCAAAAAAGTACCAATTTACCCTTTAAAAACAATAAGAAAGCAGATACCACTAAAACTGCACAATGATTGACTAGCTATTTCAAAATGGTTCAGTCTGTGTCTGGCTCAACATCAAAATACACACAGAGATAGACAATACTGACTGTTTTTTTATTTTTTATTTTTATTTAATAATTTAAATATTTAGTAAATAGTGAAAATGGTAAACAATACTCAATCATTCAAGATGTACAGTTTCCCCAAATTTCATATAAAAGCAAATGACTCAGTAAACATTTGGTAAATATGAGTATGAATTATGGAATTGCAATAATGTCAAACTGCAACCTGAGAACCTCTACGCCCATGTTAGGTTTCACACTTAAATCCTGCATTAAACCATTAAGATTGTGTGTGCTGGCAGGATCTAAAAGGGGCTCAGGTGCAGTGAAGGTCAGGACAGTGCTGATGTGAGAGCTCCTCCACATTGGTTTGTCTGAAAGTAAAGTGAAGCTTCATATTTTTATTGGACAGTACAACAATGCTGCGTCTGGGGCTTTATATGTATAGATATCTGAGTCTGAGTTAAAAACTTTTCTTTTCCATGGAAATGTCTCTTCCTCCTTCTCTGCTTTATTTAGTTTAGTTTTGTTCTGTTTTGTTTGATTCATTTCCTTTTTTCTGTCTGTGTAAAGCATCCTTGGGTTTGTGAAAGGTGCTATACAAATTTAACTTCTTCTTCTTCTTCTTCTTGTTATTAGTATTATTATCATTATATCACCACATTTACATATAATTAAGTGTGAACAGAGAAATCAATATTAAATTTAGAATTTTCAACTTGCCACAGAGGACTGTGAATTACCTATTATGGCTACCAGTTCAGACTAGTTTAAATCATTTCACCACCAAATACAACATTAGGACCTCATTTTCGTGATAGTGCAGTAATCAGTGCAAGCAGCACATAGACAGTTTGGTATTTTTCTGACCTTGAAATTGGCTTTGCCAGTCTGTGTGGTATTGTGGTGTGAAGTGAGTTGTTGGTGTTTTTGTGGAAAATGAGTCTTACTCATCTGTTTTTGGAGCAAAGTCACTCCACTGCTACTTGGTGATTTTATAAACAAGAGCTGTAAATGTGTTGTAATAACAGATGAATGCTTGACATATAAATAAGTTATTTCAATGAAACATTCTCCTACTGAAATCAGCAGGGAAAATAATGCCTACTGTTGTTAAAAACATTTGGACTGATCTTTTTAATGAAAGTGGTGGATTCTATCTGTTGTTCACAGCTGTTTATACTATATGAAACGTTTCTCCTTCAGCTCATTCAAACCCTGGCAGCATCTGAAGGCAGCAGGACTATGTGTTGATAAATCTGCAGCTTCTGAGATGCCGCTCCAGAGTGCAATGCCATTCAGTACAAATATTCACTGTGTTTACCTTCATTAAATCTGCTCTAAACTACACCAGGCTGCTACAGTATAACCACACCTCTACACACTGGCTGGTTGTAACTCCATATTCTACGTTTTTATGAATGACAGGGGGCTCATCAGCTTCTTTTACAACTTTCTTTTCAGCAAAAGTAGTGTCTCATGTTCTATTCTTGGGCACATTGCATTGCAAAGGCTGTTGTGTAATATTAATAACTAAATGGCGTGACTTTATGAGGTGAGATTATGAGAGTTATGGCTGAAATTACTATTGTCCCACTAACCATTTTTTTCTTATGAAAATAACCTAATTGACAGAGATTATTATTATATAATAATATTTTAGTAAGCTATTCAGTCTGTAATGCAGCCAAAAAAAAACTACTTTTAAGTGCTGTTGTTAACTTCAGTTCATCGGATTGAGATTTCTTCCTGGGGGAAGAAAGATAGATGTAGATGTTTAAAATAAAAATGAGCATTATTCATGGTAAAGAGACCCACTTGACCTCTCTCAGGCCTAGTGCTTTAGGATGTGTTTGAGTGCCAATGTTCCCTTTTACAGTTCAGATTTGTATTTTGATTTCAGATTTTCACTTCTAAAATGTAAGTGTCACTGTTCTGGCTCCATAGTATTGCACATTGTGCTGCAGCTGGGACAGGGAGAGCCACTCCCTTATAATAAAACATGGTGAAAAAAGGTAAATAGTCTGTCCAACTTTTCTATGTCTCACACATTAACCTTTCATAGGATCATCTAAAATAATGGTAGGACAAGACAGTATGGATGAACAGTTCACAGTTTATAAAGACCAGACTGGAAGAGCTTCCTTTGGAGAAACAATAAGAACAGGATGCCATGACGAAAAGACCTGTCCCTCCAGTCTGACACTGCAGCTGCCTGGTGTTCTTGGTAGCAGCAGATGGGGGTATAATTAAATACCATAGTGAAGAAGACATCCATTCATATACATGGACAGCACTGATACTCATCAACACTCAAGAGGTTTGCTCTCAGGGTTCAGTTCAGGAAGACTGTACATCATGACAGCATCCCAAAAGTGATGCCAAAACATCTCGATCGCCCCCTAGTGGCTGTCTGCTGTACAGGTGATAAATCCCACCCTCGCCATGTTAACAAATGGGACGAAGTACACATCAAATACATATTTCCCAAAACATTTTAGATATTACTTATCATACTTGCATATGTTCAAGTGTTCATTTTTCTAACACGTTTGGTTCTAATTAGTTACTTGATTCTATAATCAAATGCTGTAACATAATGATTGAAAGCTGTAAAAACCCCTCTTAAAGTTCTGTCACAGTCTCAAGCAAGAATCCTGGAAGGGAGATATTTTGGCTTCACTTTTGAATAGCAGCAAGAAGTCAAGATGTGTTGTCTCTATATATATGTACAGTACACATTTACAGTAAGTAGTTCCTCCACTGGCTTCCAGTTAGTTTTAAGGTAAATTTTAAGATTTTTGCACTTACATTCATAGAGTTGCCCACTATTTAGTTGATGATTTGTCCTTGGTATAGATCTGTCAGATCCAAAAATCATATCAGCTGGTATTAACATGCAATCTATATCTAGATTATGTATCTGAGGGATACAGCATGTTAATGCAAAATGTCATGCATGCAGAACACCTTAGGATCAGAATGTGATTGGATCAGCCAGACCACATTTGGTTGGTGGTCAGAATCACATTGTGATTGGATCTCAACAGGTATAAAGATAATGGCCACATTCATTAGCAAAACATCCACCCAACAAGTTAACAGGCCCCCTGGCTCAGCCTCTTCCTCACAGCTAAAGGAAGCACTGTGCTAGAAGTCATTGCTCACCAATAAATGAATGACACCCATCTAACGCATTACTTCCCATGACCAGGGACACAAGTTCACCAGCTCTGCCTAGCTAATGTGCATATCAAGATAAGAACAACTGAGAAAATGCATTAAAATCAAGTTTAAAATTGTGATTCAAAAACGATAAAGATAAAGAGATAAACGTGGAAACTGTATACGATAAGAGAGTTTATCTTGCTCTAAAACCCTAATACGGGACAAGAACTAAACATTCCTTCAGGTGAACCAATACAGGTTAGCCATGTTGGTGCAGCTTTCCCACCTGCAACATACCCATCCACGTCACATAACAGTGATATGGAGGGGAAAAGAGGACTAGCAAAAAAGCAGAGAAAGGGGATACCTTAAAAGATCATTCTGTTTATTTTGTACCTGTGTTTAGTTTTCTCATCACTTGACATGCTGTGATGGCCACAGCCACCAAGGGTAAAATCTAATCCACTCACACTCCACTTTAGTTTGATTTCCTACACAGGTTAATTTAATTTGCAGCCAACCACACCAAACAATTAACATTACACAATATCACACCACACAGTTGTTTGATTTAGAAGTTGTTTGTTTATTTTGAACCTTCTGTAGAATTTTCTGTTATATTAATAATTTCTTTCTTTTGTTTGAGTTACTGTGGTTGTGAGAGGCCTCTTCCTGGTGGACCAAAAGGTGGGGCTAAGGGTGGAGTGCTCTTAAATCTTGGTCCAAGCTCATCAAGCTGGACTACGTCCTGCTGTGCCATAGTTGGAGATTTGGGGTTTAGTTAGGTTGCTTTGTATTTAGTTGTAGTTGGCGTCCATTTTGGTTTCCCCTCTGTGTATTATTTGGTTTGGCTAAGCCACTATATATGTGTTCCCTTATGTTGTTTCGGGAGGTCTGTTCTGTTCAGTTAACACCTCAGTTCTTTGTTGTTATATTGAGTTAAGTTATCTTTTATTGACCTCTTTTATAGTTTGCCTTGGTTCATGTCTAAGTCTTTCACCTTAGACATGGCTGCTATCAGATATTTCCTCCGCATCCTCAAACAGCTGCTGAACATTAATATTTATTCACAGTCAATGCAACTGAGGGGTAAATGATAAAATATGGCAAAAACACAACATAACTAGTAACGTTGCTGTAAAACCAAAACAATATGTTTAACAAGGAATAAAAAGCTCTTTAGAACAGAGGAGAACAGCAGAATAGAGGTAGTCACCAACCTCAACCTGATACACATTGATTCATTTTTCCAAAAAGACCCAGTCAGGCTACAGACAGTCCAGAATACAGTCAACCCCAACATAACCAAATAAAGAAGGAACATCAACAATGTCAGCAGTATTTTAGAACAGTTATAATTATACTCAGGTCTATTTGATTTGGGTCTGACTGTGCTTCGTTCTCTTTAGGAACAAAAATACAGTTCTGCTCCTGGTGTTTGGCAGGTTATTAGTTAGATATCAGAAGTATTGACACAGAGAGCTAAGACCTACAGCAATACAACTGGGCTCTCCCCTGTCTAAACACAATTTGGATGCAGTGCCAATTTGGTCAGGTCTTGGCTACTAGCAACCATGTAGATCTGATAAGGTCTCAACTGCCAAAGTTTGTTCTAATTCTAATACACAACAATAATTTGATCTCTTGTCAAAATTGGACTTTTAAAGCAAGTATGAACTCAATATTACAACACTCTTAGTAAGTATGTAAAATATAGTACATATTGTGTAGCACAGCACCATCATCCACGCAGATGTTGGGAAGCCATGTTTTGAGGAAGAAGAGTGAAAAGCTTCCATTGTTTTGAAAATATACACATACCAGAGTTTTTATAGAGATGACAAGGTGACAGTATGGACCTCACATTTTCCTCCACATTCTCAAGACTTTCACATATATACTCATACATTCACATTTGCCTACCAACACTGCAAAAAACAAAAACAAAATATTTAAATACAAAATTCTTGTCAGACATTACATTATGACATAGATTGTCTTAGAAGAAGCAAAATGCAAAGATTCAACCAGTAAAACCACTTTCTTTCAGTCAGTCCTGTTGTCAGTCAGAAGGTGGAGACAACATAGGCTATGAGTGGAACATGATGTCTTCTGTGGTCAGCATTTGTGGGTCAGTAAATCATTCTTTCAGAATATAATTGGTACTTGTTTATGAATGTTCATCTTGGATCATGGCACAGAGGACTGCAACGTCCAATCTTGTGTATTTCAAACACATCTGACAGTCCAAGTGGAAAAACACCAGGGCCTTGTCACTGAGAGATTAGTATGGAACAGATTTGGCAGAAATTTAATACAATATTATTCATTCATGTATCCCATGAAGAGTCATTGTGTTTTTATGACCTTAGAATGAGCCTTTTATATCTACATGTTTCTACAGCAGCCCAGAATGGACAAACACTGGTTCTAGAGAGGGCTTTATGTGTTTTTTTGTGAGTTTCGTGGCCAATGTAGGTTTACCTACAGGCTTGGAAGGAGAGGGGGAGGGAAGGAGTATTCATTTCATTGCACTGGACCTTTAAGTTCAGAGAATCAGCTCAACATCTACAGCCTGCCTGCTGACCAATGAGATTAAATCCTACAAGATCCTGACAGGGACAAAATGCCTTTATTGCACAATTAAGTGACAGATCAGTGACATTAAACATTCAGAATATAAATATTAAATATCTGTGGGCTAAATGATATCTGGTTAGAAATAATCAATTCAAACCACAACCAATCTGAACTAAATTAGTTGAATAAAACACACAGGTGTGATAGAGCCAGTTGATAATCAGCTTCATGATACCAATTATCCAGAATCATTCAGTAAAGTAGGTAACTTGTTTTTTAGTTCAGTTTAGTTTATTTGCACATAAAAAATAAAAGAAAATACATAATAAAAAAAATATTACATGCAGATTTGTTGAGATAAGGAAAGTAAATTTAACTTAAAGTGAGGCAGACTAAGATGAACAGACCCCAAAGTTTCACTGTTACTGTCTGGAGGCTGCTCATTGGTGGTAAACTGGACATTACATTAACCAGAACTGTTTAATATGACAATCAATGGGAGATTAAAACTCTGTTAGGTTCATTTCCTCTGTGATGGTTAACATGTTCCCACTCTTTTAAATAAATAGTTACAAAATCCAGCTGTTGTTGTCCCACCTCACTGGAAAACTGGCTGTTCAGATGCTCAACAGCCACAGACTGAGATGAAATGAAAACATCGTCTAGACATTAACAACACTTAAAACACACAAGAGTTCCTACATGCCCGTGAGCTGGAAGATTCTACAATTTGCCCTTTTTATAGAGTCACCCTCCAAAAAACCCATGAAATGTGTCTAAATTATTGTTAAGACAGATGTTAACGCGTTTCTTGTAAACAAATAACAGTTATGTTTACATTAAGTGATACTCACCAAAACTCATTGTGTGCGAACATGTTGAATGCATTTCCTTTCTCATTAAACTTTGCAAATCTTATTGTTCTTAAGACTTTGAAACCTGCACTGTTGAGGTCCATGTTAACTAGTAAGCAGTGGAACCCATTGAAACCATTGGCAGGATTGTGAATTGCACACATATGAGGATGTGCATACACAAGACAAAAGAAACAGGCACCCACTTGTGTAATAAATAAATAAATAAATAAATAACACAATGCTCCACAGAGCTACTAGAGGTAAAAAAAAAAAGAAAAAAGAAAAAAAAACTCCACAGGGTTCCTTTGAGTCTTGTACAGTAATGACAGTGAAACGTTTCTGATATGAAAATAAGTTTGATAAATGCTGACTGGTTTTCATGTACAGAACAGTTCAGTTGTGTGCAACTCTTTAGCATCATCTACCAGCCTGGTTACTGCAGACTATTACTTAGTGGTGCTTTTCAGTCACCACTCATATTTTGATGTGTAAGATACATCCCAGTATGTCCGCTTAAAAGCATCAGTATTTTATCCTTCTGTCTGAATAAGTCTTGTAGAAAGTACAGCCTTTGCACAGAAAGAGTGCTTCTGTCAGTTACTGGTTGATTCCAGTAGTGGCACCCTGACTTTCCTCAGATAAGACTGACAACCTTTACTGTAAACCACTGTCTCAAACTGTTGCAGTGCATTCTCCCCTTCATTCAGCAGTGGATCTCATAGGCGATCTGAGAGTCCATGAACAGCCCTGTGTGGTTAAGAAACATCCCTTCTGCTTCTGATGTGATCACGGGCTCGGCCTCCCCTCCCTCCCCTGCCATTCTCCTCATGGTCCGTATGTCACCCTCCTGTTTCTGCTGTTTGTTGGGGGCCAGCGTTGGACTCATGGTCTGGCACGGTCCAGAGGAGAGGGTGTGGCTGGAGGTGTCAGATGGAGCAGGGCAACCCAGGTTAGTGGTGGAGACAGCTGTGGGGGGGGCAGGAGGCAGCACAGGCTTGGCCCTGTTGAGGACATACATCTCGTGGCCACGCTCATCACGGTACTCCTCCAGCTGGGCGAAGGTGGTCGGCCCATCAGAGTAGTCATTCACGTACAAGATACTCTCCTCCTGCAGGATAAAATTCACCTTCATCACTTTCAGGTACACAATATCAAGCAAAAACTAGAGATTTTCATATTTTACAATTACACTGAAAGACATATTTTCATCAGTTGATGTTAGAAACATATTATCATACCAGGAAGGGAAATGTTGATGTATGAAGAGTTTTTTTGGTAATGAATTTATGTAATATTTACAACTTATTTCACTATTCCTTACAAATGTACCGGTATTGTAGTATTGTTAACCTGTACACACATTGTAGAAACAAGTTGACTGTTGTGACTCAGGGCATCTTATGTAGTTATCTGATCTTTCAACAAAAAGATCATGTAGCACATCAACTCTACATGATCTTTCAACTTTTTCTGAATGTCGCAGACAGTGTGAAGAAATACAATCTAATTTATTAAAAAAATTCAATATAATGCCCAGGCCTGCTGTATGTCTCACTGTATATTTCCATCCCTGGCAGCCCAGCACAGACATCTACTGATAAAGTGGACTTACTTAAGTACTTGAATGCTTTTTTGCTATTTATCTAATTATAACTTAATTGAATACATTTTTAGTATCTGACCTGTGGCCCTCACAGGCCAGTCCTGAAACCTGTCTAGTTTCTTTTCACTGGTTGCCATGAGATGTTACACAATGGTCCATATTATTGATTGTTCTTTGAAAGGTTTCTTTTTCCTTTTTAGGGACTCTTATCAGTAGTTTAGTGTCAGATCATAGTTATTAGACAGCTTCCAAAGGAAACGTTTGGTTAAGAAGGTAATGTAACTGTTGTACTGTACCTCTAGATATTTTGTATAGATATGTTGTAAAGACACACACCTTCTCAGCTCTGTCAGCCTCCTTGTCTCTTTGGTGATGTCGGCTGTAGATCATGGCAACCAGCAGCAGAGCGGTCAGAGCCAGCAGGGAGATGCCCACAGCAATAGCAGTCTGAGTAGCAGCTCCCAGAGCGCTGAAGGCCATGCTGCCCAGAGCATACAGTGGCTCCCGGCTCACATCTGAGTCCAAAGCGGGACCGTGGCTCCTCAGCCGGGGCCATACAGGTGAGTATGGTGATGAAACTTGGGACCATGAGGCCCAGATGGAGGAAGAAGAGGAGGATGAAGAAGTTGATGAGTTGATGGCAAGCTGAAATGTGACCCTGGCCATGCCTCCTGCATTCCATGCTTCACATTCATAGAAACCAGCGTGAGCCACAGTCACATTACTGAGGAAGAGCATGCCACTGCCAGTGTCAGGGTCAAAGCGCTCATCATTAGTTTTCTGCAGACTGACTCTGCCTTCCTCTGAAGGCTCCTCTGCTCCACCCACTCCACCTCCTCCAGCACCCAGCTCCTGAACCAGGCCCCTGGGAGACAGCACCACCTTGCCCTGGGACGCCTTCCTCCAGGTCACCTGCAAAGGTATTCAGTGTTTCATGATCAGTGGTTTTACTAAGGTTAAAGAAGTTAACATATAACATCATATCACATAACATAAAGTCCATGTAAAGTAAGAATAAATGTTTTCTGAGTTTGACATACCACAGAAAAATATGTTGTTAACCACCCTGCCAAATTTGAATGATTAAAAAAATCACCAAATATATGAAATTAGGCTTCAAAGTTGTATAAAACTCAGTCTCTTTCTCTGCTCCCAAACACTGTGGGAGTGCCCGCGGAGTTCGCTGAAACCCCGCCCCCTACTGAGTGTCACCTGTCAATCAAAGTCACCACCTCTACCAGAA
Source organism: Scomber japonicus (assembly GCF_027409825.1). NCBI lineage: Eukaryota > Metazoa > Chordata > Actinopteri > Scombriformes > Scombridae > Scomber > Scomber japonicus. The sequence continues at coordinate 2,570,356 of NC_070584.1, read as the reverse complement.
ACATAGACGCTATGTCTGAGAGCTTTCTGCTGCTAACTCAGCTGCTAGCTTGGCGGCTAACTCGGCATCTAACTCAGCTAACTGGCAACCTGTAGACTGTAGTAGTAGTAGTGTGTGCTGAATGCATTTATACCTCTACAGCAGCAGTAGCGGGAAACGTGGCAGTGATTTTCAGACCTGCCCACTAAATCCTGAACACAGAAATCCTGAAACACAGTTTGTGAAGCCTAGCTCCACAATTCAAATCTAAATGGTTGAAATGCTTTTTACACCTTTTTTAGAAATACATTCATTATCTATTTAATGTGTTTAGAAGAAAATGTTCACTTTACACAGTCTTTAACATCTTAAAATCAGACTCATGTAACATCTGAAGGCAACCTGAAAAAGTCAACCATGGATGTGCTTAAAGAAATCTACTTTCATGTTATTAATTCAAATAAACAAAACTCTTTTAATTATAAGAAGAGACTAAAAGACAGCTCAGTACACACCAGGAAAATAGCCCCCTGCGGTGGCATGAAAATAGGGCCCAATATCTTTGTGTATTCAGGTTTTGCAATGAAATTGAAGTCTGGATATCATCCTGGGCAAAATGTGTGGACCAGGAACAGTCACACAACTGTGTAATCACTTTCTTTCATTTCATTTCATTTAATTTCATATACTTTATTGTCCCCTAGGGAAATGTGTTGTGTACTCTGCTAGTCCTGCAGTGCAACACAGACTTACAATACGTAGCCAAAAAAATTATAATAAATACACAGACGTCCAGAGACAACAGCATACAACCAATCACGTTAGCTCCTGAGGCAACACACAACCCTGAATACAAATGAATAATAATGAAAAAACACACACACACACACATATATACATACACTTTGTTTTATGCAAAACCATTGCAACAAATCAGATCAGTAGGCTTTACATTACATTGGGATATTTGCATTGAGAGTCTTAATGACCATGGGAAGAGAAAATAATGTTTGTAGCAGTTCAGCTTACTACGAGGGACTAAATCTGCGACCAGAAGGTAACAGCTGGTTCTCACAGTGGAGAATGTGAATCGGATCAGACAAAGTTTTCTTTGCCTGTCTGGTAATAGACTGCTCCTAGAATGAATGCAGGGATGGGTGATTCTTAACACCCATCCATTGCTTGTACTACCAGAGGCCTGTACCAGAGCAGACTACTTTACTATGGCAGAGCAGACAATTATTCTTCAAAAATATGAAGAATTCAATCACATCATCCAGGCCAAAAGCAACACTGTTGCTGCAGCAAAAGCCAGGAAGGAATGCTGGCAGAAAATTGCCGGCATTAAGTTAGTTTAATATTCAACATTCATTTGACATTCAAAATACAAACCTATTATGCGCTTCAACTATTTGAGTGAATGATGTCAAACCAGCTGTATAACATACAGAATAATATCCCTCATGTGCCACAAGGATTCTTTTTTAAATATATATTTTGGTCAATTTTTACAATTAACAATTATGAATAAAATTCTGCTTTTCTGCAGCGATTACTCTCAAGATGTTCTTATTGAGACTTTTTGTCAGGTTTCCTGACACAAGTTCTGAAACTGGAGGTTATTTATTTATTGTATTTTATTTTGTATGACGAAAAGATATATTTGAAAAATAAGCCTGGTTGCACATGAGGGATATTAGTCTGAATGTCATAGCCTACAGTTGGTTTGACATCATTCACTCAAATAGTTGAAGTGCAAAATAGGTTTGTATTGTGAAAGTAAAATGAATGTTGAATATTAAACTAACTTAATGTCGCTTGAAAATCATTCTGTACCTTTCGTATAGGATTACATCAGGGACATCTAAAGGAATTAAATTAAATTTCCCTAAAAACTCTTATTCAGAACATAACCTGCTCTGGAGCAGGTTAGCCATTCAGCATAAGTTACCATGGTGATTTACCCCGGTAAGAAGTGAACCAGCGTCGTAGGATGGAAAACCCAGAGTTAACCCTGAAGTTACCTCAATAAGAGAAAATCCAGCAGGCCTCAGGTGGCTCAGTGCCTTTAGCTGTACTGATAAGTTACCATGCCAGGCTGAAATTCCATATCTTATTATGCATAGCATGATAGAACAACAACATGAACCTCTGTTCCACACCAAAGACCCTCAATCTATGCAAAAAGTATAATCTCTGTTGCAGTCTGGAGCACAAACTCTCTACATGGACCCTCCAGCTAAGTGTGCTGTCAATAATAATCAATAATAATTCTTCTCAGCTGTACTCTAAAATCTCTATTTGTCACTCTCCAGTTCACTCCTGCAGATAATGTGGTTAAATGTGCATTTCATTACAATGCAAAGCAACATTTAGATGCAGCATGTGTTCATACAAATTTGAAGGGAAAAGGTAGATGTACGGGAAGAGAGGCAAATTTGTCCTTAATGGCAAAAAATGCATCTGCTCACATTCAAAATGTATGACTGCACTTATACACAGATACACTAGCAGGAGGGAATTGTCTTGAGGAAAATGAGAGAAATCACTTGAATTCCCACTAAGTTTAGAAATGTCCAGTCACCATAGTTCCAGTGTATTTGGAACAGTCGGCCCCAAAAATAAGATTTGAACTGATTGTGTCATAAAAAAGTTTCGCATCATCTAACTCAAGCAGTCTAAAGCAGTAGCAGAATACAACAAGAATGGTCAAATAATCTATTGCACGTGTGAATGCAGATCATTTTTGGATGAACACCAACAAAGGCACACTTGTCTCTGCCTTGCTTCCATCAGCAGCACAGAGAGACCAGGGAGACTGGAGATGTGGATGGTCAATGTGTAGTTTGGGTGATGCATTATGGTTAAAACTTTTTTGCAACTGTTCGTGTCTGTCTGACAGAATGTCTATGCATGACAAACTAACAGCATCCCAAGCATATATTTTTGACATATTTAGGTATCTAGTTTTAAAAATAATTTCCTGCGTGAAACAGTGCTGTTCATCCCTCCAGTAGAGTACCGCACACTTGGACAATTTATAAAGAACAAGAACTACAGCCGTTCTGAAAGCTTTACTAATACACTTTATGTTGGCATTATTTTTCTTTGTCAACAACTACCATAAATATCACCTTCAATATTTACAACCAGAGCTGTGAAAACTACATGAATTCATACTTACTGTTTGCTGCTTCAATTAATCAATCAATCTCAATCTTTATTTGTATAGCGCCAAATCACAACAAAGTTATCTCAAGGCACTTTACACATAGAGCAGGTTCTAAACCAAACTCTTCAGTGTTTTTAGATCTTTTTGTCAGATGTTTCTATGGTATACTGAAGTACAATTATAAACATATCATACGTTTCAAAGGCTTTTATTGAGAAATACATCAAGTTTATGCAAAGAGTCAATATTTACAGTGTTAACCCTTCTTTTTCAAGACTTCTGCAATTCACCCTGACATGCTGGATATCAGCTTCTGGGCCAAATCCTGACTGAGAAGAAGCATTGTTCATCACCAAAATGCTCCTGGATCGTTGGTAGAAGTTTTGCTTGGAGAATGCTTTGATATCATTCTTTATTCATTTTCTTAGGGAATTTTTAGGGAGTTTTTTTGAAGAGAAGTGGCTTCCTTGCTGCCCTTCCTGACACCAGGCCATCCTCCAAAAGTCTTGGCCTCACTTGTGCGTGCAGATGCACTCACACCTGCCTGCTGCCATTCCTGAGCAAGCTCTGCACTGCTGGTGACCCGATCCTATAGCTGGATCCTCTTTAAGAGACGGTCCTGGCACTTGCTGGACTTTCTTGGGCGCCCTGAAGTCTTCTTCACAGCAATGAAACTCTCTCTTGAAGTTCTGGATCTGATAAATGGTTGATTTAGGTGCAATCTTCCCTATCAGCAATATTCTTGCCTGTGAAGCCCTTTTGATGCAAAGCAATGATGACTGCATGTGTTTCCTTGGAGGTAACCATGGTTAACAGATGATATCAGCTGCCTTGTCATTGTTAACACTTTCTCCTGTGCTAAGGAAAAGATCACAGAATTGATTTTCGCAGATAATTTTGTTGCAGGTCTAAAATGCAGTAGAGATGGAGTTTTTGTGATTAAATTAATTTTCATGGCAAGGAAGGACTTTGCAATTAATTGCAATTAATCTGATCACTCTTTATAACAATCTAAAGCCAATGCAAATTGTCATCATAATAACTGAAGCAGCAAACTTTGTGAAAAACTAAATTTGTGTCAGTCTCAAAATGTTTTGCCACGACTGTATATAGCATATAACCTTTAAAGAAGGCTTACCTGTGGCCGTGGGTAACCAGAGGCATGGCAGGACACCCTGAGGCTCTCTCCTAGGCGCACAGCTAGTCTCCTGGGCTCTAGCTGCACCAGTGGAGGAATACACACCAGACTGTTTAGAGGAACCTCCACCAGGCTGAGGTGAGAGAGACGTGGTGGCTCAGTGCAGACCAGTCGACGTTCTGCTGAGCTCAGCAGCCGCTGACCCTCCTCATCGATCCAGCTTCTCAGCCAGTGAAGAGCACAGTCACAGCGCCATGGGTTGTCTGACAGGAGAGCAGAGGACAGGACGAGTGATGAGTTAATAAGGTGTGTATTTTTTTAACAGGAGGGTTAAGAATGGTTTTGGTAAACAAGGAAACTGCACTGACTGAAGGTTTGAGAGTAACCATAGAGAGAGAGAGAGTAATGTACTGACCAGATAAGTAATAACTGCATTGAGTGTGTACCAACCCTGTCTCCTACTAAATGTTACATTGATTTTATATGCCAATTCAAAAAGTAGCGTTGTTTTGAAATAAACAACATTTCCGACTGCATAATGTTCACTACAATGTTATCTTATATTGCACAAATATACTAGCTTGGGGGGTCAGATGGTTTGAATTTCAAAGCTAAGGACTGACCTGTACATGTCCATCATGTGTTATTAGATAAGAGTAACAGAAGAGATGTTAGTATTGCTTTAAAAAGTCAAAGCGTCCCATCTTTTGACTATCAAGACCAGTTTAAGCCAGTGATTAGAGTTAATAATGTTAATCATACTTTAGTTGTCAGAGGCAGATACTGCAGGAAAGGTAATTACTGTTACTGTTACAATACTGTTGTATTGTATGTCTTCCAGCCTTAAAGAGGAGAGGTGCTCACGTCAAGAGAGAGAAAACAAACCTAAAGAACAAGTATTTGCATTCTTTGTTGGTCAAAGGTGAGTTCCAAGAAAAGCAAGTTAATGGCTCTTTGAGTCTAGGTTAGTTTGTTATATATACTGTTCTCACGTGGCGTTCTACGCTCAAAAGAAACTTGTTTAGGTTCCTAGATAAACACTGTTAGTCCACACATAGTGTGTCTCATAACTCAATTTACATGATAAAACAAAGCAAAAAAGACCAACATGGCTGTCAGTTGTCTGTAGAAGTTTTCCTCAGGATCAGGTCTAATCTTACACTGATGTGTTTCAGTAATCAACTCTCACCTGTGATGCGCAGCACCTGCAGGCTGACCAGAGGACGCAGTGATGCAGGGCCGATGGTGTGAAGATTATTTCTGCTCAGGTCCAGCAGAGCTAGAGAAGTCAAACCAACTAGTGCCTGGTCTGCTAACATCTCTATACTGTTATGCTGCAGATGGAGCTCTTGCAGACGCTGTAGAGAAGGAGACATCATAGCAGAAGTCAGAGAGGTGCTGCTGTGCTGAACAGATAACTGACAATGCATCTTGCAAGTGACATGTAATGGATATCATACATGTGCTCTAATTGGCCTTACCTGTAAGCCACGGAAGGTGTAGTCCAGCAGACGCATGATGTCATTTCCTGCCAGGTAAAGAATGCGGAGATGTTCCAGTCCGTGAAACATGTCAGCGGTAACAAGGTGGATCCTGTTTCCATTCAGAGCTAGCTCCAACAACTGACCCTGGTTCTGGAAAGAGCCAGGCTCCACTGCTGAGATGGTGTTGTTCTGGATGGGGAAGGAGGAGAAAGTAACCAAACAGAAGTCTTTACAGCTGGTTATAGCTCTGGAGGTGCAGCTTCTACTGTTGATGTTGCTTTGACACTGCAGTTATAACATTAAATATTGTAAATAATATTACTGAACTGCCACTGCTAATTCTGGTTTGAGTTGTGGATCTGCTGTAAAATCTGGAGAGGTTTTTTGAGTTGTCTTTCATTATGTTTGTAAAAATGAATTGAACAAAACTGATTTGGGGTTGTGGGGGAAAAAACGGACAACTGAACTCTGAGATTCTGGAGTGAGTTACAAATTTTGACCCCATTGATCATCAAATCCTGTTACAGAGACTTGAACATTCAATTGGTATTAAAGGAACAGCATTAAACTGGTTTAAGTCCTATTTATCAGATAGATTTCAGTTTGTACATGTTAATGATAAATCCTCCATGCACACAAAAGTTAGACACAATGTTCCTCAATACTATTCACCTTATATATGCTTCCTGAGGAAACATTATTCGGAAACACTCTATACATTGTCATTGTTATGCAGATGATACTCAGTTATATCTATTAATAAAGCCAGGTGAAAGCAAACAGTTAACTAAACTACAAATATGACTTAAAGACATAAAGGCCTGGATGACCTGCAACTTCCTGTTATTAAACTCAGAAAAAAATGAAGTTATTGTGCTTGGCCCCAAACACCTTAGAAACTCACTATCAAATGACATAACTACTCTGGATGGCATTACTCTGGCCTCCAGCACCACTGTAAGGAACCTAGGAGTTATCTTTGATCAGGATCTGTCCTTTAACTCCCACATAAAACACATTTCAAGGACTGCCTTATTACTGTGTAATATTATCTACGTAATATTACAAAAATCAGACACAATGTCCATGCATTTGTTACTTCTAACCTGGATTATTGTAATTCATTATTATCAGGCTGTCCTAACAAGTCTCTAAAGACTCTCCAGCTGGTCCAGAATGCAGCTGCACACGTTCTGAAAAAAAAAAAAAAACTAGAAAGAGAGATCATAGCTTTGCTGCATTGGCTTCCTGTCAAATCTAGAATAGAATTTAAAATCCTTCTCCTCACCTTCAAAGCTCTTAATGATCAGGCTCCATCATATCTTAAAGAGCTCATAGAACCTTATGTACCTACTAGAACACTGCGCTCCCAGCATGCAGGTCTACTTGTGGTTCCTAGTATCTCTAAAAGTAGAACAGGAGGCAGAGCCTTCAGTTATCAGGCTCCTCTCCTGTGGAACCATCTTCCAGATTTGGTCCGGGGGGCAGACACCCTCCCTACATTTAAGAGTAGGCTTAAAACTTTCCTTTTTGATAAAGCTTATAGTTAGGCCTCTTAGAGCTCTTAGCTATGCTTCTATAGGATTAGACTGCCGGGGGACTCCCATGATGTACTGAGCTCCTCCCTCTGTCTCTCTATCCAGTCATCTATACCCATTAGCATTCATGTACCACTAATACATTCAATAACCTAAACTTCTTCCCCGGAGTTGTCTGTGCTTTCTCTCTGACAGATTCCAGTCCCAGACCTACTAGCTTCAGTGTTGATTTTCATTGTGCTTCTCTCTCAATGTTGATGCTCATTGTGCTTCTCTCTCCTATTTTTCCTCTCTCTCCTCTCTACTCCAATCGGTCGAGGCAGATGGCCTCCCACTTTGAGCAAAAAGGGAGGGTTTTTTTGCCACTGTCGCCAAGTGCCGCTCATGTGGGAATGTTGGGTCTCTTCAAATTAAAGAGTATGGTTTAGACCTGCTCTATGTGTAAAGTGCCTTGAGATGACTTTTGTTGTGATTTGGCGCGATATAAATAAATATTGATTGATTGATTGATTTGTGTTAAAGTAACAGAAAAGTTACTTTCCTTAGTAACTCATCACTGTATATGCAGTGAGTTGTAAAGTAATTTGATTGCTTTTTGAGGGAAGTGACTAGTAACTTATTACTCATTTTTAGTAACACTGCTAAACACCACACATACTGTAGATACCAGCATCTTTCATTTAAACATCCATGCATCTATTTCTACTTCAAGGAGGTACATTACCCTCGGTAGGTTTTGAAGGGGCAGTTTCTCAAAATGATTGCATTTTTGGGTCATAACATGTTTTAGTAATGTACAACTATATTCTCTTGATAAAATTCTGTATTCAATTCTTGTGATGTTATTTAACTAAGAATAGAAGCCAAAATATTTTTGAGCGCAAGAAACTTTTCCTTTTACATATCTTTTTATTTAATGGTGTTTTTATTTGTCTGAAGACAGTGTTCAAGTGTCTGTTGTCTTAATACTTTTATTGTGAAACACTTTGTGACGCTACACACATACTTACTTATATGGTGAAACAGGTGCAGTTTTTTTGAAGAAAAAAAAAGGTACCCACAGGGTTGGTTTTCCTGAGTGTGTGAACCCCAGAGTTCACACATGGTACTGCAGTGCACGAATTTCCCCAGTGGGGACCTTTTCCTGACAAAGTGTGTAAGTGTGTATATTAGCATATTAGCTTCGTATTAGCATATTAGCTTATCGATTAGCCCCCTGGGTAACTAGATTATTAGATGCAGTGTTAATGGTTAGGGTTAGGGTCAGGGTTAGGGTTTCAATCCAATGCCAATTGTATGCTAATAGACGTTAGCATTATGGGTCCCAAGGAGGGGGGCAAAATTCAGGTTTCAAATTTATGTGAGAGTCATTGATATTTCAAGTCATTTTTTTGTTCAAACAGAATTATGATGAATTTAGGAGTCAAAATTACATCTCTAGACCCTTTAGAAAGGCTGGAACCCAGTCAGGGTCCCCAAGAGGTAGTAAAAACAGATATGTGTGTGTGTGTGTGTGTGTGTGTGTCTGTGTGTGTGTGTGTATGTGTTTATTACCTGCAGGTAGAGGTAGTGCAGGTGCCTCAGCAGACTAAGGTCCTGTCGACGGATCTGACCAATCACATTGTCCTGAAGGAAGATAGTCTGGAATGGAGAGGAAATTAGATGAAGAGCGACAGTGAAAGGCCTTTCTCAATACAAACACAAACATGTTCAGACTTGCATACTTGCTCATTCGGACTTTGGAAGTTCAACTCTTGAATACAATCTTCTGAGAATGAGAGGATGCCATATGATTATTCTGTAATGGAGCAGCAGCAGCTAAGCTTCAACACAGCTACCTGACTGTAGTGTGACAACATAATCTCAACTCAAAGCTCCACTACTAAGAAAAAAGTCACTGACAGAGAGATGCAGTAAATGTTTTTATTCACTGTGTAATGTAGCTATAATAAAAATACAAACTATTACGTAGCTTAACAAAATAAAACAAAATTCAATAGCGACTGCTCTGTTCATTTTAAAACATTTATATTCATGTAAATATAGTGATATTTGTACATATGGAGCCCCATAGGCAACACTGTTGTTCTGTCCAGTATAGACATGAAGCTTCACTTTACATTCAGACAAATTAAGAGTACATTTTTCCAAACTGGTTATTTGGATAAAGTGAGCATGTATTGATAATGTAAATGGTTACTTTCTCACCTGTGTGGATGAAGGGATGTGTTTGGGGATACCCTGCAGGCCGGTGGAGCCACATTCCACAGTGAGGCTGTAGCAACGACAGCTCACAGGACAGGATGGAGAAGCTCGACCAAGAGTGTGGAGGGACAGGAGGAGCACAGAGAGGAAGAGCAGCGACAACACAGCCATCACACCAATAACCAACAGACAAGACTGCAGATGAGAGAACACACAGGTCAGTCATTAAGTGCTGGGCTCAGCTTTTAGACAACAACAAGCAGAGTGGCAATCCAAATAATCCTGAAAACAATTCATTCAACTCAGTTTGTTCATGTTTGAGAAAATCACTTAAGTCTCTTTACATTCAATAATGTGCTGTCTCTATTACTCATTCAGTTGGATTAGAGCTTTAGATGTTAGAGATTGTTTCAAAGGTCATTTTTGTGATAATAGTTTTTTTCTTTTTTTTTTTGACTTGTCTGTAGAGGATCGTTACAGCTATTAGCTGTAGAACCAACCGATACATGCTGCCAAACTACAAATTGAGGCTACCTCTGAATGCTGTACTATAACTCATTGTGTTACAGAATATTATATATTATAAGAAGAGCTGCTCAGTAAAGACCAGGGGCGGATCTAGGAGTTGACAAGATGCAGGGCTAAGGCCAGTGCATTCAGAGCCAGGGCACTTTTTTTTTTACACATACAGAAGTTAGTTTTACTGCATTGTATGGCTACTGCAAACATTAATAGTAGTAGTAGAGATTTATTTTGGTCCTTGTTAACAACAATGCACAACAGAAAATATAACATTTTTAATTGCATTTCACTCTGTAACGCTGCCTCAACTGAAATGTCTTCAGAAGTTTGGCTTTTAATCACAATTGTTATAAACTCACTCAGATTCAGTCAGCAGCTGGTTCAAGTCACTGTTCAGAACATTGGGGGCAGCCCCAAAAGCCATCCTCTAGCTCCGCCCCTGGGAAAGACCACCTATAGAGTAAATCATACCAACATACTAACATGGGTTTGTGTTCCCTTAGGTTCTGTGGTGATGAAAACTGTCAATAAATTACCTGTGCATATTAAAAAACAGTCACTGTAGTTTTAATAGATAATAATAATAATAATAATAATAATAATAATCATTTTGTGGGTAATATGTGACCATGGTATAATGATGCTATTGTACCATGGTCAGATTTTACATTGATGCGCAGATTTTACTTTCCAATACATTAATAGATACACAACTTATATATTAACTAATGTCAGCTGATAAATAACTGTCAACAAGTGTCAGTAGAGAAATGTCAAAGATTAGAAACACTGTCTCCATTTTATAGTTCAGCAGAGAGCATTCACTCACTACATTTATGGGAACTGTATCAAAAAAATTGTATGTTAAAAAATGTACACTAGCCAATAAATGTCCGATATTATCGGCCCTCCGATATTAATCGGCCGATATTTACTTAAAAATGTAATATCGGGAAGTATCGTATTGGGTTTTTATAACCGATGCATGGGACGTTTACTGGGGCGCGCTTGATGATGTACAACAACAACAACGCGGTAGACTCGCGGGCTAATCGTGGCTAACTAGTTCATAGCGTACACCGCCATGTACACTGCAGCTGTACTGCAGCTGAGAGAAGCGAGTGAGAGGACATTTCTGTAAAGGTCCCGCCTCCAGAAACAGGGCTTATGTCCGTAGTTTGGAACTATTTCCAAGTGTGTCCTACGGATATAGTAAATGTGCAATGACTGCAAAGCAGCATAATAAATATGGCAGTGCTATGTTGGCACTTTTTTCCATAACTTAAGTTGAAGTTGTTCTTTTATTTTGCACAGACAGTGTTTACATGTGGAAAGCCATGTTGCATTTATTTATGCATCCAGTGGGGCATCACGATAAAATTAGCCATAATGTGTTAATTCCACAATAGGAGATATGTTATGTTGTTATCTTACAGTTTTGGTGTAAAAAGCCTGCATATATCGGTATTGGGTGATATCAGTATCAGAAATTAAGAGTTGGGGAATACCGGAATGTCGGATATCGGCAGAAAAGTCAATATCGAGCATCCCTAAGTACAGTACATAACTACTACATACTACAAATCTAGTTGAGTGAAGGGGATATGAAATACAGTAGTATCAAAAATTAATAACATCCCCCAAAACAATGACAACAACAAAAATAAAGCCTCATGCTATCATTGTCAGGTTCAAATCTTTGTGAGTTTGACAAAACGAGCTCAGTCAGCCACAATGAAAGCCATGAACAGCAACAAGTAGGTTTGAGATTTAACAAAGGTGAGTGAAATGAGCTAGTTTAATACTGTTTAAAGGAGTAGGCATGGGATGATAACCGTGTTCAAGGTATACCGGGATTTGAAAAAGCCACGATAACCGAAACCGCCAAATGTTCTGTCATACCGTTCCTGAGGTATGAGCTGTTTTTAGTCTGGTCAAAGACAGGAAGTGGAAAGGTCAGAAATCCCTCAGGTGGTGCAGCTGCAGCGTAGAGTATCACGACCCCTCACACTGTCATTACAGTGAATATTCAGGTTAACCCTCCTGTTGTCCTCAGGTCAAGGAAGAACTTAAGGAGGAAAAGAGGAAGGAAGTAAGGAGAGAAGGAAGGGAGGAAGGAAGGAAAGAAGTAAGGATGAAAAGAGGAAGGAAGTAAGGAGAGAAGGAAGGAAGGAAGGAAGGAAGGAAGGAAAGGAGTAAGGATGAAAAGAGGAAGGAATTTAGGAGAGAAGGAAGGGAGGAAGTAAAGGAGGGAAGGAAGAAGGATGGAAGGAGGAGCGAGCAAAGAAAGAGGGGAGGAGGGGAAGAAGGAAGGAAAAATTAAAGAAAGAGGGAGGGAGGAAGGAAGGAAGGAAAGAAATAACAGTCAAAAGAGAGATGGGATCAGTTTGACCCGGGAGGACAACAGGAGGGTTAAATTAACATGTCTGTCTTTATTTTTCTTCCTTTTAGGAACATTTTAGAGCTGTAATCACAATACCTCCATACCGTGAAACCGTGATATTTTTTCTTATGGTTATCATACCGCCAGAATCTCATACCGGCCCAAGCCTATAAAGGAGTGAGACCAATCACACACTTGTTTCACCATCACAAAGCCTGCAGCATTCATATAACAGTGCTATTCATCACCACTTTATAAGATTTGAAAGAAAGTCTTTGTCTATGTCCAGAACATAGCACAGAATATCTCCAGTGAGTTTAATCAGGATTGCTCAAAGGCATCTTGAGTTAAGAGCAAATATATGATACAGTAGGTCAAACACACTTTCAGCAGCATTTCAGATTCTGGATAATACTGAGCACACTAAGGCACACTCATTTTCTGTTGACGGGGGTTCAGTTATGCATTTTGGCGCTCTGTACACGTCAAGCTCAAAATGCTTTAGTAGACCTATTCTCAATCACAGGCTGAGATTATGTACCAAAATGTATGATAATTGGACAACGGCCTAATGAGTATTCTTTGGAAAGATTTAGTTGATGGCGCTGATGTTTTTTGACTGATCTTGCTCATTTATCATAGAAAGTTATATCTCAGTCTCCAGAGGCTGTATAACAAATATTGGTGTTGACAGAGTCAAAATTCAAAAAGTTCTAATCATTTACGTTTTTTATTTATTTATGCAAATTAGCACAAAATCCACCATGGCAAACTTTCATGGTCCAAGAAGCTTTTTTGTGAAGCACAATGAGCTACACTTGTGTGTTAAATTTCAAATCAATCAGACTTATGGTGTGAGGGGCCTGGCCTTTTGAAATGTGAATTTTCAGGCCCTAATTACAGCGCCACCATCTGGCCAATTGGACTCATATTTCTTGGGAAGCAAATGCACATTGTTTCCAGTTATTGTGACAAGTTTCACAGTTTTAGCTCGTTTCAGCTCACAGCACATTGAGCAAATGTAGCAGAAAAAAATAAAAAAAATAAAATAAATAATAATAAACCAAGACAAACAAGAAGGGAATAACCCATATGACAACAATAATAATAATGATGATGATAATACTTATAATAATAATAATCATCATAATAATAATAATAATAATAATAATAGACTAAATATAGTTTTACAATTACAATTATAATATATATTTAATGTAGTATGTTGTCAATATCATTAACATTTGGGGAAAACTGGTTTTCAAATATGTGATAACCTTCAAATATATGATAATCTGCTAATTTTGTCATTTGTCATTCATTTAAGTAGACTCCTGTTACCCTCTGCTTTTATATTGTAATATTTTGAAATGAATTTCCAGTTCCTTCATGTGTTTAAATATTGACTACTAGAGTTGACGGATATGGATGTACAATAAAGCAATGTGCATTTAATTAGAATGTGATGCACTTAGTAGTCAGAGCGCATATGAGCTGAGCTGGTTAAACATCCAGCGGTGCTGCAGGCCAGCTGACACACTGAGCTCAAACCACAGTAAACAATATTTGAGCCAGCACTGTATGCCTGCTGTTGCTTACATTAGCCCGCTTAATAAAAAAAGGCAGAACGCAATGTACAGGAGGTGTACCTGTACAAATCTATTAGGGGAATTCATTCAAACGACGTTTTATTGTATTGTTGTTTTCATACCTGCCGAGGAGGGATGGAGGAGACTCCCACAATGATGTCTTCCCCGCACAAAGCCTTCTTATTCTCTCTGACTCATATGATCCCAGATATTCTCATTTATTCTCATTTATTCTCACAGCTGAAGATGAAGCTCCAGGCAGCTAAAAGCACAACAGCAGCTGATGGATGTTTCCACGGTGCGCACACCGCGGGCCTGTCGCGTCCTCCGACTGGAAGCAATAATGTAAAGAGGAGCAGCGGTGAGGAGCAGCGGGTCAGGTGCACTGACTGTCTGCGGTACTGACTGTTAATCAGACTGAACGTTGTTCAATCCCATCATCCAGTTGATCGTTCACTCCTCTCTCCCAACGAACCCTCACATCCGATTCCCCCACGCTGCTGCTCCCAAGGACCACAGTCAAATTCACCGTGTTCAGCGACACAAACCCTTCCGGCCCAATTATTCACAATAAAGGTCTAATCACAGACATCTAAATTGTATCAAACTTATATTTCCACCAAAGCTGTCGCAATTCAGCGTCAAAATACTCTCACAGTAAAAATTCAACTATCTGTAGTGTAGGCTACTCAGTAATAACAGACCGATAACATTAACAGTGCTATGTACATTTATTTTGTAACGGGCGCATGGCGGCTTATGTTTTTCATGTAATTGATGTTAATATACTAACAGATGTTGCCCCAACGAGTAGCCTGGATGATTATTAGATTATGAGTATCCTACGTTATAATGTTTAAATGTTTCTTTTCCCCAAATCTTTTTCAAATTATATAAAATCCAAGGTCTATTCATTACGGAGCCCCAGATATGTCATGGGGGGGAAAAATAATAAGTTGTGGCCACGAAATAGCAATTTGTTCCCACAAAATAATAAATTGTGGCCACGAAATAGCAATTCGTTCCCACAAAGTACTAATTTGTGGCTACGAAATATTAACTCGTTCCCACGAAATAGTAATTCGTTCCCACGAAATAGGTAATTTGTGGCCACGAAATATTAATTCGTTCCCACGAAATAGTAATTTGTGGCCACGAAATATAGCTGTGCACAGCTGGATGAGCAAATCAAGCGCAACTCCTCAAACAGGAACAGCTGTCACACAATGGACAGGGATAGTATTGTAAAAAACCTGCCCAGATGGGCCTAATCGGAGGCCAGATATCACACACAACCAGAAGTTACAAAAATGGCACTTTATTAATTCATGTCTACAATCTAAAGAAGGGGAGGAGGATATCGCCCGGGTTACCTCTTCGCCCCGGGGGGGGGGACCGCTCCCCACCTTCAGGACACACGGTCAATGCACGGCACTATAAAAATACACACACATAAAAAGGGGTACACACCAGTCAGGCGCAAATGCACCAACACTAAGGCCCACACAGGCTCCACACCAGAGTTAACACTACAAATTATGGGCATAAGAGCATCCCTCACTCCCAAGCGGCGGTCTACCAGATTGACCCCCCCTCCCTCTATTTCCGCTAAACAAGAGACACACAAATAAACTAAATATACAATTAGGCCTATAAACATTAATACACAAACACAAATAAACTAACAGGTTTAAAATACTTAACTCGCCCAGTTGGCGAGACCCTCCCCCGGGGTCTGAACTTGGCACTGTCCGACTCCCCGGGGAACAGTGATTTGGTCGGGCAGTGCTGTCAGCGCGCAGCAGCGGGCTGAACGTCAAGGCTGGAGAACAGAGGCTCACACGCACACTCCTAAACCCCGGGCCCTTTCTGGCTACAGGAGGCGTCTAGCCTCCCCTCCCTGGCACTGGAACAACTCCCCTAACTCACTATCTTCATGCCGGCAACACTATAAGCTGCGAGCACCCCTCCCACTCCCTGAGTGTACGGCTCGCAACACAAACAATGCTCCCCCAGCAACAACAATGACAGACCTCTCAACTCTCCCTTTTAAACCCCAGCATCCCAAGCACAGCTGCAGGTAATCAGCCTCATCAAACCATCTCCCCTCCCCCAATAGGTCCATCACAGTATGGTAGAGTGTTATTTTAGGCTGGGAATGAAATACAAAGACATTTTGAAAAGCCTGGCATTGGAGGGATTCATTATTAGCGAGAGGCATCTCCACAGACTATTAAGAGCCAGGTCGCTGCACCGGCGTAGGTACGACTTGGACGCCGGGATAGATTTCATTGTTGACCAACTGCAAGGCTCTGGAAAGGATCACGGTTATCGGTGGATGTATACAAAGTGTATACAACACGGAATTCGTATCCGAAAAGAAGATGTCAGGATCCTCCTCTCTCTGCTGGACCCCGTTGGTTCACAACTTCGACGGACCAGACGTCTCTCGAGGAGGCAATATTTTGCTCAGGGACCTAACTTTGTGTGGCACATAGACTCATATGACAAACTAAAGCCATACGGGATATGCATTAATGGTTGCATTGACGGGTTCTCACGCAAAGTCATGTGGCTGCGGGCCGCTCGCACCAACAGTGACCCGAAAGTCATCGGGGGGTACTTCGTGGAGACACTGGAGCGCTGTGGGGGCTGCCCCAGGCTCGTACGGACTGATATGGGCACTGAGAACGTGGTTGTCAGAGACATTCAACGGTATCTACGGAGAGATGACGTGGATGATAGAGCAGCGGAGAGAAGCTATGTCACAGGGGCAAGTACTGCAAACCAGAGAATTGAGAGCTGGTGGGGAGTGATGAGAAAAGAAGGAATCGAACCATGGATCACGGCTTTAGGAGAACTGAAGGATGAGGGATTCTTCTCCGGGGATTTCGTTGACAAAGCTCGGTCACAGTTCTGTTTCATGTCAATTATTCAGGTAAATACCCTATATTATGATCACAGCAAGAAACACAGAAACTGTATGTTACACACTCTGTATTTATTGTTTACAGCAGTCTGAAAACACAAACAGATAGACACATAGACATAATAGACATTCTGAATAATGGATGCTATTTGCACCCCTGATGCAATTAGCAATGTATAGGCCTACTATTTGTACCCTGGTGTGTATAGCAACGTGTGCTATTTACACCCTGGTGCACTAGATGATTGTTGCAATCAAAACCTCAGTTGGAGAACCGAATTGTTGTTCAAATTGCGCGCCTTCTCTGCAGAAATGTTGGTACACATGCGCACTAACACTTCTACTTATCACTGCCAAAACGCATCAGGCAAGAAGTGAACCCGGGACTCCCACATCTAAGACCGTGTCGGTAACCATTACACTAACTACTTCTATATCAATAAGTTAATTTGCACTAACTACTTACATATCAATGAATGAGTTTGCAGGTAAACTTATGGTTGGGGTGTGAATAGCTCAGCTGTGGCCAAGGCTATTTGTACCAGGGGTGCAAATAGACACTCCGAATAAATAAACTGATTAAAATGACCAGGGTGCCACATGTACACTACCTTATAACGTTAGGCCAAATACATATTTAAGTCACTGAGTTTATTTTATACATTTATGTTTATTTAATATACAGTGTGTAGCTATTGATTCTTTAAACTGTTGTGAAAATAAGACACACCACAACGCAATTTAATCAACTTTTATTGCATTGTTATATGCAAAGGTCACTGTTTAAAAATGCACAGTGTTTCAGCTAGGCTATGTCTAAATCATTCTTGTTCCTTCAACAGGAGCTATTAAATGACATCCAGGGTGTTTGGAATGCTCACCGTATAAGGCCCTCCAAGAACCCCAACGTGCCAAGTGGGATACCTGATGTCATGTACATGGCCCCTCACCTTTGGGGTGCAGAAAACTGTCTTGTTCCACTAACTGAAGATCTGACTGCATGTAAACACAGCTGCACATTTTTAAGTTCAGTCCCATGTGACGTGGATTTGTTTGATTTGTGCACAATAATAATGGAAGAATCAAGCTTGGAGTTCCCGTCTACCATGTCCCATGCTGTTGATTTATATATTCAGTTGAGGGACACAGTTCGTCCACAGTTATTTGGGCCAATTTGAGTGGACAAAAGCATACAAAACATGTACAGTACTTTAGTACTTTTCATATTTGTGCAATTATCTTAAGTCTTATATTGATGGTTGCATCGTCAATGCCCTTTATGTTTCCTGTGTGTCTGTTTTAATCACAGTGGAAGAGATTAAATAAATGCAATGTTTAATCAAGTATTATGTCCTCCCTAACAAATCACAACACATTAAGAAAGTGATGGGTAATATAACTGTATATGCTATATATGCAGCATATTACCATATGCGCACATATGATGTATATATGCAGCATATGTGCAAATATCCTCATACAGGTTCTTAAAGATGTATGGAATGGAACAGAGAAGACATCAACATGTTGTAACAAACTTGAATGGTTTAATGATCTTTTTAAAACGTAATTTGTACGTAATAGGATAAGAACAGCTTTCAAACTACTGGCTACTGATAGTTACAAAATAATTGTGGTAAACATCTGTAAAGTTTTACTTGTGTAAACAGCTCAATACATTTTAAACACCTTGAGAACACCACTCAAGGATCACATTCTGGGGTTGCTATAAACAACTGCAACTGTAATAATAATATAAATCAATCAATTTGATTATGCAGGATAAGAACAGCTGATAGTTACAAGATAAATGAGGTAAACATCTAGGAGTTTTAACAATTTGTGTAAACAACTCACTTGCATTTCAAACACCTTGCTATAAACAACTGTAATCAATCACCTACACCACATCCATTACCCACATTGAGCTTGTGAGAATGTTGTTAAATTCACTGCGAAAATCTGGATAGCTGTAGTAACCAATGGGCAGCTTTAGTACACATCCGCATGTGTGGGACTGTGGTCTGCGGAGGAAATCGGTGGTTTCTATGAACACAATTAGTATGGCCTTATCCAAGACATCAGATCCTGTACAGAACCGCAGGAAAAGCTGAAGATTCTTGCAATCAATTTCTCCAATGTACCTCTTCAGGTAACGCAAAACTCTTGATTGGGCTGCTGTCATCTCCTCTGGGAAGTTAGAAGCGCCTTCACTGTTTTTGCAGTTGATTTTTTTTGTGCAATGAAATGATGCAGTCCTTCTGGTGGCAGTAAACTAGCTACAGAAACCATAACAGGACACCAGCACTTAATGACATACATTGGGGCCTGAATAATTACTTTGTGTCCTATTTGTGACAAAACAGGAAGCAGAGTGTCCTCGGTAGGGAATTGTTTACATTCATGTGCATCAAGTACATCCAGTAATTCATCTGTGTCCACAGAATTAAAGTCCTCCAAAGCCTTCTCGAGGATAGATCTTTCCTCATGTGATACGTACAGCAAAAGAGAATCCTTGAAACTACTGGTCGTCGAGCCACACAGCAGAAATGGTACCTCAAGTTTCACTGGGAATTAACCAGCTTGTTTCCACCCTACTACAAACACTCTGGCTACAGCCTGCCATTCTTCCTGCTGAAAGTCATGCCTGATGAAGGGGACTTTCACTTCAACTCCCAGTGTGCAGCTATCATAGAAATCCATCCAAAATTCTGTCAGGCAGTCTCGCAAGACACCACTTCCTTCCCCCTGTTCAAGCTCTCCATTTGGTAAACGCATTTTGATGCAGACCTCAGATGCCACAATTTTGGGGTCCTTGAAGGCATTGATCATGTCAGTGAGACAGTAACCTCTTCTTACAATCAGTGTTACAGGAGAAGATTGTGGTTCAGAAAGTGCTTGGGCTGAAACATCTGCCTCCCCTGCAAGCACTGGAGCAGACAGTGACTGATCCACTGTTTCAGAAGGTGCATCATCCTCCTTTTCTGGAATGGCTGTTTCAAGGTTTGGTTCATCTTCAGTTACATCCAGCCTGCCCTCACCTACAAAAATAACTGCATGGGAATCTTCGCCTTCGCCCAGAGTTAGCAGACCATCCCATGGTAATGTCTCGTCCAATTCCAAATATCCACTCGTGGAAGCTCCATCATTAATAACATGGTGGTATGTTGATTCTGAATTTCTGTTCTCCACCAACAGATACTCAACAGCTTGATTCTGGTCAGTGAGATCTACTTCTGAGGGCTGGCTTGTTGTGTGATCATCCTCCACTCCTACTGGGGGCTGCTGTCCCGTTTTCATTTTGGTGCACAGATAAAGTCTTAGCATTTTCAACTTGCTTTTGTTATACAGCTCATCTACTGTATTAGACACATTAATATGTGTCTGTGAGCTCTCAATGTGAGTTGAATAGTTTGAAAGACTTTTTTTTTTTGGAACGGCCATTGGGGAAAAAAATATTTTCAGCCATAACTTTGATATCTGCCACTGTTTTGTCTTTTTCAATAGAGAGATGCCTGGTTCCTCCACCATTTGCAGACTTCACCTGTTTGTACCTTTCTTCGTCCTCATCATAATCCATCCAACCAACCTCCAGTCGTCTCACTTTACGTTTGGCATTTGTATTTCCTTTCAACTTAGATGATCTCTTTTTTGGAGGCATCCCCTCTACTCCAGACAGTCTTTGTCGTAGCCTTGAAAGTATGGATTCTTTCCTGGATGGTGATTCTTGTGACAGTGCTGCTTGTCTGCAGAACGCCACAGTGGACACTCTGTCTCCAACTTTGGGGATGTACTTTGCCAGGTCACTGTCTGTCATTAATGTAATGACAGTTTCATCAATCTGGAAAAAATGGAAGATACTCCAATCAATAAATAAATGCATCAATACATCCACATGCATAATATAGAATGTCAATGGATATTTAAAGGAAATTAAGACCTATAAAGGGTGTAGGTATTCACGTCGTTTGTTTTTCATTTGACGTACTTTTGATAACAATTACATATGATAATGATATGAAATGATATTTTTCCAATTTAAGATGACTGAAAATTATTTTAAATTGCTGTGTAAACACACTTGACTTTTTAATGTATTAATGATGTATTGAGTACATAAAAAATTTACATAAAAAGTAAAATATAATAGTCATAGTCAATAGTCAATATTAATCTTATAATAAAAATACAGAGAGAGAGAGAGAGAGAGAGAGAGCAAGCAAAGACAGCAGCTGGTGTGGCTTACATTTTCATCTTCAAGTTTCTGAATCACATCTTGCAATTTGCGCTCCTTCAAGAATTCTCGCAGTGGAGTATCCATAGTTGACCTGTAAAACACAGGAAACTAAAATCGGTAAATACTACTAGCGGTAGTATGGCAACGAAGTTTGTAAGTCGGGTGAGATGGTAGCTAACGTTACCGTTGTAATAAAGTATTAAACACAAACCTAATTAGCCTAAATAACTGTAGGCATATCTATGGAAGCCCATTTCCGCCACTTTAGAAAAAAATTACGAGCTACTAAGTCATAATTATGAGATACTAAGTCATAATTATGAGATACTAAATCGAAATTATGAGATACTAAGTCATAATTATGAGATACTAAGTCATAATTATGAGATACTAAATCGAAATTATGAGATACTAAGTCATAATTATGAGATACTAAGTCGAAATTATGAGATACTAAGTCATAATTATGAGATACTAAGTCGAAAGTATGAGATACTAAGTCATAATTATGAGATAGCTAAGTCAAAATAATGAGATACTAAGTCATAATTATGAGATACTAAGTCATAATTATGAGATACTAAGTCGAAATTATGAGATACTAAGTCATAATTATGAGATAGCTAAGTCAAAATAATGAGATGCTAAGTCATAATTATGAGATAGCTAAGTCATAATTATCAGATAAGTCAAAACGAGTTTGCTGTGAGTAACACTATGCTGAACTTTGATGTTACGTAGCCTATGGGGTTTGTTTGAATAGGTCCAGCTGAAGGCTCCTGTCATAATAAGTAAGTGGCCTAAGTGATAAATCAGTGGATCACACAATATTGTTCAGGATTTATGTCCTGATGCTTTTTTGTCAGTAGGTGGTGGTAGTCGTTGCAGTGCCAAGTGCTAACCCTAACCCAGCAGCCATTCGTCATCTCTCCGTTCAGAAGTTTGATCACAGGCTAAGTAGGCATAACTTTATTGATAACTTGCGCTGTAATACTGCATTTTAGCTATGATCTGAGCAACATCTTTGTGACTTGGACCTTAAGACGCGGATTTCAATGCACAAATGAAGGTACTATCAACAGTCGTTAGACCCTTAATGTCAATTGCTAAGACGCTAATGTGTCTGGCCTTCTTTTAATGTTTAGGTAACTGCTAACATTTTTTAAAGTGAATCATTTAGTTTTGAATTTTAAAAGCTGGCATGTACCAGTGTGAGATCAAATCATTAAGGTGACATCCAAGTTAAGCTAAATAAAGCCTCATGCTAAAGGGAAACTATGCAAGTCTGGTCGCTTTTCCTCTGTTTTGCTAAGTTAACCCACCGCCTGGCCATGTGCATTTGTTTACAAAAATACATCCACGGAGCGGTGGATAACGTGATATAACACATTCGATGTTACGACGTGTATATGTGTGTAGTGTTAACTGTTATAAACAAAAGATTGCGGATTTTGTTAAACGATTATACTGTTACCTTCCTTGTACTGTACTTACAGGATGGATGACCTAAGTCAATTCCTGAGGGAGAGAAATGTCTCTGAGGAAACAGTAGAAGCCCTGGAGCAACAGAAGGTGGGCTACTTAACTGTAAAAGCACCCTATTCCATGAAAAGAGAATACTTTTCATGGACATTTCTGTTCATCTTTCTGTGTACGGTAAATATCTCATATTACAACGTGGACACCCGCGGCTTATATAAGTACAAAATTGATTTTCTTTCGAAAATGAGTGTGTGCGGCTTATATTCAGGTGCAAATCACTGTTTTTGAACCAAATGCATTTTCCATTTTTAGATTGATGCCAGCACTGTACTGCTGATGACGGATGAAGAACTGAAGCATTATTTGCCATCCTATGGGGATCGCCTAGCAGTATTTGCATTTTGCAGGCGCAGGGATAACAGCCCCTGCAACACTCGCAAAACAAGACTGTTTGAGCGCTTAAAAAACAAACTGTCGACAAGAAAATCTTGTGAAGGCCAACCAAGTCAGAAAAAGAATGCTATAAAGACAATAAGAAAAATTGAAATGGGATGGATGCATTATGATAATGAAAAAAGGGTTTTCAAGCAAGTGAGGGCCAAACGAGGAGGGGGAACAAGAAAACTCAACGTTTCAAAGGATGCTCAGAAAAGGGAATTGATACAGGACGCAGCTCGCCTCTTCTTTCCAAATGAGAGAAATAGTGTGGGATCCTTAACAGATTTTGAGTTAGATCTCACAAATTATCAAGAGGTTCCACTTGATGAGGTGACTACAGTTGGGAAGTTGTACCAGGAGACAAAACTTCCTCTTCTTCGGTTTTATCTGACCACACAAACAAAAGAACACAATGACAGACCACCCAGACCAGATTTGGCTCCATCTGTGGAAGGACAGGAGAGAGCTGAGTCCTCTACTACACTTGTTAGTGTTGCAACATCCCAACCATCAGATACATTTGAAACAGTCAGCCCTGAGGTGCTATTTGTTGGAAGTAATGTAAGTGCTGAAGGTTTGCAGTTAGTGTATGAAACAGATGGCAACATTGAGGATGTTTTGGAGAGCAGCAACATTGTTTTTGTCGGAGACTTTTCTGAAAATGAACCACAGAATTTGGATGATACATTGCCGCAAGCCACGCCATCTAATGAGAGAGTAAAGAAAATATTGGTTGTTCACAGGAGGCAGGTATTGAAAGAGCTCATTGCTCATTTCAGTGATGATGGACTTACAGAGGCTGACATTAAAATCCAGCTTGTACTGCCAGATGGAAATATTGAGAAGGCATATGATGATGGTGGGGTTCTGAGAGACTGTCTCTCAGAATTCTGGACTGAATTTTATGACCAGTGCACAGTGGGAAGTACTTTGAAAGTACCTTTCCTGAGACATGATTTTGGACAGCAGCAGTGGGAGAGTGTAGGTAGAATACTTGCTTTTGGATGGGAGAGAGAGAAATATCTTCCTGTGAAGATTGCACCTGTCCTATTAGAGCAAGCTGCTTTGGGTTATGTGAAGAGTGACTTGGTGGAGAATTTCCTTAAATACTTGCCTGAATCTGAGCGTACAGTATTTGAATCTTGGCAATCAGATTTTGACACTGTTTATCAGGAAGAGTTAATTGATATCCTTGATAACAACAGCTGCAGAAGGATACCAACAGCCAGCAATGCCAATGAAATCCTCCAAGAACTTGCCCACAAAACGCTTGTCCAAGAGCCTGCATATGTGATAGAGCAATGGGCAAAAATACTCAGCATGGCTAAGCACAGCCTTCAGGAAATCAGCAAAGTGTATGAAACACTGCAACCAACTGTGAGAAAGGTTTTGAAGTCCCTCACCTTCCCAGAGGAAATGAATGTCCACCAGAAGGACATTCAAAAGTACCTCACTACATACTTAAGGAACACTGATGCAGAATCTGTGTTTGTTCCTCAGGTTCTGCACAGGTTCGGATCTATTCTTAGGGAAAAACATCATAGTTGAGTTCAACCAGATTCAAGGTTTCCCGAATCCGTGGCCCATACATGTGGCTGTGTGCTGGAGCTGTCAGTCCATTATGATAACAACCCAGACTTCAGCTCTGAAATGAACAAGGTGTTGTCCTCCAATGTGTGGGTAATGGACATAATCTAACTCAGTCAAGACAGTAAACATAAAATGTTCATTTCCTTTTATCAGTGACCATGTGTCCATCTGTAAAACATTACAGTGTTGAAATTGTTGAACAGGTAACTTTTGAAGATCAACAATGGCAAACATTAATTTGACTTATGCTACTTTGCACCTTTGAGAATCTCATCTATCAAGGTCAATGCAAAAATGTTTTTATTTTGTCTTTGTATTTTATTTTTTTTTGAGCCACCTCACAGTACTTTTTTTTTTGTTAAGTCACTCCTGGACTAACATTTGGATATCTTTATTGACAGTTAAGATCAAGGCCAAAACATGTTTTTGTGCAAACACATGCCTCAAGAAAAGGTCTTGGTGTAAATCTTTAATAATGCTCATATAAAATAGGTATTCTACTATTAATTCTTGTTGTTAGCAGGTCATTTGCTAAGCATAATAACATGACATAATAGCATCACAGTAGTGAAGATCAACAATGTTACTTTGCACCTTTGAGGATCTTATCTATCAAGGTCTTTGCAAAAAGGTGTTTTTTTCTTTTCTTCTTTGTATTTTTGTTTTTGAGCCACCTGACAATCCTTTTTTTTGTAAAGTCACTTATGAAGAGTTAAAATGTGGCTGTCTTTAATGACAGTTAAGTTCTAGGCCAAAACATGTTTTTGTGCAAATACATGCCTCAAGGAAAGGTCTTCTTTATCTTTTTCTTTGATAATGCTCATATAAAACAGCTATTCTACTGTTGTCTTATTTTTGGCTGCCATGACCAAGTTTTCCCATCAGCAGCAAATGGTTAAAAATGTTTAACTGTCTTTGTTCAAATGTTCTTGTTGATGAATTTGTCACAATTACAATTGTTATCCTGCACTGTGTGGTGATGTTATTTTACTGACAATATTTAGAAGAATGTTCTGCTATACTATACAAAATATGTAATACACTTTTATCAGATAAAACTAAACATAACCAAAGAAATAAACAAATACATTTACATATTGAGTGACACATAAGGTGTTTGTGGCCCATAGGCCTACTTTACTCCCTCAGCCCATCATTAATCAGTTGGCGAAGTCTAAGATACAGGTCAGTAATTGCAAACACATCATCGGACATCTCCAGGTTGTGCTCAGCAATCAGTTCCATACATAAGTGGAACATGTCCTCATCACAAGGATAGTCCTTAAAGCTGCAGTCCTCTCGACAAATTTCAATCTTCATTGGCTCAACTGGCCGCAGGAAATCCTGTGCCCCATAAAGACTGGGGACCGCATGCATGATGGAAGGGCGACCGTTGGGAGCCCGAGGATTGTTTGCTCTTCTTATCCGATGGTTATTCCAGGTAGTTACAACTGCATCAAGCTCTTCCTGCAAGAGATAGAATAAAAATGTTTCATTAAGAGTAATCAGTGCTTTATGCCATTATCTCATGTTTATTAGTGATGCAAATTAAGCAATAAAATCATTGTGCACATGAATCTTCAGTGTTATCATTCAGTACGTAACATGTGACAAAGAGCTGACAAATGAATTTTCCTTTGGGGAATAGAATATAATAGAAATACATTTATCCATCCCTCCCTGAAGGGAAGTTCAAGCAGCTTACAAGAACACATCACAAAAAAGATAACACAGAGAGCAATAAATAACCTTAATAATTCATATAGGCCTATACAGCTGCTTGTTAGTTAAACCAGCCAACAGTGTAAAATTAGCAAGGGCAAGCAATAGGTTTTATTATACTGTACCTGTATGGTATTTTGGTAGCAAAACTGGATCAGTGATTTGTCAATGAAGCTGCCAAATGTCCATCTGCTTTCATCTGATCAAAATGGTCCATCCAGAACTGGGTCCATTCGCTTCTCAAGGTGCACCACCAGCGTTCGATTCTTTGATTACTGGTACTTGGACCTAAAGTGACACACTCCGCTCCATTCTCATCCTCTCTGTTGCAGAGAAACCTCTGCATCTCTGCAAGGTGCGTGTTTTCAGTCCCGTGGTCTATCCTGACTCTTTGTGGGCATCCACTGTTTTCACTCACGGCATCAATAAAATACCCTGCAATAATTCGGGGATCGCTGTTGGTTCTGAACGCCTCGAGCCATATCATCTTCCGAGAGAAACCATCTATGCACCCACTAACACATATGCCGTAAGGCTTCAACTTGTCGTACCCGTCCACATGCCAAACATAATTTGGACCACGGCTGACATAAATGCGCCGTCGCAAACGGTTGTGCGCACGGAGATCGACCCCATTTCTGTCCAGTAGTCTCATTAATTGACGCACAGTTTCCCTGTCTGTGATGAGTCCGGCCATCCAACATTTCTGGTGCATCCATCGGTATCCGTGCTGTTGGCCAGATGTTTGCAGCTGTTGGGATATGAAGGAGGCCACCTCTGCTTCATCTGTTTTATTTTTTCTCCGCCAAAGCTGGTTCCTCTGCAGCTTTCTCTCCAACGTCCGAAGGCTTAACTTAATGTCATGTACTTCTTCCATTAAGGTTAAAATCTCACGATTTGTAAACCCACGTCTGAAGTAGTCTTCAATGATGACATCCATTTTCGTTTTAGACTAGACTTAGCGCAGCTTCGTTTCCTGATTGTATCTCATAATTTCAACTTAGTATCTCATAATTATGACTTAGTATCTCATTATTATGACTTAGCTATCTCATAATTATGACTTAGTAGCTCATAATTTTTTCTAAAGTGGCGGAAATGGGCTTCCATACATATCAAGAAGACAAGAGCAGGACAAGAAAAGACCCTCACCTTGGGCATCACAACACGACAGGCTTCTACTGGTGCTCGATTTGCTCACCCAGCTGTCCAGTGCACGTTAGACTGTACCTATTTCGTGGCCACAAATTACTATTTCATGGGAACGAATTAATATTTCGTGGCCACAAATTACCTATTTCGTGGGAACGAGTTAATATTTCGTGGCCACAACTTATTATTTTTTCCCCCCATGACATATCTGGGGCTCCGTAAATTCATTGTAATTGTAGCCTATTTTCAGAAAGTTTTGGAATATTTTTCCTTTCCCAAAATGTGTCAATACCGAAACACAAAACATATAGGCCTAGTATAATAAAAAGGGTTATATTTAGGGATGCTCGATATTGACTTTTCTGCCGATATCCGACATTCCGGTATTCCCCAACTCTTAATTTCTGATACTGATATCACCCAATACCGATATATGCAGGCTTTTTACACCAAAACTGTAAGATAACAACATAACATATCTCCTACTGTGGAATTAACACATTATGGCTAATTTTATTGTGATGCCCCACTGGATGCAAACATAGGCTAAATGCAACATTGCAATGCAATGCAATTTAAGTTATGGAAAAAAGTGCCAACATAGCACTGCCATATTTATTATGCTGCTTTGCAGTCATTGCAAATTTACTATATCCGTAGGACACACTTGGAAATAGTTCCAAACTACAGACATAAACCCCGTTTCTGGAGGCGGGACCTTTACAGAAACATCCTCTCAGCTGCAGCTCCATAGCAGAGTAGGACCCAGATGGGACCCACCATAGACATATATGTCTGACGGTGACGTCATAGCCGCGACTTGCCGAAAACATAACAGAGAAAATGACTGGCAGACGACACCACACTTTAAAAAAAAAAAGATGCATCGATAAAATACTTATTAATTTTCTGTGGAAAAATAAGACGCATTATGTCAAAAAATCTGTAATTATGAATACATATGATGCTGGTGGATTAAATTTTCTTGATTTTACTACTCTTAATAATACATTCAAAATTAATTGGATTAAACAGTTTCTAAATAACCCTATATCAATATGGAACTTCATACCAAACTATGTTTTCTCAATGCTTGGAGGGCTTCAATATGTTCTTCTTTGTGATTATAAAATAGAAAAGCTTCCACAAAATGTATCTAAATTCCATAAGCAGATGCTTTTAGCATGGTCACTAATCTATAAACATAACTTTTCATCACACAGGTGTTATATCTGGAGTAATGGTCACATTACATTTAAAAACAAATCACTATTCCTTAAAACATGGTTTGAAAATGATATAACCCTAGTGACCCAATTACTCAATGGTAATGGTACTTTACTTAATTATTCAGAATTCCTTCAGACCTTCCATATTCCTGTGACTACTAAAAATTTCAGTATAGTGATGGATGCCATTCCCTCTGCCCTTTCAATGCTATTAAAAGTGACTACACTGCCCACTTGTTTACCTCTGGACCCACAAAGCACTGCAGTGGGAGAAATGTGCTTCTCTAATAAGGTAAAGAACAAGCGTGTTATTCAATCTCTATTTCAGAAAGACATAACCTCTGTTCCTGCTGCTGTTCATTACTGGGCGGGGTTTGTCCCTGACTTGCAATGGAGTAACATCTGGAGTTTACCTTATAAATATCTCCTCACTAATAAAGTGAGAGAAGTGACGTTTAAACTGATAACAGATACTATCCTGCCTAACAGTATCTGCTAAAATTTAAAAAGGACCTGTGTGTTGTGTGTTTCCTGAAACTGTTGTCCATATTTTTTGGCAATGTCTCCACTCTAGTAAGTTCTGGAAGGACTTAACCCGTTTCATGGTTGCTAAGATAGACTCTGACTTCTGTTTATATCTTTATATTGGAAAGATGTATTGTTTGGTTTCCATAGCAATGATAAGAAAAGAATTTTATATTATTAACTTATTAATTATTTTAGGAAAATACATTCACAAGGCTGAATTTAGTAACACAAAACCTTCTTTTATTGCATTTGAGAAGGGAACCAAACAATATATAAAAACTATTAGTGATTCAAATAATAAGAAAGCTGCTAAAACATATGAGTTGTGTACTTCGTGTACTAGAAGTCAACCGGGCATCATGACTCCTCAGCAGTGCCAGCCTCACCCCTCCATCATCAGCCAGAAAGTGCAGCTAACCTATAAACTGTTCTTGCTGGAAAATGCCCACAACACACTTGAAGAAGAGCTTCGCAATTTAACCAAAAGGGTAAAGTTATCATCCGTATAATTATCTATAAACTCTGTCAAATCTTCATGACACAGCTGAATTATAATGTGGCTAGTTAAGTTTATTAGCTGCGATAGAAACAATTTAATCAAACAAAACGATAAAATTGCAGTTTAGGGTGCATTGCATTTAATGCTTATTTCATAAGCTGGTCGTTTTTAGATTGCTTGAATGAAACAAATAGCCAGAACAGTAGGATACAATGTAGTCCAAAAACCCCAAAGATATTCATATCGCAGGGATTTTTTTTTTCCAACTTTATTTCACCTTTCAATTTACAAAACTCCATCCCATCCATCCATCCATCTTCTTGCCGCTTATCCGGGGTCGGGTCGCGGGGGCAGCAGCCTAAGCAGGGAAGCCCAGACTTCCCTCTCCCCAGCCACTTCGTCCAGCTCTTCCAGGGGTACCCCGAGGCGTTCCCAGGCCAGCCGAGAGACATAGTCTCTCCAGCGTGTCCTGGGTCTTCCCCGGGGTGTCCTACCGGTGGGACGTGCCCTGAACACCTCACCAGGGAGGCGTCCGGGAGGCATCCTGATTAGATGCCCGAACCACCTCATCTGGCTCCTCTCGACGTGGAGGAGCAGCGGGTCTACTCCGAGCTCCCTCCGGATAACTGAGCTTCTCACCCTATCTCTAAGGGAGAGCCCAGCCACCCTACGGAGGAAGCTCATTTCGGCCGCTTGTACCCGCGATCTTGTTCTTTCGGTCACTACCCAAAGCTCATGACCATAGATGAGGGTAGGAACGAAGATCGACTGGTAAATCGAGAGCTTCGCCTTTCGGCTCAGCTCTCTCTTCACCACGACGGATCTGTGCAGAGTCCGCATTACTGCAGACGCCGCACCGATCCGCCTGTCGATCTCCCGTTCCATCCTTCCCTCACTCGTGAACAAGACCCCGAGGTACTTGAACTCCTCCACTTGAGGCAGAATCTCATCCCCGACCCGAAGAGTGCACTCCACCCTTTTCCGGTTGAGGACCATGGCCTCGGATTTGGAGGCGCTGATTTTCATCCCGGCCGCTTCACACTCGGCTGCGAACCGATCCAGCGAGAGTTGGAGGTCACGGTCTGATGAAGCCAACAGGACCACATCATCTGCAAAAAGCAGTGACCCAATCCTGAGGCCACCAAACCGGACCCCCTCTACACCCTGGCTGCGCCTAGAAATCCTGTCCATAAAAATTATGAACAGGATCGGTGACAAAGGGCAGCCCTGGCGGAGTCCAACTCTCACAAACTCCTTAGAGGAAATATTTAACTTGCATATTGCCCCCTATCATCTTAGACTTACTGGCTTAAAATTTGACACATAGTGCTCACACTTTCTTACAGATGCGCTTACATGTCTTTACCACTCATACTCCTCAGTATCTCTGACCAGAGCCATGGTTTAAGATTTTATATTTTATGTCATTGTATGCATCTCAACAAACAACCTTTGCAATTAGTAACAGGTAAAGATAACATGATAAAAAATAAAAATAATCAAAATAAAAGTACATAAACATAAACTTCTGGGTTGACATTTTAACAAACGTGCTTTAAGCGTATTAAAAACAAAATAAGTAACTTAAAGAGCAAGAGACTTTGACATAGTTTCATATAAATCATTCATCCATCCATCCATCTTCTTCCGCTTTATCCGGGGTCGGGTCACGGGGGCAGCAGTCTAAGCAGGGAAGCCCAGACTTCCCTCTCCCCAGCCACTTCGTCCAGCTCTTCCCAGGGGACCCCGAGGCGTTCCCAGGCCAGCCGAGAGACATAGTCTCTCCAGCGTGTCCTGGGTCTTCCCCGGGGTCTCCTACCTTACATGTAAATCATTCATGAACTGATTTTCTTCTGTAAGTACCTTTAAAGATGTCATAGTTTTTGATTTCATTTTTAAAACAGACTATGGAGGGTTTGCTGTTCTTCCATTTATTCTTATGTATATGATACTTTCCCATAATGAGAATTATGTTCACCATTTTGGACATCTTCTTTGACAGACCATCCATATAAATCATCACCTGAAACTTATTAAACAAAGAATTGTCGATTCCAATATTTAACCAGCGATATACATCTTGCCAAAATATCATTGTGACACGAACAAGAAAAGAACAAATGTTCAGAATTTTCTCGTTCTGTCAGACAGAATACACAAGGATCTACTTTGAAATTGAACCTTTTCTTTAGAGTTTCAGCAGCAGGATAAATATTGTTTGTTATTTTAAACTGAATTTCTTTTATTTTGGGTGAAATTGGCCATTTAAGATACTTACAGTATGTCTTTTCTAACAACGCTTCATTATCAGTTATCTTTACTTTTATTGATATTTTGATATCAGGAAATAGCTTCTCTTTTAGCACACTTCCAAGTACTTTGTTACTACATTTTTTCCCCTAAATTTTCAATTCACCTATTTTTAAATCAGGCAGTTTGACAAACACATTTGAGTGTGTAAGGATATTTTTTATCATGAACTTTAAGGGTAGTGGAATAGCTTTACAAATTTGATTAAACTCTCTATTAGAACATTTTAAGCTAAACTTTTCTACAAATTAATGAAATTGCCATACATTGCCATTTTCATCCATCAAATCAATAACATATATAACTTTTTTATCATACCATTCTTGTTTAAATAAAGTCTTCCTGTTAATAGTGATGGTTCTATTGTTCCACAAGGTGGAACTATGTGGTGTGAAGTTGTGAGTGAACATCATTTTCCAGTAGAAAAGTATTTGTTTATGGAAGTCAGACAATTTGATTGGCAATTTAGATAATTCAAAGTCACAGCTCAACAAAAATTTTAACCCTCCAACAGTTTGGAATAGACACTTTGGTATGTGGAACCATATAGAATCAGGTTGTGCCAAATAAGCTTTTATCCAGTTCAACTTGAATACAATCATGGATTCAAATTCAGCGGCTTTTAAACCACCGTTTTTATAGTCTTTAACCATCACAGATTTTTTAAAGGTAGTGGGTTTTATTTTTCATAAAATTAAAAATGACGGAATTCACCTTTTTAATCATTTGTAGAGAAACATAAAGAGATTGACATGGATATGCTAGTTTGGATATGCCTTCTGCTTTTGTCAACAAGATTCTGTCAAGAATAGATCGATCTCTCATAAGCCAATGATTGAGAGATCTTTTCATACTATCTATTTTCCCTTCTATGTTTAGTTGTTCTCTCTTATTCCTATCTTTAGACATTGTTAAACCTAGGTATTTCAGTTCAGTTTTAACCGGAATGGAGCTTATATTTGTCTCAGTGCAAGGATGAAGAGCTAATATTTCACATTTTTTCATGTTTAAGCACAGACCAGAAGCTCTAGAGAATATTGATATTATATCTAGGGCTTTCACTATTATAGATTTATCTTTTAGAAGGATTACTGTGTCATCCGCAAATTGACAAATTCGATATTCATAAACCAAAATGGTTATTCCTTTAATGTGTGATTTACAATTAGATATGCTAGCATTTGTGTACATAAAATAAATAATTTGGGCGAAATTGGGCATCCTTCCAGTCTGATTCCACGTAAGATGTTAATTTTTGGTGTAATTCCAGGGTTGAGGGAGATATAACTGTAAATATCATTATAAAACATTTGAATAACCTTGCAGAACTCTTCTCCAAATCCACATTTTTTGAGCACTGTAAACATAAAATCATGTTCCACAGTGTCGAACGATTTGAAGAAATCTATGAATAACACAAGACTATCTGCCTGAAGAAGTGATTGGTAATCAATCATATCCAGAATCAGCCGAATATGGTTATGAACACTGACGTCTCTGCATTTGGGGCCAGTGGGGCCTGGCCCCACCAGATGGAGCTGTTGAGCACTATGCAGGCTCAAAATAATTGTGAATAGAATTGGTCTTCTTTATAGAGTAATAATCTATAAATGATATTTTATCAAGAATAATAATATTCAATAAATACCGATTATGTTACTAAATTTAACATTTATGCATAATCCAAAGGCTTTGCCAAAGCCAAGATCAATGGCCTAATTTCTTGAAATGGGACTGAAATAGGGCCGGCCCATGAGCATCTGTTTAAGTGATGAGCCACTAAAATCATAGTGCGCATGTCCAAAACTGCTCTCAGTAGACGGCCTTGGGGCACAGTTGTTGTGGCCCCAAGGCCGAAATCATCCAATTAAAATATTGGAATCACATACGTCAAGACGTAATCACGTCAACAGTTCAGTTTTGGCAGTTGGTAGTATGCAGCAGCAAGCTAGGTTTTCATCGGGAGCAAAACGACAATAAAAGCAAACCAACAATATGAATAATGTAGATTCTCTGATAAAGGGTAAATTTAGCACTTTGCCACTTGAGCAAAAATTAGAAATTAAATGTCTGGGACCACATCAGCCGGTGGATTTTAACATCGTTCAAGCGGGAAAGGACAAAACCCGCTCCTTCAACCCTGAATGGTTCAAAAGGAAAACATGGCTAACTGCCTGTGTGACCAGAAAATCCCTCTTTTGCTTTCCTTGCCTGCTGTTCGGAGGAGATACTACATGGACTACAGTCGGATTCAAAGATTTGAAGCATCTTTCTGAACGTCTGGCCAAACATGAGAGCAGTGGCTCACATGTTGAGAATTCCCTGAAACTGGGTTTGCTTGGCACTGCTAACATCGCTGTACAGTTGGATTGGCACAATCAACACACCGAGGAAAACCGGTATGTGCTTGGAAGAATCATTACATGCCTTAAACTCTGTGGTAAATGCGAAATCGCCTTACGGGGGCGGGATGAATCAGCTGCTTCAGTGAACCCGGGCATTTTCCGTAGCATTTTTGAGACGATGTGTGAGGGCGATTCCAGACTCAAAAGACATTATGAATCACAGCCGTACTTCAAAGGGACCTCAGCGACTATTCAAAATGAACTTCTGCAGTGTATGTTTAATGTATATCAGGAAGAAGTTGTAAAGCAGGTGTCTGATACTCCCTTTGTGGCTGTGCAAGCAGACGAAACAACAGATGTCTCATGTAAATTGCAGGTAGTGGTTGTACTGCGTTACATGACTGGAACAACAGTGAAAGAGAGGTTTTGGAGATTCATTGAAGTGAGGGACAAAACGGCACCAGGTCTTGCTAGTGCAATACAAGAAGCCATCGAGCCATTGAGTTTAAGAGAAAAATTAATTGCACAAACATACGACGGTGCAGCAGTCATGAGTGGGCACATCCGTGGCGTTCAGACCCTGATCAGGGAGAAGTACCCAGACGCGCAATTCGTGCATTGCTACGCACACCAGCTAAATCTGACCTTGCAGCAGGTGTGCGCAACAAGAATTTCCGATCTAAAAGTATTCTTTGCTGATTTGTCCGCCTTTGCTACATTTTTTTCTAACTCGCCAAAAAGAACCGCTGCTCTCTCTGACACATCTGCTCGACGCATCCTGAGGCCAGCAGCCACTCGGTGGAATTTCAAGAGCAGAACGATGAATGCTGTTTGGGAGAACCGTGCAGATATCAAGAAGTGCCTGGATAATATCCGCACAGAACCTGGATGGGACAGCGTTACCATTCGTGAAGCATATGGTCTTGCCATGTACCTGGAGGATGACACATTTTTACAGTTTTTGCAGTTTTTCTATCAGCTTACTGTATGCCAGAAGTGGACATTCTGTACAACACACTGCAAAAACGAAGTGTCGATGCGACCACAGTCAACCGTGCTATGGACAGCTTCAAAGACAGTGTGAGTCGACTGAGAGAAAAAGTGGATGACATCGCTCAAGAGAGAGAGGCAGCGCCGAAGAAACGGAGGAAAAAAAACACTGCAGCAGTTATGAAGGAAGCTTGTGATACCGTGGTTGCTCAAGTGGAGGAGAGATTTTGCACGAGTGATCACCTTATAGCAGCACAGCTTGTGGACAGCACACTTTTCAGTAAGTTCAGCAAATCATTTCCATGTGCTGAATTTGAAGCAGCAAGTAAAATCTGGCCAATTGGAAATAAAGTTAAGCTAGAAACTGAGCTGAAGTCCCTGTACAGTCACTCAGAGTTGCATGCTGGCAACACTCTGTCTCTGCTGCAGTTGATTTATGACAACAACCTACAGGATGCATTATCTGAAACTGTGTCACTGATCAAAATCATCATCACAACACCACAACACCAATGACCACAGCTGAGTCAGAGAGAAACTTTTCAACACTGAAAAGGATCAAGACCTTTACAAGAAACACAATGGGGCAGCAGAGATTAAATGCACTGGCTATGTTGTCCATTGAAAATGAATTCATTAATGGACTTTGACAGACGGGTTATTGACAAGTTTGCCCAGATGAAAGATCAACGTGCATCCTTTCTATTCAAGAAATGAACACTGGTGAGTGGCATTTTTATTTTGAACCATTCAGAGGTTTTTCTTTACTCTCATGCTGTGTTTCCTTTTGTGTGATATTAATCCTTACATTATTTGCCCTGTGCCCAGGAGTGTCCTTGATCGCCTGCACCCTGCTCGTGCCAGCTGGACCTGCTCCTGGCCTGCCTCCTCGCCGCCCAGCCTTGCCCCTTCGGCCCCCCATCCTGCCTCTCTCGTCCCCTGGCTCCCCTCACAACTCCCCGCACAGCTGACCCCCCCTGGCCTCAGTCTTCTCCGGCTTCACCCCTCCACCCTGAGCCTCCAGTATATCTAGTTCAATAAAGCACTGTGATCTGGTCCTTATCTCCTGTGTCTTTGGGTCCCTCTTTCAGTTGTCATTTACAACAATTGTGGTCTTGAATTGAATTAGAATTTATTGTGTAGGCTTTGCTACTTGTGGATGTAAAGTGCCCACTCTTGTGCCCCACTCAACTTTTCATGACAGAGACGCCACTGGTTATGAATATATCTTCCCTTAATAAAAGCTGATTGGTATTCCTCTACAAGCTTTCCAAGTATTTGCTTTAGGCGATTAGCATAAACTAAAGCAAGTAATTTATCGTCATTGCATAATAAGGTTATTGGTCTCCAGCCGTCTAGCGTCAACAAGTCTTTTTTGGGTTTTGGTAGCAAGGTTATCAAACCCGTTTTCATAGTGGGGGATAAACAGCCTTTCTGAATACACTTTAAATATGCTCTATATAGTAACCCTTTAATATCTTCCCAAAAATGTTTGAAGAATTCAGATGTTAATCCATCAATCCCTGATGACACTCACTCTGAAATATCGTTACACAGCTCACATGAAATCAGCCAATAATCAAGTTTTGAACATTGACTGTTTCCTGCAGAGTTAAACCACGTATATTGCACGCATGTTTGATTTTCTCCAATAATCAATTACATGCGTTGTTGTACCTAGATTCATTATACTGTCGCTGTACACAGGTTGAGGATTCCTGTGAGGTATTCTGTCCAACCATGAATCTGGGGCTATATTATGGTCTCCACCCAATATCACTTTATCTGAAGTGTATGTTGTTTTCCATTCATTTATTAGTTGACTTAGTTTTGTATATAAGACTCTATTAATTGTTTTGTTGTTATAACCGTAGACACATATTAAGATATAACGTTTGTGATTTATCTCCACTACCACCATTAACCAGTGACCTTCGGTATCCTCTTTATGATCAATTATACCACCTGGGAATCAATTGAATAATATCATGACTCCTGCCGAGTATGATGTTCCATGTGCAAAAACTCAACTCAACTCAACTCAACTTTATTTATATAGCACTTTAAAACAACCACAGCTGAAACAAAGTGCTGTACATAAATAGATAAAACAACACAAGCACATAAAAAAATTGACAGGAAATAAATACTAAAATAATTGCTTATTGTTTTTAAAACAAATTAAAAACAATAAAACAATAATTAAAAAAAAAACAAAAACAAACCATAAAACACTAAAACAGGAGCAGAGTCTCATGCTGGGTTGAAAGCCAAGGAATAAAAATGGGTTTTAAGACAAGTTTTAAAAATGGACAGTGAGGACGCTTGTCTAATATTTACAGGAAGCTTGTTCCATAATTTAGGAGCAGCTACAGAAAAGGCTCTATCCCCTCTGAGCTTCCACTTTGACCTCGGTACCTCCAGGAGCAGCAGATCAGCTGACCTGAGGCACCGAGCAGGAGCGTGGGGGTGAAGGAGCTCAGAGAGGTAGAGTGGGGCCAGACCATTTAAAGATTTAAAAACAAATAAAAGAATCTTAAAATGGACTCTAAAGTGCACAGGTAGCCAGTGGAGGGAGGCCAGGATGGGCGTTATGTGCTCCCTCTTACGTACTCCAGTTAAGAGGCAAGTGGCTGCATTTTGCACCAACTGGAGACGTGCAAGGGATGACTGACTGACTCCAAAATAAAGTGCATTGCAGTAATGCAGCTGGGATGTGATGAAGGCATGGATTACTGTTTCAGAGTGCTGTAGTGTGAGGAAGGGCTTTACTTTTGCCAGCTGTCTAATATGAAAAAAGCTGGACTTCACCACAGCACTAATTTGCCGATCCAATTTAAAATCACTATCCATCTTAAAACCCAAGTTTGAGACTGTTGGCTTAAAATAATCTGCCAAAGGACCCAAGTCAAATGGAGGGGGTTCACAAAGGCCACTGGGACCAAACACCATCACTTCTGTTTTTTTCTCATTGAAGTTAAGGAAGTTCAAGGCCATCCAGGCTTTGATGTTTTCAAGACACTCCAGAAGTGGTGTTAGGGAGAAAGCGTTTTTCTTTTTCAGCGGCACATATATCTGACTGTCGTCAGCATAAAAGTGAAAAGAGAGGCCATGCTTTCTCAGGATGGAGCCCAGTGGCAGTAAATACATTGAGAAGAGCAGGGGCCCTATCGACCCCTGTGGAACCCCATACGGCAGTTGAGCAGAGCTGGATTTTAAAAGTTCCAAGGCTTACACTCATGCTTCTGTCAGCCAGATAAGATCTGAGCCACTCCAGTGCAGTACCACAGACACCCACTAGGTGGCGTAGCCAAGCCACTAGGGTGTTGTGGTCCACGGTATCAAAAGCTGCAGTTAGGTCCAACAGGACAAGAATGACATGATCACCAGAGTCATTTGTTAATAAGATATCATTAAAAAGCCGTAGTAAGGTTGACTCAGTGCTGTGCAGGGTTTTGAAGCCTGATTGAAAGACCTCATCCAGTAATGACTAGCTGGGCATGAACAACTTTCTCCAATATTTTTGAGATAGAAGGCAGCTTGGAGATGGGCCTAAAATTGGCCAGCACGCTGCGGTCAAGGCCAGGTTTTTTAAGTAGCGGCTGCACCACTGCATGTTTAAAACTTAGGGGAACGACACCAGAAGACAGGCTGCTGTTTATGATAGCCAGAACTGACTAGCCTATACTAGGGAAAACCTCTTTAAAGAAGCTAGGAGAGACAGCATCACAGGGAGAGCCTGGTGGCTTAATATGACCAACCAGATCTTCTAAAAATGACAGAGACACAGGCTCAAACTTATCAAAAGCTGCAGAACAAGGAACAGGGACAGAGGGGTCAGGTGCAGGAGCTAAGATAGGAGTATTAGCAGTAGCAACCTTATCAATAAAAAAGTGCAGGAAGCTATTGCACATTTCAGGAGATGCCTCCAAGCTGACAGGCTGTGGGGTATTTTTTTTAAATAACACCCGCTGGTTATGACGATTGGCTTCAATGATGTTTGACAGGTATTCTCTTCTGGTCTCTTTAACAGTATTCTGGTAGCAGCGCCAACAGTCCTCAAGGATTTGGAGAGAAACCTGCAGCTTGTCCTTCTTCCACTTACGCTCAGCTTTGCGACACTCCCGTCTAGCTGCGCGAGTTGTGTCATTAAACCAGGGCTGAGCTCCTCTGTGTTAACAGAGGCAGGGCTGACAGACATAGAGCTGATCAAAAGCCACAGAGAAATGGCCAGCAGTAAAAGAGTTAAAAATCTGACGGCTCTGAACAGGAGCGCCAAATTTAACATCAGCACAGGAGAAAGCAACTTCAAACAATACTGGCATATGATCAGAAATCAAATCGTCACAGATCTCCAAGTTAGATACAGATAAACCATGAGAGAGGACGAGGTCTAATGTGTGTCCATGTTCATGTGTGGGGCCAGACACACACTGAACCAAATTAAAAGAGTCAATAAGGCTTAAAAAGTCCTTCACCAACGGCTTATCAGGGCAACACACGTGAATGCTAAAATCCCCGAGGAAAGGGCACGGTCATATTTAGGCATGATTTCAGCCAGAAGACCAGAAAAGTCATACACGAAGTCCTTATTGTATTTGGGGGGGTCGGTAAATGACAGCGCACAGCACCGGGTCGGAACGACCCACCTCAAATAAAGCCACTTCAAAGCTGGAAATTGAGGACGAGACGGTGCGCTGCTTACATTTAAAGTCGTTTTTATAAACTGTCGCCGTTCCTCCTCCACGACCCGACGTCCGAGGGGAGTTAAAGTAAGAGCAGTCGGCAGGTAAAAGTTCGACCACAGGGCTGCACTCACCGACACCGATCCAAGTCTCTGTCATACAGAGGAAGTCCAGGCCACGGGAGCTGAAGAAGTCCCTCAGGGTGAAAGTCTTGTTCGCCAGGGATCTAGCGTTCACCAATCCAATCCTGGTGGTGGGAGCTGCGGCCTGAGGTCCGGTAGAACGGTGGGCAGAAGGGGGCAGAGACGGCGGGGGTGGAGTCCTTCAAAAGAGCCGGTGACCGGCACCAGGCAGGCGTTGATGGGGTCGAGGAAGCGCGAGAGGAGGGAGCAATCCGTGTCCTGTCCGAGAAATGGACGAAGAGCGTGTCATGCAGAGCTTCAGCTTCACCAGCCGACCGCCGCGTCTACCGCGGCGACGGGAACGCTTGCGCCGGGAAGGTAGGGCCGAGGCCCGGTACAGGTGAGGCGGGATTCCCGCCAGAAACGGGGTGAGGTATACTGTCCGCCGTGATCAAATGTACTTAAGTCACTGACATTCGGCCGGATAAACAAAAGAGACTGGCGATCATACACCAGCAGAGACTCAATTTGTTTAGTGCCAATGATGAAAAACAATAAGCACACTAAGAATTGCAGGAACACCGGACGGTCAGCCACACACACTGGCGCCATCTTGGGGTATAATCTCCCCATTGGATTTTCCAAAATTTTTCATCAGTCCTAACAGAATGAGTCTCCTGTAGAAAAATACATTGTGATTTTTTATCCTTACAAAACAAAAAAATGGCTTTACACTTAATGTACACTTTTTCAACCCCCTAACATTCAATGAAATAAAGGAAATTGTGATTGTTTCAAATGCGCTTAACTTCATTTTTTCTGTGCAGGAATGAACATGTTGTCCTTAACAGCATCACATCAAAAACATACCAACTTGCAATTTGAATCTATAAACCTTTTTGAACAGTTAAATCAGTTTAGCTTTCATCCGGCAAGATTCTGACTTACAATAGGCTATAAGTTTTACAAGTACTTTGCTTTCTGTAAACATAAGTGTATCTTACCATGTATCTGAATTTCTGCTTAGTAGGAGCATTTGTATGTTCAACCAGTGCCTGAGTGTTAGCTTACTATACGCAGCATTTACGGGTTAACTCTGCGTCCATCAATGAGTGCATATCCTTCTCTTAAGGAGGCCTTCATCCCGTTGTGTCTGGCTTCTTGCACCTTGGGCCACAGCTTTGCACGGGCCTCGCGATCTTCCTTTGAGAAGTCCTCCTTGAACTGAATGTTCATCTCTTTGCATACTCTTGCCTCTCTTGATCTCTTCCATATTTCATCACGAACAGTTCGCATGGCAAACTGGATGATTACAGGTCTGGGTATCTTGTTGGTAGCTGCATCGTTCCTCTTTCCCAAGCGGTGCACTGTGTCTACTGACTCGCGGAGTTTCTCCACTGATACCGGGATTACTCGTGTAAGGATATCACAATCACAGTCTCTCTCGTGTCCTCTTTTTCTTTTTCGGGAAGGCCCATCAGTCTGAGATCCCTCCTTCTCTAATATCTGGCTTGCTCCAAACACATCTGCTTCAGTGAGACATTTTCTTTTTTCAGCAACAATATTTCTTCTTTCATTTCGCTTATTTCTGTCTTATTTTCACTCACTGCTTGTGTGTTAGCTTCCATCTGACTTTCAAAGGTTTTAAGTCTGTCATCTTGTTCATCAAACCTCTTTATCAGAGCCTGAATTGCATTGAAGATGGTTTAATTTGTAATCTCGATCGGCTGTTTGTTTGATACGAAGGCGTATTAGGGCCATATAAGTAAAAAAAAACTGACCTGGAGGAGGAGGGGGGTAATATTCTGAGAAAAAAACTCAGAATTTCTGAGATTAAACTCACAAATTTGTCAAAAAAAAGGTGTTTTATTCTGCCAAGCAATCACGTAGCCTCACTTTGCAACATTGGAGAGAGGTCGCTCGTCGTTAGGAGATACTTGTTATCTTAGCCCAGAGTCACCATATCATCCTAAGCATCAGGACTTTGAAAAGATACTGCAAGAAACTGGGCCTGTTTCGAAGAAAAAATCATACAAATCTGGATGAGGTGATAGCTTTTGTTCACCAGGAGCTGCAACAGACCGGGCAGATGCAAGGCTATCGCTGGTTACATTTACAGGCGATTCAAATGGGTTTCGTGGTCCAGCAAGACACCATACGCCAAATTATTAGATTAATAGAGCCTCAAGATGTGGATGTTCGGAGAGCGCAGCGTCTCAGGCGCCAACAGTACAGCACCAAAGGACCCAATGCCCTTTGGCACATGGATTCTTATTGTAGTGAGACAGCAGGTGGAGCTGTCTCGCTGCAAAAAGACTAATTATGGATTATTGGATACACCTGTGAGACGCCAGGTAGAGAGCCGAGATTTAAAAAAGGGGTTCAATCTGTGATGAGGGGAGAGCTGTGTGGACGTCTTGTTTGTTTGGCGGCGTTCAGTTCTGGATTCCAGTTCTGTTTCCTCAACCTCGTTCAGGTAAGACAATATGATATTAATATGAAAATCTATTTACAATGATGATCAATTCAATGCACAAATAGTAGGCCTGTACCAGCTGCACTTTATAATTTATGATTGATTAAACTGTATATAGAGAAGAAGACTCCCATTAAACAATCAGGGACTGGAGGTCTTCATTTAGGAAATATTTAATTATAATTCTTCATCCACAGATGGTGCAGGTGATGGCACAGATGAGTAGATGTGGTGTAGGTGGTGGTGGTGGTGGTGATGATGACGTTGGTCACCATGGCAACATGTGTAAACAGTTTAACTGAAGGCTATTTTGTAACATTCGATAAACATAAAAACTTACTGTAATAAACATTACAATATATCTCATATTGATATTAGCCTATTACTGATGACAAAACAACTTTTTTGCTATTTGTAGAACTAATAACGGAAAACCAAATGGCAAAAAAGTTGTGTCAAACTCATTTTAGTTCAGGGGCCACAAACATCCCAGTTTGATCGCAAGTGGGTCAGATCAGCAACACCATTAGATAGTAATGTCTGTCTATCTATCTATCTA
Organism: Scomber japonicus; assembly: GCF_027409825.1. Taxonomy (NCBI): domain Eukaryota; kingdom Metazoa; phylum Chordata; class Actinopteri; order Scombriformes; family Scombridae; genus Scomber; species Scomber japonicus. The sequence continues at coordinate 2,527,053 of NC_070584.1, read as the reverse complement.
TCTATCTATCTATCTATCTATCTATCCTTTTGCAACTTGTGGTTACCATCAGACTTATGAATAAGTGCATTACAGTGCAAACTGTTTTATTGCATGAGAATGTGTTTAGAGTTTTGCAAAAAGTATCAATGAGAACTGCAAACTGTTTCACTAGGTGTTTATGGTATTGTCAAAACAGTTTTCGATTTACTAATGGGTTTACACTACTGAGCACTTGATTCAGACAATGGCTTTATATTTATGGTTTTAGGATTTGGCAGACACTGTTGTCCAAAACAACTTAAAATATGTTTGGTTTTAGCCATTCAGAAAAAAAACTTCATTACATGATGTTACTGATGGCTTAATGTATAATATATACAACTACTTCAATGCAGCTAAAGCCAATTTCTTAACTGAACTGTTCTGAATGCTCCTGATACCTTCAAAGGGACAATAGTAAAAGTAACAATGGTTGGAATGTTCTGATTGCTTATTTGATTTATGAGCTCAAGGCTGGAAAATCTACCAAACTGATTTTTTTTTTTTTAACATGCAATGACAATAAAAAAAATGTCTGCTTCCCTGAAAGCACGTCATAGCTACAGACCTAATTGTCAGTGTTGGGGAGTAGTTCAATAGCTAAAGTGCATTATGTAGTAGTTGGGTGTTTCAATTACGTTCAAATTTGAGTAGCTTATTCAGTGCTGAACAATTTGGAGCGATTTACTTTTATTATATTATTTACAATCTACATATTACCCTATGTCTCCGGATTCCATTCAACAACTGATGCATAGCCTCTCCTTTAAAACACATGGTTATACCCAAGTGAGGTTTTGCCTGTCCTCCATTACAAAATCAAAGCCACACTGTCAGTTCAGTTGTTGCTCCACATAACTATGAGTACCAGGCTCCAATTTTACACAATGTTATTTAGATGTATTTGTTTGACAAAATACACTTTTGAACATAGTTTCTAGGAAAAAAGATTTATTAAACATACCTGCATGTCTTGTATATTGAACAGTAATTTGATAAGTATGCCATAGAAATGTCTGACATCAACCCAATACAATGGACCCCAGTGAGCCTTCTTTTTTGTGGTGGACAGCACTCAGGTAAACTGAAAATGTTTTCTGGTGTTTGTTTTGTTTGTCTCCTTTGAACAATGTATTATGCATTGGAACTAAAAATTAAAATCTTATAAAAGAAGTAGCTGCCCTGCAAATACATAACTGACTGCAGAAGTGCAAAGAGAACCCAAATATTTAATAATTGCTCTGTTACATGCCAGGCAGATGTGTGTGTGTGTGTGTGTGTGTGTGTGTGTGTGTGTGGGGGGGGGTGTCTCCTCCCCTGTGTGTGTTTCTTTCAGGTGCTTGCAACAGAAACGCTGCTCACCTGTGCAGGCAGGCTCGGCTGCTCATTGGCTCTCTACCTTCCCACCTGGCCTATGGTAACAGGGGAGAGGCCTTAAAATGGAGGAAATCCCAGACCTTCCTTCTCTTGGCTTTTGTTTGTGCTGTTGCTACCCTTGTCTGTCTTAGTGGTTTCTCTGATTTGGTTTTGGACTGTATGTGGTGGGAGGTTTTGGGGCTAGGTAAGTTGGGGTACCCTTTACTTTTCACACACACGTAGGTGAAAATTGTTACCTCACTAGGTTTATTGGTTGTGCCACTCCTGTAATGTTTTGAGATGTTCTTTTCTTAGGGAAGCCAGTTAGGCATTTTGTTTGCACTTTATTTTCTCCAGAGGTAGTTTAGGTAGGCCTCCTTTTGTTTTATTAATTTCATTTGTTTTGGCACAATCACATTATCCCATCCTCCCCCACTTCGGTGTGTCTTTTTGTTTTAATGAACCACATTATTCACTTCCACTGATACTTATTTGATTTTTATGGTTGTCGTGTTATTGTCTGCTGACTGGGTCACCAAGTGGACGTAACATGCTCTTCAAACTATTTTCACAGTAAAACCAAGTTTTTGTAACAGGTTTACCTTTTTGTTTTTTTAAAATAAAAACATCCAGTGTGTTAAACACTATCAGAAAAAGAAAATGCATAGTTCAAACTAAATGCAAATGCATTATGATCTTTGTATACAACAATCAATGTTGATAATGCCAAGTCTGCCCTTGACCCCACCCCCCCTAATTGTTACATTGCCTATTCTCAGTGTAGGACATCACAATCCTAAATGGGATCTGTATTCAAGTAGTAGCACCAGTGGGTACAGTTAATGTGCCCGTAAGAGAACAAAACACAGTTGAACAAGAGCTGCACTGTCAATAATCCAGATATTGCTATCCAACACTGCACTGAGTTCTGAACGGAACTGTGGGAAGTTCTCATAGCTCTAGAACACATCCACATGTGTGCCCAATAGGCCGCCTTGTGAATTTAGACATGTTTGACATCTCAATTCTGTCACATGTGATTACATCACTCCCTGTGGTGAAGTGTAGAAACTTTCCAAGTTTCTCTTCATCTAACTCTCTGAGGTACCTTTTTAAGGTGGTTCTCCACCTCCCTTTGCTTTGGTGACATGTCAGGGAACTGAAGGAGTGCTTGTACTTTCTTAGGAGTTGGTTTAAGGTTGCCATACAGCTTGACAAGTTAATTGTGGTTAAGGGTGATGTTTGGCTGTATCACCTCCCTCCAGCAATCTATCACATACATCGGATTTTGGACAAGCTCTTTGTGTGCAATCTCCATAAGGTGTCTCAGCTGCAACTCGTCTTCGACATTCATAGTTCTCAAGGACCTCCAGTAGCGCCTCAATGTCAACTGAGGAGAAATCAAGAGCCTTCTGGAGGACAACGTGATCTTGGCAACTCACAAAATGCATGAAAGTTTCAAGTAAATTACTTAGTTACAAGTAAATTATAAGATTTCCTCAAAAAGAGGAAGGGCCAGCTTGATTGGTAGGTATTGACATGTTTGATAACCTAAAACCAGAACTGCCAATGGCCTTCCAAGTTTCGCAGTTGAAGTCATGCCTGATGAAGGGAACTTTCACTGTGGTTCCTACTGTACCACGATCATAAAATTCACATCTCTAACAACACCAGAACCAACACCCTTTTCCTCTGTATTATCAGGAAGTAGCCGTTTTATAATCAAGGGTTGTGTCAGCACAGCTGGATCCATAAATGCATTGATCATTTCATCCAGGCAGTTGCCATGGTGTATATGGTGACTACCTTAGGAGGAGTGGGTGTTGATGTGGACGGTGGTTGTTGTGGGGGTGCATCATTGGATACATATGACATGAAGGGTAGCTGTTGTGCATCATGGGACGTTGGGGGTGCAACATGGGTTGTTGAGAGTAGCTGTTGTGGGGGTACATCACTGAACACAGTGGTGGGTGGCTGTTGTTGAAGCATGACCTCAAAAGCATATGGTTCTGTGTCATTGTCATCACTTGAATGTTCACTGCCACCTGCAATGAGTATAAATTCATGGTCAAATTCATGCAATGTTAAATCATTGTGGTCGGTGATGAAGTGAGCACCTTGGATATCATAGTAGTTGATGACAGGTGATGACAGCTCATTCTCTTTGCCACCTTCCATGCCACTGCTGAAGGATAGCCCACACCTTTTGTTGCTCACGTCACATATTACAGATAGTGAGATGAACTTGTTTACTTTTCCTTTGAAAAGTTTCTGTCAGAGAAGACTGACCAATGCCCTATACTGTATATTGCCCTGTTAAAAACATGCATCTTTCACATACTAGTACCTTATCATCCTCCAGGCTGTTTATCACTTCTTCTGGGACTCTGCGTTGTCGTAAGAAACCTGACACTGTGATGGCTCCAGGCAGTGCTGTCAAGAAGATAATGATAATAAGACAATAATCAAAACCAAACATTTAAAACAGTTGCGTTGTATCCAGTTAACGCAATATCATAGAAACATTATATGGTAGGATGTTGACTATTAGTATAGGCCATGATTTCATAGATTGCTTTAATTACTGAGAAACACTGCATTGTGCTAAGTTGATGCCTATTCTGTTCCAAAACAGGAAGCTCCCAGTGAAATCAAATGTGCTTTCAGGAGGCTAATTGTTGAGAAAAAGTTAAACATTATCAATTTTATAAAATAATGACAATCAGGATAATAAGAATAAATCGGTATGTTATGTAATGAAATTACTATAAAACAAACAATATTTGATAAGTATTTTTCTCAATCTGAATCTCAATCTTTATTTGTATAGCGCCAAATCACAACAAAGTTATCTCAAGGCACTTTCCACATAGAGCAGGTTCTAAACCAAACTCTTCAGGTTTTAACTTTAAAGAGACCCAAAATTCCCACATGAGCAACAGTGGCAAGAAAAAATTCCCTTTTAACAGGAAGACACCTCAGGCAGGACCAGACTCAGAGTGGGCGGCCATCTGCCTCAACCGGTTGGGTTTGAGAGGAGAGAAAGAAAGGATAGAGGAGAGAAGCACAATGAAAATCAACAATGAAGCTAGAAGGTCCGGGACTGGAATCCGTCATCCGGACGTCTACAGGCCCAGATTACCTGTGAGATGAGAAAGCACAGACAACTCCGGGGAAGAAGTTTAGGTTATTGAATGCATTAATAGAACATGAATGTTAATGGATATAGATGGATGGATAGAGAGAGAGGGAGGGAGGAGGAGAGAGGAGCTCAATGCATCATGGGGGTCCCCCGGCAGTCTAAGCCTATAGCAGCATAAGTCAAGAGCTCAAAGAGCCCTAACTATAAGCTTTATCAAAAAGGAAAGTTTTAAGCCTACTCTTAAATGTAGGGAGGGTGTCTGCCCCCCGGACCAAATCTGGGAGATGGTTCCACAGGAGAGGAGCCTGATAGCTGAAGGCTCTGCCTCCTGTTCTACTTTTAGAGATACTAGGAACCACAAGTAGACCTGCATGCTGGGAGCGCAGTGTTCTAGTAGGTACATAAGGTTCTATGAGCTCTTTAAGATATGATGGAGCCTGATCATTAAGAGCTTTGAAGGTGAGGAGGAGGATTTTAAATTCTATTCTGAATTTTACGGGAAGCCAATGCAGTGAAGCCAAGGTGGGAGTAATATGATTTCTCTTTCTAGTTTTTGTCAGAACACGAGCAGCTGCATTAAACAATAACAACACAAATTTTAACAATATTTTGAGTGTAATTTTTGAAATTCATTGAATTTTGAATCAGATTTTTTTGGTAAACAGCATTGACTTGATCATACTACTAAAACTTCAGGATCCATTAGTTTTAATACACAGTAAACCAAAACACTACCATAACATCTTAGCTGATAACTCAATGTACTTTATTTTTGACAAAACATCCCATGTTTCGGTCGTGACTGTCCATTTTTCGGTAGTGACATATGTGTGTCCTTTTGTCACTACTAAAACAACCAAGTCACCATGAAATTTCACCATATGTTTCTGTTGTGACAAAAAAAACATTTTTTGAGTCCATCTCAAAGATGCTAGACAGCACATGGTTAGTTAAAACAGTTCTGAACACACATTAAATAAAACTCATGTTTGTTTAATTGCAGAAAATGGGTGTTTGGTGACGATTCTCAAGGTTACACACCGACTTTTTAGACTTTTGAACATGTTTACTTCAAAATGATGAAACCTATTTGCTCCACATGCAGACACGAGCAAGAGGGGGGCAGACATACTTCCTGATCATAAATGTAGGGGTGCGGCTAAAATCAGTCTCAGTCCACAGACTAATATGTTCAGTGTTTCGGTAGTGACTTCAAAATTGAGGACAGCTTTTTTTACATTACATTCCCTGAATTAGAAATTAACATCTAAGATTTATAAACTTAAATGCTTTTTAAATTGTTTTTTTTGTTGGGGGACAGCAGTTTGCATCTGTAGATTTGGCCCATATAGCACCTTTTAGTCTTCTAACCACTCAAAGCTCTTTTACACTACATGTCACATTCATCCATTCACACACATTCATACAGTACACTGCTGGCAGGAGCTACCACACAGGGTACCAACCTGCTCATCAAGATTATTCTCATTCTCACAGACACACACACTATTGGCACAACCATCAGGAGCAATATTGGGTTCAGTATCTTGCCCTAGGACACATCAACATGTGGACTGGAGGAGCTGCTTTATCTCCTGAACCACAAACTACACACAACACTTTGTTTCCCTTTTTATTCTTCATGAAGGAAGGTTTATAATAACAGCAGCCAGCAGAACTGTGTTCATTATTTAATTTATTTCAACATCATCATCTCATCTCACCAGTAATAATATAAAATAATATAATACATCTATTAAAGAGTCATCCACAGCCCTATAACAATGAGAACTGTGGGTGAAGAGACTGCCTGACAGCAAAGTCACCACCCTGACTTCTGCTCATTGATGACATCATATTCTGTGATGACAGGCCAGTGTTCATCATCATCACTTTACGCTGTGTGTCCATCTTTCACACTGCATGGTTCCAGTTCAGTGATCTTGTGTCTTCCTACATTCAGGAGTCCTGTGGTGGCTGTTGAACTGCTGGCTGAGCATGACATACATGTGAGGGATCACACAGCCAACTGCTTCTCTGGACATTGTTGGAACACCCAAGACCTCAGAATCCACACTGCATGTTTACAGTCAAAACATGAGTCAGAACGAGAGTGGATTTTACTAACTACAAGCAGAACAACAATCAGTCTTCTGTGGTAATGAACAGGTTATGGGTCCTGAAGTGAAAGAAGTCTGGCTCCGTTTTGGCTTGTTGTTAGTACTGTAGTCGAAAGCAAGTTACAACTTGTTGTGTGGTAAAACGATGGGATAGATTTGGCTGTAGTGATCCACAAAGTGGACCTCCAGGCCCTCAGTGATGTAGTCTGGCAGGTCAGAAAAGTCTTTTTTGTTCTCAGATGGCAGGATGATGCACGTCACACCAGCACGACGAGCCTGACAAGAACAAGACAATACAGTTACTAGTTCTACAGTTTACTCATTCTATAGTAAATATGCAAATGAAAAAGATATAAATGACTTCTACAAACCAAGTATATATTTGCAGGCTCTAACGATTGTAAAGTGCTGTAATATTTGTCGATTCATCCAAGCAACACACCTAAATATCTACTGCCCAGATTGTCAGTACATGTGCTGCAGATATGCATGGTCTACAAATTTCTAGTTAGCTGGGAACCATTTCTATCTGTGTGTGTGTGTGTGTGTCTTGTACTTACAGCGATAGTTTTCTCTTTGATTCCTCCCACTGGCAGTATTTTCCCAGTCAGTGACACCTCACCAGTCATGGCTACATTCTGACGTACTGGCTGGTTCGTTGCAAGGGACAACAGTGCGGTGACAATGGTGCAGCCAGCGCTTGGTCCGTCCTTGGGAGTCGCTCCCTACAAAACAAGTGACAGTTGCAGATAAAGTTAACACTGCTGCCAACCACAACAGATTATATGTAGCAGCTTTGAGCACTTCAGTTTTTTTAAAAGGTTCTATTTATAAGAATGAGACATTCCTTCTCATTAGTGACACGAGTCACTGTTAAGTAAGCTGCAGTCAACATCCTGCTGCTTGCACTAGAGAGTGAGCAGCAGTGTGATGTCTTCTTTCTCACTTACACATCTCATAACATCAGGGAGCTTTAACATTGTGTTTTGCACTGTGTTTCAGTTACACACACACACACACACACACACACACACACACACACACACACACACACACACACACACACACACACACACACACACACACACACACACACACACACACACACACACACACACACACACACACAAGCTTCTATTGTTCTGTGGCTGCTGGACAGTGAAAGCCATTCCACCCCACCAAACCTGCAAAAATATGTGTTAATCAACCACCACTCAACCCACAACCCGACCATAATACCATAATCAACCATATATAGTAAACAGTGGTAGGCTCAGTGAGCTGTGGCTGGGGAACAACAAGCTGAGACAGAGAAGCAACACATTGTGGCCAGGGAGCAACTGTTTAGACAACCAACAGAAAAAAGAAAAGATGTTCTGCTTTCGCTCTGGAGCTTTTAGCTGTGTGTGCTGGGGAGTGGGTGACTGGTCATTGCGGAGGCATTTTGTTTTGCAGCGTGTTGATGTCAGTCTTGATGGGGGCAGCTAGCTGTCTCATTAACAACTAGAGAGCTAATATCTCCTCAGACAGCACCGTTTTTGTTGTGTTGTTATGCTGCTTGTTAGTTGACATTAGTGGAAAAGAGGAAAAACACAAAAACGTCACGTCCAGATCGGTCCACAGCCTTTACAGACAACTGAGAAAGTCGGGGAAGGTCTCCATACAAATGCTTCACAAGTCTTACAAATAGAACCTTTAAAATGCTACTCAAAGAAAAAGAATTTTCTCTTGCATAATTTTGAGTAGCTATTAAAGAATAAGTAAAACAAATAAAAAGAGTAATGAGTTAGTCATTTAATAATAGTACATTATCAACATGTTTACCTCAGGGACATGCAGGTGTAGGTGGGAGTTGACCAGGAAGTGATTTTCTGGTTGCTGTGTCATCAGGAAGGTTCTGGCAAAGGTTGACGCTATCTTAGCACTTTCCTTCATGACATCACCCAGCTGACCTGTGGAGGAGCACCAGCACATGGTCCATGTATCAGACTGATGCTTCATTGGCTCCTAAAATGACTGAAGAGTGTTTGATGAACCTGCAGAGTGACCCAGTTCATGGCTTTCTTAACTGACCTGTGACCTCCAGTGATCCCTCTCCCTTTGAGTCTGCTCCTCCAGGAGGACGTCTCAGTGATGTCTCTATGAACAACGTTGTCCCTCCTACACACAGGACAAGATGCTCATTTTCTATTGGTGTGTGTGTGTGCAAGGCCGTAGAATGAACAATTTGCAAAATTGGGTCAAGTCCAATTCACAAAAGTAGAAAACATATTTCTGGCGATTTTCAAGTCGCAGTTCTACTGCAGCGAATAGTTTTCTGAAAGTGAGCACTATATAACTGTGACTTAAAAATCTCCAGTAATATGCTGTGTATATTTGTGAATATACCGAGGACATGACCTTGGTGTCCTCAATGGTAGCTACGGCTGTGTCTGTGTGTGTGTGTGTGTGTGTCTCACCCATAGCAGTCCATGCCAGACCCATAACCACTCCAGGGGGTGTGACATCATACATTCTGTCCACTGTGAAAAGGGGTTTACCCACGTAGTCCTGCAGGTTGTCAGGGGAAACACTCACTGTGGTTTGTTTCCCGCTGACGATGGAGAACGCCACCTTACGGAAAACCTGACAGAAGACAGACACAAAGAAATAATGTTCCTTTCATCACACAGAGCCACAGCTCCCCTGCAGTTATTGATTTCCTGTTTCATAGCAGTGAGTACAAGATTAGTTTCATCCACATGAGCCTGTTCCACAACCATGCACAGCACACACAAGCAACTCCTGTTGGTCCTACTAAAGTAGCTGTAGGATTCAGTGTTCTGATGATTAAGACCAGAATCTCTGTTCTGAGTAATTTAGGCTACGTTCAACACAGCAAGCCAAAATCAGATTTTTAGCCAATCTAGATTGGAACCAGATGGCTCTTATGAAGTCTGAACAGTCATAAATCACATGAAATCCAATTTTTGCAACCCAGATTGAAACCACCTTTGGTAGTTTCAAATCACATTTGGACAGATGTGTCTGAGTCTGAACAGCTCCAAAACACTCATATTGGATTTGACTCTCTCTACATTTCTACGCTACGTCACTCTATGCGACACCAGACCCGCGCTTATTCCAGTTGTTGTTGCTAGGTGATATCACTGGAGGCAACGGAGGACGTTGAAAACATCAGTCCATGGACAGAGGACCAAACCATATTCTTAATCTTTGGGGAGATGGCTCCGTTCAAGCGAAGCTCGAGGGTTTGTTGTTGCTGTCGCTGTCGCAATTATATGAAATCACACAATACACGCTAGATGACACCTCCGCTCTGACAACGTTGCCACGGCAACCTGTCAGATTGGTCATTAATGTGGCCCAGTCTGAACAGAGCCAAATCCAATTTGGACACTTGCTAAAAACAGTGTGAACAGTCAGGCCTAAAAATCTGATTTGAGAAGGAATCAGATTTGCCTGCAGTGTGAACGCAGCCTTAAAGACATGTGAGCTGTAGTTTAGTAGTTCCAGAACAAAGCTTCACAGTGTTTTACCTTCTCCACTTGTTTCTGCAGGTTCCTGACTCCAGACTCCCTGCAGTACTGTTTGATGAGCAGACTGAGGGCTTCAGATGAGATTGAGGCTTTCTCCTCAGTCAGCCCACATAGAGAGCGCAGCTGAGGGACCAAGTACCTCTGCACACACACAAGAAATGGAAATCAAAACCATAATGTATAAGAAAAGGCATATTACACTTTTACTAGCTGCTGAATGCTGTGAACAGAAAACAGTCCACTATTATGAAGCATATAGAGCAAACACAAAACATAATTTATTTATTTTCCCCCATAGTCATATTTGTAAGTTAGTGTCACCTCAGCGATAGCCAGCTTCTCCTGGGCCACGTATCCAGACACATTAATCATCTCCATCCTGTCTCTGAGCGGCTCTGGGATAGTGTCAATCACATTGGCCGTGCAGATAAACAGAACCTTGATAGGAGCAGACAGAACAGGAAGTGGTTTACAAAGATTGCATTTTCACAAAGAACTGTGGAACTGTATATAAAGAGCACATACCTTTGACAGGTCGACAGGAACATCCAGGTAGTGGTCAAGAAAGTTGGCGTTCTGTTCAGGATCCAGAAGCTCCAGCAGTGCTGAGGATGGATCACCCTGGTAACCACGACCCATTTTATCCACCTGTTGATGAAAGGTTAGAGAAAGACGGATTATTATTAACAACCTGAGACAACAAACATGCTGAACACTGTTCACACACTGTCTGCACAAGTTTCCTTTTCATAAGAGTCCTGTTTATTTTAAAGGATTTCTCTCCGTGCACACATATTGACTGCACTTTATGAGTAACACTATACTAATACTGGCTGTTTCATTGTGATTCTGATATAGCTAGGTAGCTTCCTGAGCTACTACCTTATCGTGGTGGAGGGGTTTGCGTGTCCCAATGACCCCAGGAGCTCAGTTGTCGGGGGCTTTTATGCCCCTGGTAGGGTCTCCCATGGCAAACAGGTCCGGGGGGAGGGGCCAGACAAAAGGTAGCTCAGAAAACCCCAATGATGATTACGACGGATGGTTTTTCGTGTCCCTTGCCCAGACGCGGGTCACCGCCCCCCCCCCCGCCCGGAGCCAGGCCTGGGGGTGGGGCTCGGGGGCGAGCGCCTGGTGGCCGGGCCTTCGCCCATGGGGCCCGGCCGGGCACAGCCCGAATAAGGGACATGGGACCCCGCTCCCACAGACCCACCACCAGTGGGAGGGGCCAAAGGGGTCGGGTGTAATGTGAGCTGGGCGGCAGCCGAAGGCGGGGACCTTGGCGGTCCGACCCTCGGCTGCAGAAGCTAGCTCTAGGGACGTGGAACGTCTCTGGTGGGGAAGTAGCCTGAGCTGGTGCGTGAGGTTGAGAAGTTCCGGCTAGATATAGTCAGCCTCACCTCGACGCACAGCAAGGGCTCTGGAACCAGTCTCCTCGAGAGGGTTTGGACTCTCGTCCACTCTGGAGTTGCCACTGGTGAGAGGCGCCGGGCAGGGGTGGCAATACTTATTGCCCCCCGGCTTGGTGCCTGTATGTTGGAGTTTACCCCGGTAGCTGAGAGGGTAGCCTCCCTGACTGTTGTTTGTGCCTATGGTCCAAACAGCAGCTCAGAGTATGCTGGTGCTGGAAAACACTCCCCCTGGGGATTCCTTCGTTCTGTTGGGGGACTTCAACGCCCATGTTGGTAGCGACAGTGAGACCTGGAAGGGTGTGATTGGGAGAAACGGCCCCCCTGATCTGAACCCGAGCGGTGTCCTGTTATTGGACTTCTGTGCTCGTCACAGATTGTCCATAACGAACACCATGTTCAAGCATAAGGGTGTCCATATGTGCACTTGGCACCAGGACACCCTAGGCCGCAGTTCGATGATTGACTTTGTAGTCGTGTCGTCGGACTTGCGGCCGCATGTCTTGGACACTCGAGTGAAGAGAGGGGCGGAGCTGTCAACTGATCACCACCTGGTGGTGAGTTGGCTACGATGGTGGAGGAGGATGCCGGTCAGACCTGGCAGACCCAAACGCATTGTGAAGGTCTGCTGGGAACGTCTGGCAGAGTCTTGCTATGGCCTCAAGGTGGTCGGCCCCTGTCGGGGCGGCAATCCCCGAACCCGCTGGTGGACACCGGCGGTGAGGAGTCCTATAGGGCCTTTTTGGCCTGTAGGGCTCCGGAGGCAGCAGACAGGTACCGGCAGACCAAGCGGAGCGCAGCTAAGGTGGTCGCTGAGGCAAAAACCCTGACATGGGAGGAGTTCGGCGAGGCCATGGAAAAAGACTTCCGGACGGCTTCGAAGAGATTCTGGACCACCATCCGGCGTCTCAGGAGGGGGAAGCAGTGCACTGTCAACACTGGCTGTGTCCCAATCTGGTCCCAATTGCGAGGCTGCATCCTCGAAGTACGCATTTAGAGGCCGATTACGTCACAACGCCGCGCGAAGGCTGTCCCAATTCGAAGACTCCTTCAAATGCAGCCTTGAAATGCGGCCTTCTTTTCCCTCTTTTTCGAGGATGCACCGCTACTATCCTTCGCGGCCTCCCAGATGCTCCCAGATCCCAAGATCCTTTGGGATCTTCAGTGCCGCGAAAACACAACAATGGCGACACCAACAGGTGAAGACTTTTCATTCAAGTGTAAGTATTGGTTTGTTTTATTTAATTATTTGTACTTATTACTACTTATACTTTTATACTTTTACTAATTACTTATATTTTATTACTTCACTTATTTTTTTATATTATATATATATATACAGTATATATATATTTACATATTTACTTATATTTATATATATACATATATATATATACACAGTCACTATTATATGTTATACTTCATTATTATGATAATTTTTTGCTATATTAGAACCCTTTTGTCTGTTAACATAGCATCCCTGTGTTTACCTTTTCTCTTGCTTCGCTCTGTGTTTAGAACAATACTGGAAAAGATGGGCATGGAGGGGAAGGTCCAGCCCCACCAGGCGAAAAAGAAGTGGTGATTTTATGTTAATGTTATAAAATAAAAAATATTGTCAATTGTTACACGTTGTCTATTCCATTTAGTATTTACAACTTAAGTACAATTTATAACAGGGTTAACAAACGGCATAAAGTGCTACTGTTCAGGAAGAACAAGGGATTAAATATTTTCTTTTATTATCAAGTGATGAAACATTTAACTATTTACAAAAATTACATCAGGAATAACTATTTACAGATTATTATTATTTTATTATTCTTTCTCTTGTGTGTTTTCCTTCTTTCTTCTCCTTTCCTTTATTCTTCTCCTTTCTTCTCTCTTATAATTTTGTCAGCTTTTTCACCGTCTTTTCGGTCGTGGCGTCTTTCTCGTCTTATGGGAGGGAACAGCTGGTGACGCAACCAGGAAATGCCTCGAAGGCTAGACCGTCTCATTTAACAAAGGTTGATGCGTCCTTCGGAGGTTCCTCAGAAGGCTGCATCCTTCGAAGGCCGCAAAGGCCACGTACTTCGAGGATGCAGCCTCGCAATTGGGACCAGATTGGGACACAGCCACTGTGTACGGTGGGGACGGTGTGCTGCTGACCTCGACTCGGGACGTTGTGGATCGGTGGAAGGAATACTTCAAAGACCTCCTCAATCCCACCGACACGCCTTCCGGTAAGGAAGCAAGGCCTGGGGACTCGGGTGGGGATTCTCCTATCTCTGGGGTGGAGGTCGCTGAGGTGGTTAAAAAGCTCCTCGGTGGGAGGGCGGGTGGATGAGATCCGCACCGAGTTCCTCAAGGCCCTGGATGTTGTGGGGCTGTCATGGTTGACACGACTCTGCAGCATCGCGTGGACATTGGGGGCAGTGCCTCAGACTGGGGTGGTGGTACCTCTTTTTAAGAAGGGGGACCGGAGGGTATGTTCCAATTACAGGGGAATCACACTCCTCAGCCTCCCTGGTAAGGTCTATTCGGGGGTGCTGGAGAGGAGGGTCCGTCGGGTAGTTGAACCTCGGATTCAGGAGGAGCAGTGTGGTTTTCGTCCAGGCCGTGGAACTGTGGACCAGCTCTACACCCTCTGCAGGATCCTTGAGGGTGCATGGGAGTTTGCCCAACCAGTCCACATGTGTTTTGTGGACTTGGAGAAGGCATTCGACCGTGTCCCTCGGGGAATCCTGTGGGGGGTTCTCCGGGAATACGGGGTTCCGGACCCCCTGATAAGGGCCGTCCGTTCCCTGTACGACTGGTGTCAGAGCTTGGTCCGCATTGCCGGCAATAAGTCGGCAATCCTGTTCATAATTTTTATGGACAGGATTTCTAGGCGCAGCCAGGGTATGGAGGGGGTCCGGTTTGGTGACCTCAGGATTGGGTCACTGCTTTTTGCAGATGATGTGGTCCTGTTGGCTTCATCATTCCGTGACCTCCAGCTCTCACTGGATCGGGTTCGTAGCCGAGTGTGAAGTGGCCGGGATGGGAATCAGCACCTCCAAATCCGAGGCCATGGTCCTCAACCGGAAAAGGGTGGAGTGCACTCTCCAGGTCGGAGATGAGATCCTGCCCCAAGTGGAGGAGTTCAAGTACCTCGGGGTCTAGTTCACGAGTGAGGGAAGGATGGAGCGTGAGATCGACAGGCGGATCGGTGCGGCGTCTGCAGTAATGCGGACTCTGCAAAGATCCGACGTGGTGAAGAGAGAGCTGAGCCGAAAGGCTCAGCTCTCGATTTACCAGTCGATCTTCGTTCCTACCCTCAACTATGCTCATGAGCTTTGGGTAGTGACCAAAAGAATAAGATCGCGAGTACAAGCGGCCGAAATGAGCTTCCTCCGTAGGGTGGCTGGGCTCTCCCTTAGAGATAGGGTGAGAAGCTCAGTTATCCGGAGGGAGCTCGGAGTAGACCCGCTGCTCCTCCGCATCGAGAGGAGCCAGATGAGTTGGCTCGGGCATCTAATTAGGATGCCTCCCGGACGCCTCCCTGGTGAGGTGTTCAGGGCACGTCCCACCGGTGGAGACCCTGAGGAAGACCCAGGACATGCTGGAGAGACTATGTCTCTCAGCTGGCCTGGAAACGCCTCGGGATCCCCCGGGAAGAGCTGGACGAAGTGGCTGGGGAGAGGGAAGTCTGGGCTTCCCTGCTTAGGCTGCTGCCCCCGCGACCCGACCCCGGATAAAGCGGAAGAGGACGGTACGGTACGGTACGGTATATATGATTCTATTTCATATGAGTATGCGATTGCATCTCATTATTTCTACAGATTTGTCAGGTGCACATTCATGCTGCTGATCTCCTGTTCTACCACATCCCAAATTCTATTAGGTTCATATCTGGTGACTGTGGAGGCCCCTGAAGTACACTGAACTAATTGTCATGTTCATGAAAGCAGTTTGAGGCCACTTTTGCTTATTAACAAGCTGGCAGCAGCCATTCAAAGAGGAGTAAATTGTTACATGGTCAGCAATTATACTCAGAAAGGTAAGCTGTGGTATTTAAAGCTGTGGTAAAAAAGCTTTTACTAATAAGTTTAAAATGTGGTTCACTAAAAGTACAGGCATGTGAAGCAGCTCAGTATATCAGGGGTTAGCTTTAAGTTGATTTTAGCTATACAAGTCTTGATTATTAGGCATTAGGTTAACATTTTGAAAAGTGAACCCAAGGAAACTAATCTAGGAAGTGTATAACATTGATGGTAGCTGTTTACATTGATTGTCCTGGACTGTGTGAGCTTGATAACATACAGACTGTTTGAGTGTTCATACTGTAGCAGAGGCAAAGGACCCGTGTTATAGAGTATGTAATATGACTGAACATACAAATAATGCTAGTCCACATGTCACTTATAGTACATTCAAACAGGCAAAGTGACTCCGCCCCTGGCTTAACATCTAAAATGAACTCAAACTAAAAAGAATCATTCGCTCACTGCACATAGATAATAGCACAGTGAATATTATTGCTGCTCTGATATGGATTTACATTGAACTCACACACAGAGAGTGAAAAAGCGACAGCACCATACTGACCTCATCTATTAGTACCAGAGGGTTCTCTGTCTTGGTTTTCTTTAGACATTGGATAATCTTCCCTGGCATCGCTCCAACATATGTCCTCCTGGATACACAGACACACACACACAGACACACACACACACACACACACACGGACACACACAGGGACACACACACGGACACACACACACACGGACACACACACTTTAGAAAATAATTTCCCCATATTTCCTCAAAGATGAACCATCACATTGAGGTACAGTTAATTCTAGCATAAGCTGTTCCTCTGCTCACTGCCCACACAGAGCTTTGTACACAGTACTGACTATGTGTGAAGTGTTCCTCTCTAATACTGCCAGTATTGACCTGTGTCCTTTAATCTCAGCCACATCGGTCATTCCTCCCACGCTGAACCTGAAGTACTGTCTGTTGAGGGCTCTGGCTATTGAGCGAGCGATGGAGGTCTTTCCCACACCAGGAGGACCGTAGAAACACAGGATCTTCCCCTGAGTGGAGCCACGCAGCTGGCTCACTGCTATAAACTCCTGCACAGAGACACATAGACAGAGAAGAGGTCTGCTTCATTCAAATGTTTTACAAATTCTATTTCATACTTTTAAAAAAAAAAAAAAAAGGTATATGGGTAATTGACATGATGCTACTTTTTTGTTTCCATATGCTTTAGTCAAATTTAAAAAGGTTAGTTCGGGTCAGTTAAAATTTGAAAATAAACACATTAATAACTTGCACACATTCTTTTCTTGTGGACCTAGAAATACTGTCTTATAATGATCTCAGAGGACAAGTAGTACTTCTAAGGAGGGGCAACACTTGGAGTGGGTTAAGAAATATTAACATTTCACAGTGGATGACAGAAGTGAAGTGGTGAAAAAAGTTCTATTAACTTATATGTATGGGAGATGAATGGCAGAGACAATGATTGAGACTGAGGCTGAACTGAAACATTGTATACACTCTGCTTTGCATCTTTGTGGAGAAGGATTCATACTGCAGCAGGATAATTAAAGGCGTGTGTACGTGTGTATTTGCTGACCAATATACGTTTCTTAACATCATCCATTCCATAATGGTCTTCTTCTAGAACCTCGTTGGCTCTGTCTAGTAATAAGTTCTCTTCACTGTTGGTGCCCCATGGCATGCTGGTCAGCCAGTCCAGATAGTTACGGGTCACACTGAAACACACACACACATATTATTGGTAAGAGTTTGTATTGTATGTGCATTAGTGCTAAACAAATGAAACTTGTAGAGGTTTAACTCAGGACAGTCAGATGTGTAACGCAGAGTAAAGGTTAACCTGACCAGAATAAACAAACATTTATCACACAATCTAGAAGAAAGTCAAGTCAAACCTGCTGCAGTAACACTTTACTTAAAGCGCCTTATTTGACATTCATAAGAGGTATACAGACATTAAATTCATGTTTGTATCACTCTATAATGCACCTGCAAGCATGTGTAAGGATATTTTATGTGTTTATTAATGTAATTTATTCATATTTATTTATCAACAATTAGAATTTCTCCTGAAGACATATTTAGGAGTTCAAGGTGATACCCTCCTGGAATAAGCAGGTTTATTATTAGAGTCATTTTTTCTCTTTCTTTCTCTCTTCCCTTTTTTCTCTTTTTCTATGAATTTATTATGAATTTAAAATGACTACAATATACTGCAAACAATTTAAATCTGTACTGTAAATGTTATTGATTTACTTTATTTATTAATGTTCATTATATTGTATCATCACATTTATTATGATGATAAATATGTAGCCTATATTACATGAGCAAGATAAAATGAAATTATGACAATAAATAAAGTATTAAAAAATGATAATTAGTGTTCAAACCCTGAAGAGGAAGAAGCCTTCTGTGTTTGTGATAGTTTATTACAGTAGTTGTTGACCAATACATTAAGTAACAGCTATATGTGCTTCTAACTACATTACAGTGTTATAAATGTTATATTATAAACTATTAATAACTATTAATACATGGCTGATGAATGTTAAATAGAGGGACTTAAGTCAAACATGTACTACAGATGACATCAGAAAATATTCCAAATAGAGAGATATCTTAGAAGTTAGTGGGACAAAAGTAAGACCAACTTGAACTCTGAGGAGTGGTTGTCCAGCAGTCCCAGTTTGTTGAGTTCTTCATTGATGACGTCCATAATGTGCTGAGGGACAGTCCTGTCTTTGAGTCTCTCTCTAAACTTCTCCTCGATGGCTTCCTTATCCTCTTTCTCCAGACCCAGCTCCTGAAAAGCCACAGCAACAAAACATTTTTAATAGGTCCAAGTTCACATGAGAGCACTACTAAACACTCATCTGTTCTGGTGAAAATCACAGCAAAGCTCAGGAAAAGCTGCTGTCACAGATCATTTGTGATCACATTGGTATTGTGGTGACTAAATGTTTGACAGTGAATCTGACACATTCTAGGTGTGGACACAATCTAATATAATCCTGTAAAATTAATATAACCTGAGACAGGAGATTTCTGTTTTTCCTTAGAGGTTGAATATGTGGCAGTTGATCTGATGTGACAGACAAGAAGAAGACAAAGTTTGTTCTACCTTCTTAATGATCTTGAGTTGCTCCTGCAGCAGGTACTTCCTGTGCGTCTGCTTGATCTTTTCTTCCACCTGTGAGTAGAGCAAGGGGACAGATGAATGATTGAGGAGTGTGAGCAGAGCAGTAGCTCATATGTGTTTGGTGATGACCTCTGACCTCTCGTCCCAGTCGCTGCTGTAGTTTACTGAGCTCAAACTCCTTTTTGAGCAGAGACAGAGCTTTGTAGAGACGCTTGGGGATCTGCAGAGACACACAGCAGCCAGGTTAAAGGCCTGAACACTGTCTGTACATTGTACAGCTTGAATGACAGATGCTAAACATACATGATAACACCTGGTGTGAACTTCCACACCAGAGCAGCACACAACTGCTTCCCTACATTATCTATGGAGCTGTGGATATGACAGTAACAAACAGACTGCTCACATTGATCTCCTCCAGAACGTCCTGTAGTTCATGTGACTCTGCTCCTGTCAGAGCTGCTCCCATGTCGCTGAGGTATATGGGGTTATCAACCACTCTCTGACCAGCCTGCATCATCTGGAGGACTGACTCTCTGTCACACACACACACACACACACACACACACACACACACACACACACACACACACACACACACACACACACACACACACACACACACACAAAAATTATTGATCATGGTCCAATTAGCAACTTGAGATTTGAAATTACATTAGGGCCAATGCGTTCCACCTCTTTCACTCTCCCCACAGATTGTTTACCTGAGATAGGTTTTTAATAGAAACCCTAAAACACTGACCTGTAGAGAGGATTGAGTGCGATGATGTCCCTGATGGTCTTCACTATCTCCGCTGTCAATGCCTGCAGAGGAACACATATCACAGAGATGATCTTTCCATCTATAATATAATATGATATAATACAATACAATACAATACAATACAACACAATACAATAGGATGGAGGTGTCACATTATTGTATGTGGGACTGATGGAGGATGGAGGTGTTACATTATTATATGTGGGACTGATGGAGGATGGAGGTGTTACATTATTATATGTGGGACTGATGGAGGATGGAGATGTTGCATTATTATATGTGGGACTGATGGAGGTGTTATATTATTATATGTGGGACTGATGGAGGATGGAGGTGTTACATTATTATATGTGGGACTGATGGAGGATGGAGATGTTACATTATTATATGTGGGACTGATGGAGGATGGAGGCGTTACATTATTATATGTGGGACTGATGGAGGATGGAGGTGTTACATTATTATATGTGGGACTGATGGAGGATGGAGGCATTACATTATTATATGTGGGACTGATGGAGGATGGAGGTGTTGCATTATTATATGTGGGACTGATGGAGGATGGAGATGTTACATTATTATATGTGGGACTGATGGAGGATGGAGGCGTTACATTATTATATGTGGGACTGATGGAGGATGGAGGTGTTGCATTATTATATGTGGGACTAATGGAGGGTGGAGGTGTTACATTATTATCTGTGGGACTGATGGAGGATGGAGGTGTTACATTATTATATGTGGGACTGATGGAGGATGGAGATGTTACATTATTATATGTGGGACTGATGGAGGATGGAGGCGTTACATTATTATATGTGGGACTGATGGAGGATGGAGGTGTTACATTATTATATGTGGGACTGATGGAGGATGGAGGCATTACATTATTATGTGTGGGACTGATGGAGGATGGAGGTGTTGCATTATTATATGTGGGACTGATGGAGGATGGAGATGTTACATTATTATATGTGGGACTGATGGAGGATGGAGGCGTTACATTATTATATGTGGGACTGATGGAGGATGGAGGTGTTGCATTATTATATGTGGGACTAATGGAGGGTGGAGGTGTTACATTATTATCTGTGGGACTGATGGAGGATGGAGGTGTTACATTATTATATGTGGGACTGATGGAGGATGGAGGTGTTACATTATTATATGTGAGACTGATGGAGGATGGAGGTGTTACATTATTATATGTGGGACTGATGGAGGATGGAGGTGTTACATTATTATATGTGGGACTGATGCAGGTGTTACATTATTATTAGGGCTGTCAGCGTTAACACGTTAATCGCGATTAGATTAATGTAATCCATAACGCGTTTATTTCTTTTAATCGCATTTTAATGTTGCAAGCCTTTTTGTCCCTTCTACTCACCCGTAGACGGCTCCTCTAGCTGTAGCGCTATGCTTTGAAGTGGCCTCCTGCAGTAAACCTACCGCGCTGATGGAAAGTAAGAGAGCTACTGGACTTTTGAACGGCTTGTTTAACTTTAAAACACTTCCAGACGCTTCAGTTGACAAGTCAAAAGTAAAATGCAACCTGTGTCTAACGCAGTTTAACTACCACCGGCGTACGTTAAGTTTGAGTTAGCACTTCCACGCTAAACACCCAGGTGCAGCCAAGCGAGCCTCAGCTCCACCAAAGTACCATTTTGGAGTGTGGGAGTCGCCGCAAACCCGTGGATGAAAGTACGTCGAAGAAGTTAACCAAAGCAATCGCGAAATGGGTGGCAATTGACTGCAAGACTGTAAGAAATGCTTTACATAATGGGCTTAAAACTGCCTTGAAATGTAAAATAACAGAATTTTAAACATGCAATTCAAAATGTGATTAATCGCGATTAACTACGGAAATTCTGCGATTAATCTCGATTTAAAAAAGTAATCGTTTGACAGCCCTAATTATTATATGTGGGACTGATGGAGGTGTTACATTATTATATGTGGGACTGATGGAGGATGGAGGTGTTACATTATTATATGAGGGACTGATATGTAGGAAGTGTTACTGCTGTACCACAGATTCTACCTTCAGTGTGAAGTGTGTGTTTTGTACCTTGACTTCCTCTGTGACAGTAAACTGTTCATGTTGAATGTTGTCCACTTCCACCATCAGGATGTTGGAGGAGGGCAGGGGCTTCAGCTCTGGGCTCAGGTCAGCTTCTGCAATCTAACCAGCAATAACAAGAACAACAATTAAGTCAGAATTAAGCCAGGTGAGCACTGAAAGAAGTTTTCCTCACTGAAATGATTCCTCTGTGTCCACAGTCATTTAATGCTAAGATACATTTAAAGTAGATAATCAGCTTCTATTGAGCTTCAGCAGTGTGAGTTATTCATATCAAGTGATATCTGACACATTTACTGTCTTTTTAGCATCAAATTCCCTCTTAGTGTTTCTTTGGACAGTGTTTCCCTGATTTAGTCCTCCCTCACTTCCATTGTAAGTGTATTATGAAGGATCTTCTAATGGTCAGTATGAACAGGAGGAATGATAACAACAAGAAAAATGAATTTAATGTTCATTTGTACAGTGCTGTTTCAAGAAAGACTTTTTTTAACCTATCCTTTAAAAATGACTGACTGAAATTAAAATGAAAAGGTTCTATATTGTTGTATAAGGTTATACGTAAATACTTGACAGTTCTTACATATAGAACCTTAAATACTTTTGCTACCACCACTAATACATAACTGATGTCTGTAATAATACATATACACAGAGCACATAACAAAAATATTCATTGAAGAAGCCTGGAGGTGTAGTTCAGTAACAAATGTAGAATTTTCTAAAGCTCCTATAACTTATGTTGAAAATATTAGACACTTATATTATCTGCTAGGCTACTAGTTTTTGGTCTTTGTTGAGTTTTCCTCCTGTTATTTATTATTTTTGACAGTAAATTACTCAATAGAAATGTGATGCCATTATCATGTTTGGTCTGCTTTAAATTTGTGTTGCAGGTCATTCACTCAGTATCTGATCAAATAAAGAGTATGTGTAGGGGCTTATGTCACAGACCTTGTCCTCCAGCTGCTCTGCTGGTGTACTGGCTTGGTCCTTGCGGTTACGTTTGGCTTTGCGTCTTGCTGGAGGTTTGGTCTGGGACTCAGACTCAGACTCTGACCACAAGGGGGATGATGCTGCTGCCTCCTCAGGCTCCACCTCCAGCTCCAGCTGTTTTGTGATCCGGACCCTGACAAACCAGAGACCACATATAGCAGAGATCTACACATGCATACACATACAGACAAACTGTGTGCTGGTAGCAATATGATGGTTTCTAACCTGCGGTGTCCCATGACGATCATCCTCAGCTTATCTCCCAGGTCCTGCATCTCATGAATCTGAACAAAGGTCCCTGTAGAGTAAATGGCATCTAGAGACTCCACCACATCTGACTCATTACTGCAAGAGACAGACACAGTCATTACTACAGCACACACACACACACACACACACACACACAACTGTAGATTGTCAGTGAATAATACTGACACACTGCACTGTAATGTAAATCACATCAGCACGGATGTTTTCCAAACAGCTGGAATATTTCAAACTGAAAACTCAAAAAGTCAAACCCAGCTAATCTCAGTGACAAACAACACATCCTATAATGCTGCTTTGCAATAAAACTCTCCCTCAGGTTTCCCTGTTGAAAGCCTTTAAAGTGAAGCAGTAACAGCAGGAGATGTTCAATGTGCATCATGAGCAGTGACACGCTCAATCCAGTGAGATGAAAGCACATTGACCACAAGAGACCACAGAGATTCAGTCACAAGCTCCTATTATTATCATAGTTGTTAATGTGCCTCTCAGGGTTCACTCACACTAGGCAATCGTACCATGCCCAAGCACGTTTACCCCCTAAAGCCCGGATTATTTGGCTGGTGTGAGTGCAAGTGTACCATGCTTGAGTACGTTACACTTCCCTGGCACGGTACGCTTGGAAGAGGTGAGCTTGAACTCGGTACACTTGGTCATGCATGCGCACTAGGGACTCATATTTTTCCCAAAAATAAGACATTTTAACTCCCGGGAAAAGAAGCCAATTTTCCAGGGAATCCCAGGAAATCGATGATTTTTAAAAGGCAACACTAGCTGAGCCCTGGTCATTTCAAGCAACACTAAATACAACACGGAGACATTATGCATGTATTTCCCAATCCAACCATTTTTAGTGTATTATTTTGTCATTATTAAGGCAAAAGAACTCAATTTATGTCCATGGACATTATAATGAATAGGCTATAGGCTTAATATTAGTTAGCATCCAGCGTGCTGCGTGTTTATACAGTCTGTGACTGTGACCCTCATAAAAGTAATATTTTACAAATCTGCATTATATAAACTAACGAAATTCATTAAAGTAAGTCATTTGGTGACTTCTAAGTCATTAAACTAAGTCTTACTTTTACTGGAGTAAAGAGTTGAATCAGTACGTCTTTTTTACACAAGTATCTGTAGTACTGCATACTACACAGGCATGACTCAGAAGAACAAGCTTGCACTTTTTAATCATAGTGTGTTGTGTTAATTGATCGGCTGTGTTGTGTTTTAGCGGCGCACAGTGCGCTATATGTCAATGTTTTTGTGCAATGTATGTGTCAGAGGCGACCGTGCTTGAGTACATTTGGGTTTGAGGTAATGTGAGCGCGGGCCAACGTGGTACAGAACAACTGGCCCTAGTGTGAGTGTGTCCTCAGTCTCTCAAGTCAAGATGTGAAAAATGCATTGAGATAACTTTTACTGTGATTTGGTGCTATATAAATAAAACTGAATTTAAAAGTAGTGAGAGCTGAATGGACAGCAGACATGACTTGATAGAGCTTGGAGATCACCACACAGGTCAGCATGTTTTTTTCTGTGCTGTGAGCTGTGATGGGCAACCTGGCTAAATGTTTGCATTCACAGGATATCTGCTTGTGTTTACCACTTTTTCACCAACTATAGCATTTATATGAAGCCAGTGACAGTAAGATTACTGAAGTGAATACTGAAGTACACATGGTACCTGACTATCAGTGATCCATCACACTTACCTATCATCTCTCTTGAGGAAGACTCCAGCATATGGCTGAGCCAGCCGAACCTTCCTCCTCAACAGTTCCATCAGCTCTTTGTTCTTCACCTGACAGAGAGATCGACAGACACACACTCAGCACCTGAAAGCAAATACTTCAGAGTACATCTATAGAAGTGGAAGGCTTTTAGAATAGTCCATATGAAAGAGATGGCAGACTGAGCTAAAATGTCTTTCAGGTCTAAATGAAACTGGTCACACACAAGCATGATGCTCAACAGTGTTTAAGACAGAGAACTGCCCGTGCATCCACGACCTTGTGTAGAGCCAGTTGCCTTTGTGATTGCATCATCACCATGTGTTCCTAACAGCAGATCATCCTCACCTCTATGATCTTGATGAAGCGGGGGAACACAGGATTTCTGCTGACAGCGATCAGTGGCACATTGGGAAACACCTCTGGTACCATCATGGGGGTGAGAGCTGTCATCTGAGGTCCACTGTATGATGCTCCCCCATCTCCCCCGGACTCCTCTCCCCCTGAGCCCGCACTGTCTCCGCCGTCCTCTCCGGAGAAACCCGCAACGCTAGCCCGGTTACCGAACGCTCTGTCCTGGATCGTGTAACGTGGGTAGATCGGTGTGAGCAGAGCGGTGTGGCCACGGAGGACGCTCCCAACACGCATCCATCGGTGCGGTGCAGCGGTCAACCTGCAGCCAGCCAACAGGGCTGTGGGTCGCTGGGTGGTGCCGGTGGTGGTGTAGAGCCGCCTCAGGCCTGGTGTGTCGGTCAGGGGATAGCGGCTGCTGCCGGTCCTGAACGCTCCGGACCAGTTTAGTTTAAGCAGAGTGGAATTAGTATGCAGCTGTCTGCCAGCACCGAGCAACTTCATCCAGGTCCCCATGTTGCTCTAGAGTATTCTACGGCACATGACCGACCTTTTTCCGGCAACGTTTGATGACGTAGGTTCTTCATGCTGTAATCCATTGTAACTAGGAGGTCTGATGTTTGTATAACAAGTCTGTGACCTTCACATCATCTACTGACGATACTGCTACAGAGAGGAGTAGGAGGGATGAGGAGTGTTGTAATACTTCTATCATGTACAGATCTATGGTACAGATCTACTGAATAGAACAGCAGTTACTAAGTTTTAACAACGCGTTTCACAACAAACACTACATGAAGTGATAAAAAAAGGTCATTCTGCTTTCCTTTTTTTAAATTGAAGATGTCTATCATTTATTCAATTTTTTCCTGTCTTTTTTTCTTTTGGTATTTATTTATTTTCTTATTGTTTATACTTCCTTCTTTAATATATTATCTATTAACTGGAATGTCTGGCTATTTTTGTATTTTCGTTATTAATTCTATTGTACATTCTGTCAAACAAAGAATAAAGAATTTAAAAAGGGATATTTTCTAATTTGAAATAAATAAATAAATAATAGACTTTTCCTTGTTGAAGGTCGTTTTGAATACAGTGGATTGCAGCATTATTCCCCATGAAAATAATACAAGCTAATTACTAAACTAAAAACTAAAAAATAAATAGAATAATGATGTTAGATACATATAATATTAATAAGTGCTTCTATACTCATTGGTCTAAGAGCTGGATACCAGATAGAAGATGATGGAGGGTTTAAAGTAAATATACGTAAGATACGTAAATATAAATATAAGTAAATACCTAAATAAATGAATAAATAAATAATTATACAATTAAATACTTGAATAAATGAATGTAGTTTAATGCTGAACTGTCACTATAAATAAATAAAATACATTAAATATATAATACATTAAATATATAAATGTTGATTTTATTTGTGTGTATAACACTGTATATAAATAAAGAAGAGATATAGGACAGTGTTAGTGAATAAGATATACAAGTTTTTATTCCAGGGTTATTATAGCTAGTTAACAAAACCTACTAAAACTAAAACTATCTGAGCTGACAACTTCAAATCATGTGACTGAGTAAACTGCTTTATTTGACCATTGACCATAGTTATTTATCATTTATCATTTATTTATTTTCAGTCATCATCTTCCTCTTCTTCATCTGTCTCTGCCATCTCCTCCTGAGCTGCTTGCTGCTCCTCTAAAGCCTCCTGCAGTGCCTGCTCCTCCTCCAGTGTTGGGTCCAGAGCCTCTGTGATTTCTGGTCCACTGGGATACTCCTTCTGTGGTAACGGGGGGACTGGTGGGTTGTACCCTTCCCCTGAATACTTCAGACCCCATCCAACATATATGTTCTCAAACTTCCTAAAGTCAGAGACAACACATGGTCGTTTATAATTGTAACATTGCCTTCAGGATACTGTGAGAAATCAAACAGGCAGTCATGTTATTCTGTTCTTTTCACATACTTTCCACAAGCATATGCATATGCTCCTGGCCAGAGGTTGGAACGCACCACAGCTACTGCATGCTGAGAGGTGAGAGTGGAGGACATCTTGGAGCTCCAGGGAGGGGTGTTGAACATTTCTGAGGTACAAACACTGAAAATACTTAGTTTCCAAATATGGTTTGAGAAGTGGAGGGGGTCAAATAAAGTCATGAGTTCACCAAATACATTTATATTAATATTGCAAATAATGCATTAAATTGAAATTGGATATCATGCTCTTCAGAGTAATGGTCATTGTGCTTTCTCTAATAATAATGTTCAAACTAAAAATGATTGTATTGTTTCAGTGCACCATCCCTACCAAACATTTCATTTATTTTCACTGCTTTTCTAATAAATGATGTTGTATTTTTAGCTTTACCACAAAGAGCACTGTCCTTTGCTTTCAGGCAGCAAGAAGTTGCTTTAATTGCCATTATCTATTATAAACATGACAGCAGTAAGTACCTGCTACTCTTGAGAACACACACAGCTATTTGCCACTACATTGTGTGGGAAATTCAATGGTCCCTGTCTCTGTCAGCTAATAAGAAAGCCAGTGGAAATCTACTAACTAGTTATCTCTACAGAGGAAATGTTAAGGGCATTCAGCCCTGGCAGTTCATTATAATGGAATAACAAACAGAATGTATAGGTGTGCATGTGGACAGCTGCCTATAGTCATTTTAAAAAGTGAGCGCAACTTGTCCCCCTACCCACAGTAAAATTAAATCCTCAGTTACTGTTTCAGAGGAAAGTGCCCCAAATCAAAGACTGACCTGCATCTTGGGAAAGGGGAGTGAGCAGAGGGGGTCCAACCTCTGGCTCAGGCTCATCAGGCTCCTCTTCTTTCTCTTCAGCCTCTCCTTCCTCATTAGACTCTTCCCCTGGTTTCACAGCTAGGTTCACCCAAGTACAGCGACCCTAAAGGAGTCCATGTTTACACATACTATACCAACAGAGAAAAGGCTGCTTTGATCAGACCCGTACCTGCTGCAGGATGTGCTGAACATGATGCACCCAGGTAGACAAAGACTCAGACATTTCAGAAACTGGAAGACCTTCAAAGTCAGGATTCACTTCATAGCTGTCCCTGGGAGCTTCCTCATCCTCATCACCCTCCTCCTCCCCGGCCTGGTAGAAGCCCTGGGGGCTGACCTGAGTACCAGCAGAGATTCGAGCAATCTGCGCTCTCAGATAGTTGGCTTCATTCCCAGGGAAAGGCGGGTAGCTAACAACTGGAGCATCCAGTCTCCCAGTGAAGAATTTACGGATCTGGCGAGCAACAGTGATCTGTGCAGGACTGACTGTAGGAAGCTTTACCCAAGGTAGACCAGGTTCTTTGCACACATAGTAAAGAAACTTGTTAGTGCCTGTTCCTATTGCCTCCTTCGGTACAGATGGTGGGGGTTTATAGATCGACTGAGGAAGTGGATCCATCTGCAAACAGACCACCACAGGATCAGAAAACACACTCAGCAAATTCATTTCACTTCTTTAACTTGCAAAGATTAAAGGACATTCAGGAAGAAGCTTTCAAAAATGTAAGAAATAATCCCTTTGTGATCAAAAATGGTAAACATATACCTTCCAGACAACTAGTACCCCTTTTCCACAGAGCTGGAGCCAGTGCTGGTTCGGAGCTAGTGCTAGAGCCAGTGCTCAGTTGGTGTTAGAGCCACGTCATTGTATAACATAGCCAGCGCGCGCCTTTGAAACACTTCCATGATTCACCAGTGAGAGGCAGCAACATGGCATGGAAACGAAGAAGAAGAAGAAGAAGATGACAGCTCTGGCAAAAAAATGATAAAAATAGTACTTTTAATCAACAAATCTTTAACCCTCTGTAAATGCCACTCTAGTCAGCTAATGAACGTTAACCCGCTGGTCTGCTAGTAAACGCTAACCCCGCTAGTCTGCTAATAAACGTTAACCCCGCTAGCCGGCTAATAAACGATAGCCCCGCCCCCAGTCCGCTGACGCAATTGGTTCTTGCTTTAGACCAGCAAAGAGTTGGTGCTTGCTCTGGCTCCCGTTCTGAGGCTAGGGTCTGGAGCTTTGGCGGTGGAAAAGCAAAGAACCGGTGCTTCCGAACCATAGCTCCGGATCAGCACCAGCTCCAGCTCGGTGGAAAAGGGGTATATGGGTATGATCTGTGCATAGTAGAAGGTTTTAAAAATATATGAAATTAGACATCAGTGGGTGCTAGTATGGGTATGAATTAGGCTCATTTGCACCAGGCCTGCACAGAATCACTCCTGGCAATCACTGTATGATGGATGCTGGTTATATTTCTGTCTAACTTGATCCATACTTGTTTTGTTCTAGGCAACAATGATCTCAAGAGATTGAGCAGTAGGTCCTGCAGATTTTGGAGCCAGGTGTCCACTGGCTGCATCGGTTGTGCGGGGCATGCTGGGAAATGATTGGCTTTCTCCTGATCAAAGAGCTGATTGGTTTAGATATAGGTTCAACAATATGACATTTTATAGAAACTCTTTATTTTTTGTTTAAAAAAAGAACAAAAACATGCAGCTAAGTTAATATGTAGGTGTGAATTTGACTGGGTGTACCCTGCCTCTCCTCCACTGTCAGCTGAGATTGGCTGAAACATGGGAAGTGTGCAATGCTCAGAGTCATACTCTGCCTTAAGTGTGTCACTACACTGGAGTTTGATCAGCTCCATTTTCACCACGTCACTTCATTTTCTGAGCTCCAAAGTCAGCATATTGCTATGTGATCTCAGTACTAACAATGCTCAGTTTTTCAGCAAAATGTGCAATAGGAAACACAACAGGAGAGTCCTGCTCTGTCATGGATTAGCAGCACAGAAAGTGACCCAAGTTTCCAGGTAACACCTGCGTCTGCTACAGTTGCAGCTTGGCTTTAAAAGCTCTCACTGCAGCACGTCAGTTATCACACAGTCTCATCCCTGAGGCTGGAGGTTTAGTACACTGAGATGGTTGGTTATGTCACAGAAACACCAACACAGTCACTTTTCATCCCAGAGCTCTGAGGTGTCTCTCTTTGCTTTCCATAAACATTTCCTCACAAAGCTAGGAACATCATTTGAATAAATATAAACAGCCTTTGTTGGAAAAGCATTTTTCCTAGTATGACACCCCCCAAAATAGACTACGTCCTATACACTGGTGTGACTTATTTACTGCTTTGTATGGTAGTAAAGAAAATACATGAATGAATGAATGACACTGTACAGTGAAATATTGTTTTTTTTAGCAGAATAAATGTGTTGTTGCAGCCAAAGAGGCTAAATATATTAAATCATATTTATTATTAATAAAGAAGTACTTCCCCACCTCATTCTCATTTTCAAGAGCCTCGGCCTCTCTCTCCTCTTCCTCGGCTGCTTCTCCATTGTTTTGTTCTTCCTCTTCCTCACCCTCTCTGTAATCAGCTTCAGCAATGATATAGCTGCTCTCTTTGCCCAGAATCTTTCCCCACAGTCTGCACCGCTGAAGGCCCTGAGACTCAACCAGCTGCTTCAGTGCCAGGAAGACTCTCTGCATCTCCTCTCTGCCCAGACCAACTCCAGCCTGCTCCATGTAGAAGCCAATTTCACTTACATTAGGAAGTGGTGTTTCCACCTGATGGAAGACAGAAACAAACCATGTTACATAACATAAACTACAGATTGTCTTCTTCATATATTTTCTGGGGAAAAGGCTACAAGTCTTGGGATGGGTCATTTTTACATTATAATGGACATACCTAATTTCCTACAATGTACAACATCTGAGACAGTTTCAAGACCATGAGATGCTGTTGAAAGCTCAAAAAAATTAGCAACTTACATTAAAGATCATTAAGTTATATGTTTAACAGTTGTGTTGTTCTGTTCTAAACAAATGTAACCTGCACACTATAATATACTGGCTTCATGTATTGAATCAGTTTTAATGTCTAAAACTGATTCTTTTACAGGTAAGCTGAAACGTCTGTGTCCTTTCAAATCCTGAAAACAAATGTATAAGCGGTCAATACCAGTTCCTCCTCATGGTCAGCTTCTTCTGGCCTTGCAAACAGCAGGCGCTGATGTTCAGCCAGCAGCTCAGCAGCTGTAGTCTGTGGAAGGTCTCGTAAGGTGCTCCACTTGTCTTCAAATAATCCCCGCTTCACATCACAGCTTATATCCTCAATCACATCCACCACATTCTGTGGACGCTCATCCATGACCTTCATCAGCACCTGGGTGAGGTGGTCATAGCTGTAAGATTAAAGAACAACATTAAATACTCACAGTTCCACCATCTTTTCTCATTTTTAAGAAAATGTCCAACCAGAAATGAAATTCTCTCATATTATTTCTACAAGGGTGTATAGCTTTAGTGTTTTAGTTAGTGAATTTGAACAAATGTCTCTCTTAAGACCAACAGACAGTACAACAAGCAGCTGCTACCTTACATGTGAAACATTAATTGCCCTGTTTATTTATTTGTATTTATTATTTCTTAGGAATAGATACATAGTATAAGCAGAGAATAAGCATGTCATGCCAATTTTCCAGTGTAAAGAACATAGTGGGATTGCTTGACTGAACAGCTGAATACAGACGTCGGCCCAGCTAAGTGCTTTTCTCAACCACATTCTATTCTATTCACACATTGTAGATGAAGGAAGAGTTATTGATGATAGTCATCATTTTGTGTATTTATCTTTTTTTTAGTAAAGTGCT
This sequence comes from Scomber japonicus, assembly GCF_027409825.1. NCBI lineage: Eukaryota > Metazoa > Chordata > Actinopteri > Scombriformes > Scombridae > Scomber > Scomber japonicus. The sequence goes on along the minus strand of NC_070584.1, from coordinate 2,495,375 downwards.
AAAATGTTTAGTTGAAGTCTCACTGAAGCTGTTTAGTTTTTGAATGTGACTTTTAGTTTTTGCTTGGTAAAAGGTTGCTTGCTATCCTATCCTATCTTATTCTATCCTATCCTATCCTAAGGAGCAGACCTTGGCTGGGCTTCACCTGTTGTGATTGTTTTATATTGCCACGCTGTAACCAAGCTAGCTAACTAGTTCATATGAACACTAGATAACAACATCACACACGTTACTTACAGGTTCAGGTTACTTTTGATGCTGTTTTTCAACATGAAAGCTTTGAAGGCGGCAGCAGCCTGTACACTCTGCTGACTGCTGTCCTGCTGTTTATCCGGAGCGTCCATCGTCCTTCACCTCCGTTTATTTCTCTTTCTGAACGGTTAACGTTTTCTTTCAACACAGTAACTTTAAACAGACCGACTGACGCCAGCTACAAGACGGTGACAGACGTTTAAACTTCCAGTTAACTGACATTACTTATGGTGTCGACCCCTACTTGTTGCTATGGTTACTGTAACAGAACGGTTGCTAGGCAGTGGACGTCAGCATCAAACACCAAAAATTAAACTGATTACAAAAATAGAATTAAGTATATGAAAAAGGAAGGCTTCTGGATACAGGAAGTCACATTATCCAACTTCAGGTTAAAAGTACTGATCATCTTATCACCTGGCTATAAAATTACTTATACCTATATTATATATGTGTGTTGTTTGTTGTTGTATGTGTGTTTTTATGGACCGAACTGGTCTGAAATAAATAAAGACTGAATTTAATTATATGTCAACGTTGTTTAATAGTATATTGCGCCTCAAACATTCACATTTAGGTTAATTCATCACAAGGGCATTAACACATGAGGGGGGCAAAATAGAAAGACTTTTTCATATATAATAATATAATGCACTCCAATACACCACCCACTACAAATTCAATAAAAAACAAAGTAGTATGACTTCACTTCAATTACATCACCTTTATGAAAATGAAAACATAGTGAAGTAGAATTTATGGCAGAGCTATTAGATTGCATTAGACTCCATAGGTACTCAAAGTGCTCACTGTTTTACTATGTGCTGCTCTGAGGTCAGTGTTGTCTTCACATATTTTCTTCACTGTGAGCTGTTGTGATCAGGATTTTATGTCTTAACTTTATTGCATTATGGCCATTTGTGATTGACTGTAGTCCTATAGGTTGATGTGTTTGATTAATCACAGATCATTCCTTAGTTCCTCCAACAGCAGTAACTGACTTGTCATACAGAAGGCTAACTATAAGGGCCCCATCTTGCTCCCAGCGCAGAGAGGATGGCAGGTCTACACTTGTCTTTGTTAAAAGCTGGTGTCACTCAGTCAGCACCAACCCAGAGCATTTTCTGCATTATGAACATTTTGTGTATTAATGACCCTGTGAAGAAAAGCGGTCTTGCACAAAGTAAAATAGGAACAAATGATTTTGGGGACACACATTTTGTGAATTTGAGCTCAAGAACAACAGCATGAATGTATACAACATAGTTTTTTATTTTATATATACAGTACACAGCTGGCTGATAAAAATCCTAATGATATTTCAACCTTTAAAATGAACACAAGTAATATAAGTGCTAATCAACAGATTAGCAGATGAATGGGATGAACCTTCCAAACATAATGCACTGTGTCGTGCATTATGTCCCCTAAAGCAGGCATGTCCAAACTATTCCACAAAGGGCCATGTAGCTACAGGTTTTAGTTCCAACCAATCAAGAGCACACCATTTGACCTATCAGCTGTCTGAAGACTGAGATCAGCTGATTAAATGAATCAAGTCTGGTGTGCTCCTGCTTGGTTGGAATGAAAACCTGCAGCCACATGGCCCTTTGTGGAATAGTTTTGACGCCCCTGCCCAAAAGAGTAGTTACTCTTTGTCTTTTTCATTAAGGCAGAATGAAAGAGCATCAGACCTGATCAGATCACAGTACAGCTTGGATCAGAACTGCAAATAATGGCAGAAAACAAGTATATGGTTGGAGGAAAATTATTTTAAAAACACTTCAGGTAAAGTTGAGAAATCAGCCCTGAGCTGTTACACACTCCACACACAATCTAACATTCACCAACACAGTTTCAGAGAATGAGGAGTTTTGCTTCATGTTGAATTTGAATTCAGCCAACTGTCACAGAGAGGAGAGGGGGAGGGTGGGAGCCGTGATTTGTTTACATTCAGGGATCATGGTGCATATTTCAGTCAGTCTGTCAGAGGCAGTTAAAGTGTTGCACTCAGCTATTCACATGAAGTGACAAAAACAGTTGTGTCATGAAAGAAAAAGGAGAGCCAGAGAGAGAAGTTCAAACCCTGACTCTGTCCTCGTCTCTGCACAGATCATGGTATGAAACGAGTGTGAATGCGTCCATGCACAGCCCCACCCCACTGTAACATCTATACACCCACCAGCTGAGACCCACTCCCACACTCACTGATTTATGTATATTTTATAATGTAAAACTTCCTAGAGATCCAGTAGTTTCATTGACCATCTGTCTATGCTGTAAATACTATAATATTAGGTCAAAATGTGAAAGACATTTGAGTGTAAGGTCCTTCAGTTGTGACATTGACCTTTAACCTTGTAACCTAACCAGACCATCTGCATACTGGAACTGGTCGCTATTTTCGTACTCCAGCATATCGAGAGCAACCTCACAGCTCTCCTTGACCACGCGTTCTTTATCTCCACGATACTGCTGCAGCACAGTCAGACATTCCTCTTTCCCGATGGAGCCGAGAGCCTCGGCCGCCTCGTGCCGGACCATGGGGTTCTCATCAGAAAGCTCCAGAGCTGCACGCAAGGCTGGTACTGCTGCTGGGTGCTGCATCTGACCCAGGACATAGCCGATCTCATGACGGAACAGAGCGCTGGAGCACTGCAGGCCTGGAGACAAACATCAGCATCATTACAGTGCTGCTTCACGAGAAGGCTGAGAGACATTTCACTGTCAAAAGCTACAGAAATGTTCACTGTCTGTATGCCTGAATGGAAAATGAGATTAAACTCCCACTTCCAATGGAGCTTTTACCATTATAATTTTAAACAACTGTGTAACTGTTAGTGAAACATAACACTACTTTTATTATTATATTCATATCATGTTAAGTTAACCATAAATGTTAAATGCAATATTGGGTTTTGCAAGAGGTTTCAGCCAAATATGTTAAGTCCATATAAATGAGAAACATGCCTTCCACTTTTGAATACATGCCTATTTTTCTGTTTATGATGGGGCATATATCAACAGGGGGAACAGAGTATCACTGTTTAAAAAAATCAAACGTCTCTACACATGTTTCAACTCAAAGAGAACTAAGCTTTAAGCTGAGGTCAAAACATACAAATCTCAGAAGGTTATCAGGTCTTTTTTTGGGGGGGAGGGGGGGTTCAGGACTGCATTTTCTATTGATGTAGCTTACCGTCTCCTAGTGCCAGCACTGCCTCCTTGTTGCCTAGGTTACGGAGTGCAAACATGGCACGGTAGCGTTCAAAGAGTGGCAGACTCTCATCCAAGAGGATGGAGCGCAGCTCTGACACACTCTTCCTAACAGCTGGAGGGGCCGGGTCTACAGAACAGTAGGGGTTCTTATCTGTGCTTCCATCCTCTAATTGTTTATCTCCTTTACTCTGCAGCCACTCCAAACGACACACGGCCAACTGACACGTTTCTGCAACCTGCAGAGATTAGGACATGACATGAAATACACATGTTTAGTTTACAAGTTTGTGACAAGACTGAAGCAAGGTCACCACACAGGTAGAAGGGTTGTTGAGGCTGGACAGTAGAAATCTGCAGAAATGTGTGTGATGATATGAAATATGCTATATTGTTTATACAACTGTGCACTGAATTGTGTTTATGTTGAAATTGTGATTTGGGAATTATTTTTAAAGTGCATGCAATGATTTTCATTCAATTCTGTAGTCTGAACAATTTTAAGAGGTTTTGTCTGGTCAGTCATTTTATCAGCTAAAGAAGAAATCTGTCACTGGCAAACTGAATTACCTTATCAAATGAGCTAACTGATGGTTGTGAGTTGCCCAAAATACAAGTTGATCAATACTAACAAACCTTAAACATATCTCCATTTGCTTTGAAATTGTTTGTCACATGGATCTCAATCAAGTTTACTTTTTACTTACAGTTGATCAAATTTCAAGTTTAACTAACTTGAACTGTACACTTTTTTCCTCCATAGCAAATATTTTACTCACATTGATACTTTAAGTACATTTTAAAAAAAATGTTGTTCTTCATTAAATCTGTTAATGATGTCCATACTGACATTTTAAATTACAATTCATCCGTATAAACTAGAACAACAACATTTTACAAACAGAAAAAGGAACAACTTTAATTAATTTACAATCGGTCTATAAAAAGTCAATAAAAGGTATAATATGTCACTATAATCACTATAATGTAACTACATGTGTATTTATACGTGTGCAGTATTTGTCAACAATGATAACTTCTACTATAAAGAAATATTTGTATTATTATAAATTTTATATTATTGCATCTGTGTTTTGCTGTATTGTCATTCAGTATGTGTTCATACAGCTGCCAGCATTTATGGGAGCACAGAAGGAGTTAATAGTTGTTGACTAATACATTAATAAACACATATCTGCTTACAGCTACATCATGACAGTGAACCATATTAACAGTTATAATAACTGTTTATATGCAGCTTGAAAGAAAGAAAGAAAGAAAGAAAGAAAGAAAGAAAGAAAGGTAAGGATGGATAGGTGAAATGTTAAATTACTTAAGCAAAATATGTTTACTTTAATGCTCTTGAACATTCTGGCTGTTTATTGACATGATAGGTGTTGAATTCCCACCTCTACAACAGGATCCTGACTGTACTCTTTCAGTAGATCCAGAACCACTGGATCACCAATGGCTCCCAGAGCTTCTCCTAGAGACAAACACACGGTTAAAGAGACATACAGTCATACACTGTTGTTTCAATTCTTAGTCTCCTGTGGATTACTGAGTAGTAAATACATGTATGTTATGTAATGGTGTGCTGTAACACATTTTCTACATACTATAAATCATGCTGCTGCTGTCTGACTTGTGAGAGTGTGTGTGTTTACCTGCTTCATGTCTGACCATAGGTTCCTGCTGTGTGTCTTTGAGTACAGCAGTCAAAGCAGGTATGGCATGTCTATCCTGCATCTGTCCAAGGCAGTAGGCCAGTTCATGCTTCAGCAGAGCAGACTCATCAGTGAAGGCTTTACTGATCCATTCTACAGCTTCAATACCTGATACACACATCAGTCCACACAGTACAAGACATTACACACATTTCCTCTGTAAAGTCATCATCTTGAGGATTCATTGTTTTTGTGGATATGACTACATACTGTACTGAATCATTGTATCTTCCTACTATTTAACCAATAGTTCCATTTTAAAGTTGTGAAACTTTCCAGAGGCAGAAAGAAAAAATTCAGAGCCAGATGTTACACCAATGTATACTGTAAATACATGGCTTCTTCAACTCAACTATGTCTGTTTCAATGTTAAGTCATGTAACGATGTGTTTTGTGGGCATATTTTACCTCCCAGGTTCTTAAGGGTGAATAAGGCTCTGAACCGCTGAGTCAGGTCCAAACTCTGGTCCACCAGAACCTGTCCTACTGCTGTCACCTGCTCCACACTGGCCATACTGTAACACAGAGAGACAGACAGCGTATGTATTAGATTTGCTGCTGTGTGCACTGTCTGCATTAATCCACAGTCACCTGCAATTATGATCTGACCAGGTCACTCAAGCTGCTGCTTCTTCTTTTAATCACTCCTGTTAAATATTCACATTTTTAAACCCACTCTTTCTCTTCAGTTGGTGCAATGAAGTTAAATGTGGTAGAAATGCATTACTATACCAGTCCAGTTTAAAGGAAGGGGTCAATTACTGTTCAAAATCAACTGAGCTATTCAACACTGAATGGTGAACGTTTCAAAACACACAAGTCAAGTCTTAATTAAAACATCTGTTACATGAGGGTGTTTGCTGATTTTCTATACTTCATTTCTGTTCTAAGACAACACTGTTAGAAGTCATTTTGCTTCTAACTTACCAAACATCAGACAAGTCATCATGTTACCATATGATACATGTATCTTTTTAAAACCTGCTGTAAAATAACCCTAACCCTAACCCTGTGCATCACATCAAATAAAACTCTTCATATATTTAGGACCAAAACTTCAAAAGACCTGTGTTCATTTTAAATTACAGCTTGCTCAGACATCATATTAAATTGTTGCACAGCCAAGCCGCCTTCTTCTTCTTTTAAACATAAATTAGAAGAAACACTTTGAGGTTTCAGTTACTACCATCAGTCCCCTCCGGTTCATTTGCTGTCACTACATGCCATGTTGAATACTGTGTCATGTACTTTGTTAGTGCTGAATTCAACACTACATAACAAGGCTGCCAGACACGTTTCCGTCTACTTTACGTAAAACACAGACGCAACTCTGGCTGACCAGCTGAAGCTAACTGTTAGCTTTCTTGGTTAAAACTTTATTTAACTCTGACTTAACATTCCTCACATTAGCTCATACTGAATTCACAAACACCAAAACACGTAGGTGACGATAGCAAAAGTTCTCAGTTACCTTCAGTGATTACCTCTACTGAGTACGTTCAAGCAGATGCGTGTTTAGGTTTAGACAGCGGCTCTTACTGCATGCTTCAGTCCTGCAACTTCCGCTTCCGGGGGAAGTTTTCAGAATAAAAGTGTGTCTACATTTCATTCATGACATGAATGAACTGAAAGGCTGACCTATAAAATAGAATTTACGAGTTAGTTATCAATTCATTCACGTGTAAATAAACTAAATAAAGAGAAATGATTGAGTCCTCTCAATGGTTGAGGGGTCTATAAGTAGTGAATGATATAAAATGACATTTAAAGTGGCCAGAGATAGGAAGATCTGATAGTGGGAGCTAAAGTGGAAGCAACTCTGTGATCACCATCTACTTTGGGATCAAAAATAATCTCAGGTTTTTTTATTTATACCACTCATCAAATTTTCTCTTCTTTCTGAACGACAGACATCACCATTAAACTTAACTTTCTAGAATCATCACAGTTTTTGAAAATATAGTTCTATGAGTGCCTGGATGAGCATTGGTTTGTGAACAGGTGAGTTGACACAGCCTTGTGGAGCTCCAGTATGGATAGTTATTACCTTAGACAGACTATTATTGACCTTAACCCGCTGAGTTCTGTTTGTTAAAAATGAGTGATACAACCTGATTACTGTAGAGCTGACATCTAGTTGTATAAGTTATTGTTGTTTGAGGTTAAGCCTTTGTACATAGGAGATGTTGTGAGACACAATAAATCATATTTTCAGCCTGCACCTTTTTCAGACTGCAGAAATCTTTGTATATGCATATATATGTATGTATGCATTTATATAAATGCGTGTTATATATATTATTTGTGTGTGTGTGTGTGTGTGTGTGTGTGTGTGTGTGTGTGTGTGTGTGTGTGTGTGTGCATGGCCTAATTGTCTCTGTCTGTGTACATATGTAACAGTCAACATGCAAAGATTTTGGTGCACATATTTCTTATTTTTAACTGTTCCCCCTTCATAACAACCTCTATGTGGACTATGACCTTACAGGAGAGTCTGTATACAGATTTATCCAACTTGAACATGCTTGAACAAAACACTACCCTACATATTTTTAATTAAATGTGAGTTTAGTTCATCATAGGCAGTTTTTTTTTGGTTTTTGTATTGTTTTCCCCCACCATAAGATGAGTGTTCCACTGGATTCTTAAGTTTAGAAGAACGAGTCAGTTAAATGAGGTTTCTCTCCCTCTCTCTCTCTCTCTCTCTCTCTCTCTTTATATATATATATATATATATATATATATATATATATATATATATATATATATATATATATATATATATATATATATACATATATATATCCATCTATCTATCTATCTATCTATCTGCGGCTCCCCCCGCACGCGGCGCTGTAGACCAATCACATGGTTACTTTCGTGGCGCTGTTTCTGTATCATAATACTTCCGGTGCACATTACAGTGGCAAGTGGTTTTGGTCAATTTTATCAAGCATTGGGTGAAATACAGAGCGTTTTGAATATTTTTAGACTATCTATAAAGGTTCAGCGGGTTCGCTGTAACTAAAGCCATCATGGATATCCCCAACCCCCCTGAAGGTGAGCGTCACGCTGTGCTAGTGTATGGTTTCCGTTGAGTGCCAGCTAGCACTCATGCTAATCGGAGCTACTGTTGTATAAAACCGAATACATCCATGTATAACGAAGCTAACACTGCTGCTATTTAATGTTAGACATGTTTGTAGCCATCTAACAGCATTTATGTAGCTTATACTATTGCAACTCAGCAGTATGAACCATGGTGTGTGAACAGATGGGTATTAGCCATAGACTGTATAAAAGAAAGGTATTAGCTGGCCAAGTGACATCGTTGTTTCAAGTTTTTTTTTTAAACTCAACGTTAGCTGTGTTAACAGCTAAAAGTATGTATTTTTGTCCAAGTTGACAGTTGACTGTTCTTTTCTTTATGTTTATCAATGTGGTTACCAAAAACAAGTTATCTATCTATCTATCTATCTATCTATCATTGTGGCTTCATTTTGATCTTCATTTAAAACTGTATACATGCATCGTGTACAAAAGTAGCAGGGAGATGTTCTAGTTTTTAAAGGACAGGTCCACAATTTTTGAAGACTTTGAGTTTTCCTTGCTAATTCCTCCTGTTCATACTGACTAATAAAAGAGATCCTTCAAATGTGCGCCACAGTGTGTCCACATAGTATACTTAAAAGTAGATGATCAGCTTCTATTGAGCTTCAGCAGTGTGAGTTATTTATATCAAGATTGCTGATGTAAAGTGCAATACAAATTAGATTTATTATTATTATTGTTATTGTTATCTGACACATTTACAGTCTTTTTAGCATCAGATTCTGTCTTAGCGTTTCCTGTTGAGCTGTGGTGGAAGTATAGTAACAAAAAGACTTTGCCACTAAAAACACTGTAACGTTGAAACAGAAGCTGAAGATTTGACGCATTTGGATGACTGAAGCTTCATATTAGCTTCACATCAACTTTTAAATGAATTTTTACACAGAAGGACTGTAGATTGTCTTCCATCGCGTACTTTGTAAGTGTATTAAGATTCATAATGCACTTTAGAAGACCATTAGAAGATCCCTTCTAATGGTTAGTATAAACATGAGGAATGATTGCAGTAGAAAAAAACAGGTTTCCATGTTAATTTGGGCTCCTGTTTTCAGACAGACTTGAAAAATTGTGAACCTGATCATTTTTATACTGATCAAAAATGTTCTGCGCTCTGATTGTATTTCCTCTTCTTTTCTGTCCTTGTACAGATCAAGAACTAAGGAATGTGATCGACAAGTTGGCCCAGTTTGTCGCTCGGAACGGGCCAGAGTTTGAGAAGATGACAATGGAGAAGCAGAAGGACAACCCAAAGTTCTCCTTCCTCTTTGGAGGAGAATACTTCAGCTACTACAAGTGCAAGCTTGCTATGGAGCAACAGCAGCGTATGTAGTTTAAGGGACAGCCCACCCTAAAACCAGAATTTACATACAGATATTTGTATGATGTTGGAATGTTCAGTTCATCTGGTATTAAAGATGAATAGATTCTTTCCAGAACTATAGAAGCCTTTAAGAATATAATAATCAAGAAAGCTTGTTCTATAGAATAAAAAGACCAGGTTAACAAACAGTAATAAACTGCTAATTGAACATTTCAGGACCATATGAATAATGTTCAGTGGAGCAGCAGTTCAACCACAAGCTGCCTTCATATTTTAAAGGAGCTGACCAGAGATGAACTGAGTCCAACATAGAATACACTCTTTATTTGAACCTAGCATTGGTCTGGGTATGGATTCTCTGTATGGGTTTAGCACAGATTCACTTTTTCCCCCTAATTCTTAACATAGTATTTTATAGTAGTGTTACATGGTAGGAACCTCTGTGCCTTGTTAACACATAACAACTGAAAGGCTGGCATGACCAAATGGAGCATGACTAATGTTGAAAATCAATGAAACAGATTAATAGAAATGTAGATTTGCATTATGATTTCTACATTTGACTGAAAGCTTTGATATGCTGTATTAGATAGAAACAGATTTAATCATTCATTTATTTCCTCTAGAGCAGGAATGTCCAAACTATTCCATAAAGGTTCATGTGGCTGCAGTTATTCATTCCAACCAGGAGCACACCAGGACACCCTGGACAGCTAATATATATAGAGACCGATGACCATTCACACCTTCAGGCAAATTAGAGTCACAGATGAACCTAACATCTGCATGGTTTTGATCTGTAAGGGGGAAGCTAGAGCATCTGGAGAGAACCCACTCAGACACAGGGAGAACATGCAGACTCCACACAGAAGGGCCCCAGGTGGCCAGTGTGTGCTAACCCACAGTGATAACCACTGCAACACCATGCTGCCCAGTTTAATCATATACAGTATAAATGTGCATCATGTATCACCTTCATGTACAGCTGTATGTATGAAACATCACAGTTTATTATAAGAAGCATATATCTGCATGAATCTGTAACCAGATTCAGGGAGCTCACAGTATCTAGTAAATAATGTGTTAAACCTGTTAAACTCACCAGCATGACTTACTGACATGAATTCAGGCTCAGGCTTTGTGGCTTTGTAGTGGAAACCACGTTGTTGTTAGCTGTCAAAATGTGCCTTGCTCACATCTTTAAAGGTCAGTTCTGGTTGAATACACACCAGGTCTTACTGCAGTAGTTTTTTGGCCGTCATTGCTGCCATCAGTAATCACGTTAGACTTGGCGGCTAAAGGCGCAAAAATTAATCAGATGTATAAAACTCTAAATTTCCTTGTAATATTTGATATCTGTTTTTTTTCCCCCCAACCAATATATTTATTAAAGTTTTTACATAGATATACAAAGCACACAGACATATATATTCAAACAATATACAAACACGAGGTACATTCCATGAGAGTTCTTACAGGTGTTCTAAAATAATCTTCAGGTTGTAGCATATGATTGTGGTCCTGTACTGGGGATAATTATTCTGTCCCTGTTTCACACAGTAAATCAGATTAATCATTGTTCTTAATATACTGAATGTAGCACCCCCATACTTTCTGAAATATTTCTTGTTTATCTTTTAGAGTATATGTAATTTTTTCCAATGGTTAACATAAAGACAATTCTTTGAACCATTGCATAATACTTGGTTTGCCAATCTTTTTAGAGATATCACTCTCTATGCTTGTAATATTCCCATATTTATAAAGATTTATGTTATGTCCTACAGGATATAAGCCCAGAAGGAAAAGTTTGGGTTCCGTCACTATTCTAATTGATCAAAATTCCTTTATTTCTATCTGTTTTATTTGGTCATTTTTATTATTTATCCTCTGCACCAAATGAGATATAGTGTGTGTATGTTGCTGAATGCGTATTCTCTTTTCACTCAATGTGAGAAGCTTACATCTGCACTAAGTCCTGTTTGTTGAAGGTGCAAAAGCAGAAGATCCGGCAACATCTGTAAAGTGGTGTACTGCTGTGTTTATGAACAACCTGCTGGTCACTTCACAAGTTCATCAGTGTCTTACATCTCCCAACAACCAGGCTCATGAGACGTCATTTGGCATTTTTGCTTGAAAACTGACTTTTAATCGTGCAATTAGTTTATTATCTATATTATAATAAATAGTTGCAGATCAATTTTCTGTTGATCAACTAATCAATTAAGTGACTAATGGTTGCAGCACTACTGTACTGTATCTGCCAGTGCTGTAAAAAGCTGTAAAAACAAAAGATTATCACCTGATAAAGATTCAGCTGCAGACCTACTGCAGGTTATACTGCCTTCACTTCATTTAAACATGATGAATAACAGTCAATCACAGCAGTCCTAGTCTGGAACACACTTAGACACTATTAACAATATCAGTACAAGGAAAAAGGAAATATGGAGAGTAGAAGGGAACACATAAGAGAGTCAAATAGTGTACATGCAGTTTAAATTCACTGACGCAGTGGATCTGAGGGGAAGGAACAGAATACAATTAGTCAAGCTATTTAACTGCAGCATACTCATCATTTTATGAATGTAATTTTCTTATGGAGATAAAGTTGAAGCTTGTGACAGCAACTCCAGCTGGTTTTGGTCACTGATGGATGATCATATGACCAGCAGCTTGACATTAACACACAGTGCTGTGCAGGGTTGCATGGAATCCTTCTGTCAGTCATGTAATACCACTGAACTGCATTAAAGTTTGCTTTTCTCCACTCAGATCCCTCTACCCACGATGGTGAGGAGTATAAATCTGAAGGTATTTATTGGGAACCAGATCTGTCGGATGAATTCCGAATTTCAGTTGGAAAGTCGTATTTTGTTTTTGCACATTTTTGCTGGACATCATCACACTCGTGCATGAAAGCTCTTTTTGTTTGTTTATCAGTTGCATTTCTCATGTTAGTATGTTTTTCTGTTTGAGTTTGTGCTGTTTTGTTGTATTGAGCCTGATGGTGGTATCTCTGATATAGGCTTTTTAATTGTGCTGATAAAAAGGAGCCTAATCCTCCTTGTTGAGTCAGTTTGATCAGTCTAATAGGGAGGAGCCTGGTCACCTGAGTTGGATCTTTCTGTATCTGGAATAATTGGGCTAATGAATCGGCTGGAGTGTAAAGGCTGCAAGATTTAAACAAAGGTCCAAATGTTGGGATTATGGCAACAGTGCCTGTGCCTGCATAATTATCTCACTTCATGGAAAAATTGGGTTTAACTACCTGTCTCAGGCTTAGTTACACAACAATTAAGCTTGCTGGTATGTGTTGTCCTGTTTGCACTGGCACACACTGCTGGGCTGGTGTGTTGAATCACTCCCTGTTATTAGGACAGTCTCTGGATAGGATGCACACACTCATTCCCTGTAATGTTATACACACACTCTGAGAACAATGTAGTAACTACAGAATGACCGGAATGCTGCTTCATGACTAAATGATGTGAATAAAATGCAGTAGAGATGACAGCGAAATGTGATTTTTAAATATTATATACAATATAGAGGGAGAACCCACTAGAGTTTTTAATTCCACTAGAATTCTGAATCTTTTTATACTAAGTGTCTGCTGTCCCTTTCCGCTTACACAATGTTGCTTTACAGTGTGAGAAAAATCATCCTGCATTCTAATGTGTGTTTAACTGAGGGCAGTGGTGCTTTGTTTCCAGTTAGCACACTCTGAGCATAGTGAATACCATCACACAAAGGATTAATTGACCAGGTGTTATATGGCTGATATGATCAATTTATCAATTTGGGAAATCCAGAATATGTGTTGAAGTATTTTGTGACTCATTGCTTAATTTGTAGGGCAGTAACATAAAATATTGCCATCTTTTTTCTTTCAGTTGTGCAGCCTGGCTGTAGTGTAGTAATCTAGAATTTGTGGGCCATGTTTGGTAACCTTGGTGCTTCTGTTGTTTTATACCAACATGTTTCCTTTCAGCAGCTGTTTCTGCAGTAGTGTGCAGCAGGATTGACAGCAGCTGTTTGCAGTCTTTAACTTCTGTTCACTCTTCTGCTTCCTCCCTGGAACATTTCCTCTGCTTGCTGTGCGTTAGCTATTTTCATCCTATTCCAGCTTCAGAGGTCACTTTGATTTAGTACGTTTTTTGATTAACAAACAACGCATCTGCCATGTATATTATTTTTGTTGTTGTTGTATGTTATATAATACAGCTTTCTCTTTGGGCATCTGCATAATGTCAGCAGTCTTCCAGCATTGACTCTTCCAGCTCCAGAACTGAAATCAAAGCTTTACCAATCCTCTAAAATCTCCTGTTCTCTGCTGCTGTCTTTGTAGACTTGTACAACCCAGGTGCCAAAGACGTGGTTGATATGCCTCCACCGATGCAGATGATTGCTCCACCCCCAATTGTTCCACCTGCTACACCCTCTATTGATGAGCTCATCCAACAGAGCCAGTGGAATCTGCAGCAGCAGGAGCAGCATATGCACACTCTGAGACAGGTACCAAGCAAGAGAGACACCAACAAATAAGGGATGATTTATTCATCCTTTTTGTTATTTATTTCTTTTGCACTGCTGTGGAGTCAAATGAATGTATGAGCAGTGACAGACTGGGATAAAAAAACGGCCCTGGCATTTGCACCCACAAGCGGCCCAACTCGCAGATGCAGACCCAACGCACGGAAAGAGAAGCATTTTTGATAGCCCCAATGATGGTGCAGATAAACTCCTATACTTTCAACAACTGCATAAGAAAATTGTCATATCAATGCACAAATAAACCATTATGAATAGATTGTTAGAGCCAGCCGCTCCATAATAAAAACATTTGTCTTACCGTCATGCAGTTAACAAATTGCGAAGGAGCCTGCTCTTTTCCGCAACAAAAAAATTTATCCAATATGGCGCATTTTTCACCCTCAAACAGCAGCGCTTTCTTGATCTTGTCTCTCTTTTTCTCCGCTCCCCCTTTCTGTCGCTTAGTGCCTCTATTCATTTTTTCTAACCAGTTAATCGTATAATCACCACCACAACCAATCTACTGAATGACTTGACCACCATTAGTCCAACTTCCAACACACAAATGCGCAGACGCGATTTACTACACTTTTTTACTTTTTTACGCGATTTACTACACTGCCATGAAATTCCCAGAAGGCATTGCTTCATTTTAATTTTCTCAAACAATCAAATACAAAATACCAGTAGATTTGTTTTATTTCAAACCATGAACATTTTTTAAAATCATAACAAGAAATTTCCCTTCAAAAGTAAAGCAGGCTGATGTAAAACTTGAAATACACCATGACTATGATGTATACAGGTATGTGTGGTATAAATACCAATCAGGTCAACAGCATCAACTACTGCATGCAAAATCATAAGAGATATGAAACCTGGAAGCGCGTTGGGAAGTTGTTCAGCATGCAAGAGAGAGTGGGCCGCGTCAGTGCCACTAGGGGCCACTGTGATCCATTTAGCGTGCTCGGCCGGTCTAGACCTCTGCGCGGCCGTTCTGGCATCTGCCTAATTTGCCAGACCGCCCAGTCCGTCCCTGCACCGGCCCAAATAGCACGTCGGCCCACCGGGCATTTGCCCGGTATGCCAGATTACCAGTCCGTGCCTGTGTATGAGTATCCAGCCAGAAAGGAAAAGCAAATCAGCTGGATTTTCTGTTTGTCAAGTGAATAAACCCAACTGCATATGCTTTATGTAATGAATTCAAACGCAACACATATCCAAGAGTAACCCTGTAATATGGGTCAGAAGCATAGACTGTAATGGATGAAATGGATGTATTATCCGTGATGGATGGTTTGTGGACTGCTGCTCGGAAGCCAATAGTTTCGAATCTGGGCAGCGCCATCTTGAAAATTTCAGGTGCATGCTGGGAAAAATAAAAACATTCTACTTATATGGGCATGAGGCGGGGCCATGGGCGGAGTGGGGAGGTTGCGAAGGCTGGATCTCGAGGACATTGTACAATCAACTTGTCAATCAGGACGTAGCCACGCGCTAATGCATACCCTGCTTTATCGTCAAATATAAACTCATGGAAGGCAAAATGTCCCAAATGAACATCATACTGCATTGAAGAAGGCTTTAAACTAGTGATTGAGACCATAAACACATTTTGAAAACGTTTACTGAGGTTAGAAATCAAGTGAGAAGTTGGTGAATTCTCCATTGACTTGTATTGAGACGGAAGTCCTTTTGACACCAAAACGGTCGCCCCCTGATGGCCTTTTGATAGAATGCAGTTCTAAGTTACTTCCGTGTTGGCCTCATTTCAGAGGACCGGAACTCCCCGCCTGGTCAGAAGCTATGCAGGGGAAATAAATATCTGTGTCTGTGTCTGTTGTATCTATCCCTGTTACTTCCTGTCAACTGGAGAACAGTGGCAGGCTGAGGAAGAATGGTTGATAGTATTTTCTGATGGGTCATTCCACGTTAACTCACCCACATTTTTCCCAGTTCAAGTTCATGGGACATTGCACAATCCTCTACCTCTACTCCAAATACTTTTAGTTATGATATTTTTAAAAGTTTCAGTTATTCTAAGCCTCATCGATTGCTTATTTATCACTAGATTGAGTTGACATTTGTTTTGAATTAGAACATCTAAGGATGACATGAGTTGATGCATTTCTCTCTGCCTTTCTCAATGTAGGAACAAGTGACTGCAGCCATAGCTCTGGCTACGGAGCAGCAGACCCAAAAACTGCTGCTGGAAACTCAGTTGGACATCACCGAGTTTGACAACCTGCTGCAGCCCATTATAGACACCTGTACCAAAGATGCCATCTCTGTAAGCTCAACATAATGGATTCTTTTAGGGTTGCTTATGTGCACATCAAGTAATTGAAAAAAAAGCTTTACATCTTAGTCACATGTTGTTTTTTCCTCTTAGGCTGGGAAGAACTGGATGTTCAACAATGCCAAGACTCCACCACACTGTGAACTGATGACATCACATCTTCGCAACCGCATCACTGCTGATGGAGCACATTTTGAGCTCCGCCTACATCTCATCTATTTAACCAATGACGTTCTCCATCACTGGTACACTAGCCACTCTGATTCAACAACACATACCTAGACAAGAATAAAAGTCATGTACTGTGTTTATACAGTGGTATCTAACATATATGGAGACATAGGCCAATAATAAATAGAGCCATTAATTGCAACCTTGGTCCAATTTTGAAATCTTATATAAAGTAGGTTATTTTGGTATTAAAAAGGCATTTATGATGTGGGCAAATTTAGTGAGAAGAAAATGTTCGGGCAGCATTCAGTGTATTTCTCTTGTAATGCGCTGTGTGTTGTAATATATCCTCCTAGCCAGCGGAAACAGCAGAAGGATTTGCTGGCGGCGCTGCAGAAGGTTGTGGTCCCCATCTACTGCACAAGCTTCCTGGCTGTGGAGGAGGAGAAGCAGCAGAAGATCACCAGGGTAAACATCTGCACATTAAAAGCACAACATCAGTGTGGATTTGGACTGAAGCTGCCAAAAGACTTTGTGTCCATGTCCATTTTTTAACGTCTTTAAAGACTGTGTAAAGTGAATTCAGACTTTTTCTTCTAAACACATTAAATAGGTCATAAATGTATTTCTAAAAAAAGGTGTAAAAAACATTTCAACCATTTAGATTTGAATTGTGGAGCTAGGCTTCACAAACTGTGTTTCAAGATTTCTGTGTTCAGGATTTAATGGGCGGGTCTGAAAATCACCACTGCATTAGTATAAACCCGCCCCTGCTGCTGTAGAGGTATAAATACATTCAGCGCACACTACTACTACTACAGTCCACAGTTAGCCAGTTAGCTGAGTTAGCCGCCGAGCTAGCGGCTGAGTTAGCCACCGTGCTAGCCACTGAGTTAGCTGCCGAGCTAGCCGCTGAGTTAGCCGCCGAGCTAGCAGCTGAGTTAGCAGCAGAAAGCTCTCAGATGTAGTGTCTATGTTTCTGGTAGAGGTGCTGACTTTGATTGACAGGTGACACTTGGTAGGGGGCGGGGTTTCAGCGAACTCGGCGGGCACTCCCACAGCGTTTGGTATCAGAGAGAAAGGCTGAGCTTTTCACAACTTTGAAGCCTAATTTCATATATTTGGCAATTTTTTTTTAATCATTCAAATTCGGCAGGGTGGTTAACAACACACTTTTCTGTGGTATGTCAAACTCAGAACACATATTTATTCTTACTTTACACGGACTTTAACTCTTATTCCAGTTCAGGAGTACTTCTTGGCAGTAAAATAAGAAATCCTAGTTCACTAAAACTCAACCCAGAATAATTAAACACATTCACCTCAAGTTAGGGCTGGGCGATATGGCCTTTTACTAATATCCCGATATTTTTAAGCCATGTCACGATACACGATATATATCTCGATATTTTGCCTTAGCCTTGAATTAACACTTTGATGCATACAATCATGCCAGTATGATGATTCTACATTAAAACATTGTTCATACTGCATTAATATATGCTGATTTTAAACATTCATGCCAAAAGGGTGAATCACAACTAAACAAATTCATCAAAACTGTATTTATTAAACAGCTATTAAGCAGTGGCACAAACATGTCATTTCAAAACAAATAAAGTGTCTTTTATGCATGATGTAACTAATATGACACATCAAAATAACACTAAATTAAAGTGCACATTTTGTGCATAATGCCACGAGGATATAAAGGTAGAGCTGACTCTGCTACGTAGATTATATCAAGTGTGTCGATGATCTTTCTGAAACCGGGCTTTTAACCACACTCACTGGGGCCATGTCTTTCTCTGTGTGGTGTGTTACTGCGGACGTTATCTCCTTCTGTTTTGGAATATTTTTAGTCGTATTGCTGTTCTGGAAAAAGAAGACGCTAGACTCAGTTGCGTCAGTGCTTTCTTCAATATGTCACTGGCCGGAGATGTGCTCTTGTGGAGTTTCAAGCACACATGGTGATATAACTTTGCTGTACTACCAGCTTTTGTGGTGACGTTTTTATGGCGTACTTTACATATTACGGTTTGTTGTTCAACGTCCTCCCTCTTGTACCCAAACCACCGCCAGATGATGGATCCTGAATTGTTTTTTGGGGAATTAATCTCCCTCCTCCACCTGTCCATATCACCTGCTGCTCCCGCGACCTGAGATCGCTGCTACTGCTGCTACATGCTACCGGGCATATGACGTTGCACGCACAACAGAATGTGTTGTACGTACCTAGGTGCGCTTGTTTTAACTCTCTGTGCGGAGAGATGAGAGAGTGAGAGAAACCTGTAGTTCAACGGGCCGCGACTAAAAACAAACTGCGTGTAAATTGAATGTATACTCGAATATTCACGATATAGTCATTTTCTACATCCCACAGAGAACAAGCCGCGATACATCGAGTATACTCGATATATCGCCCAGCCCTACCTCAAGTTGATAGTGTCATGATAGGACACATCATCATGTCAGCTACACTGACTTGAGTCTGTCTTGTAGTGTCAACCACATCCTTATATCAGCAGACAGTGCAGGAGTCTGACTTTAATACTACTTCATACAAATACAGATTAAGTCTACAGCTGTGGTGAATAAAGGTTCACGCAGCAGTTTTGTGTCTGTTCTGCTTTTCATTTACTGAATTGGAAAGCTAAGAAAGAACCTGTAAATTAGAATGTTATCCCTCAGTCTAATGTGATTTTTCTCTGATTATTACTGTTCTCCACTTTCTTTACAGTTGTTGCAGCTTTGGGAGAAGAACGGCTATTTTAATGAGGAGACAATTCAGCAGCTCCAGAATCCAGCACTGGGCCTGGGCCAGTACCAGGTGAGTGGAAGAAGATTCAGGCCCGACAAACAGTTTGGTATTTTGCTGACCTGGAAATTTGCTGCTACAAAATAACTCCACACATCTCTTCTCATGTCACACCGGTTGGTTACAACTCTATCTTTTTATGTGGAAGATATTTGATTATTATAGGCTCATCAATCCTTAGTGCCAATCCCTGTTTGCCAGTTTAGTTTTTAGCTTAAGTAATGTCTCATGTTTTACTGCTTAAGTGCATCTCTGTGCAAATGCCTTTGTCACTTCAATTACAGTGCGATGTCATCATTAGTGAAATAAAATAGAATTGAAGCTGAAACAGCATTGGATTGATGCAATCATATAAATGAATATTTTTTGATCATCATTCTACTGTAATTAACTGTTGACCCTGAACCATCCCCTTCTGGCTTCAGACGTGTGCTGCTTTGTGTTTACATTGTGCCTCTCTGCACCTCCCAGACAACAGGCATCTTTCCATTTGATGAGCTAATGTTGTTCTCATAGACTGTAAATATAATGGATGTAAGTTGCGAGGGCTGGATCTTGAGGAAATTGCACGCCTACCTACCACAGTCCACACTGGCAACCTGGTGATGCTAACCAAGTTAGCTGTTACGACTAACTATAACCACAAAACTCCAGAGAAAACTGTCGGTGTGAAACAAGTTCACGGCTATTTCCATACAGTCTATCTGTCCGCCCTCCTGAACCTGTGAATTAATTAACCTGTCAATCACGACGTAGCCACGCCCTAATGCATACCCTGCTTTATCGTCAAATATGTTATCAGGGAGGCCAAAATTTCACAAATAACATCATACTGCATTGAAGAAGGCTTTAAACTAGCGATTGAGACCATAAACGCATTTTGAAAACGTTTACTGAGGTTAGAAATCAAGTGAGAAGTTGGTAAATTCTCCATTGACTTGTATAGAGACGGAAGTCCTTTTGACACCAAAACGGTCGCCCCCTAGTGGCCTTTTGATAGAATGCAGTTCTAAGTTACTTCCGTGTTGGCCTCATTTCAGAGGACCGGAACTCCCCGCCTGGTTGTTCTTCACTGTGATTGGTTCAGCTGTTTCAGACCTGTGAGCTGTGTGACTGGCTGACAGAGTATTTAATAATGACCACACCCTCTGAGCTAGGGCTGGACGATTATGGCAAAAATCATAATCACGATTATTTTGATTGATATTGAAATCGCGATTATAAAACACAATTATTCATAGATTTGTAAACATAAGCATTTATTGAACCACCAGAACTCAACTTGAAATATATTTGAACACCACAACCAGAAATAAATTAAAATCAAGAATAAAAATATCATGATAAATTGAAATAATAGCAATATGTAAAAACAATAAATAAAAATAAATAGCCAAAACCTACCAAAACAAAAATCCATTCACACGCTCTCACGCCACACCTGTCATTTCTCACGCTGAGAAGTGATAGATCCCACCGCACAGATATTAATACATTATGTAATCCATACATCCCAACTCTCTGCATATTGATAGCGGCTCCCTAACGCCCGCAAATGATACACAATCTCCCGGAGTCCGGAGTGAACGAGTAAGAGCGCGCGCTACAGAGTGACTGCGGGCGCGCGTGTGTGTGTGTGGCTCTCAATGCAGCGCGTGTGAGAGCGCAGCGTCCTGATAGCTGTATGATCTCACGCCAAACTTTTCATGAAACTTGAGAGCACTGAAGATGTCCCAGTCTTACCTTTCTTCTTGTCAACCAAAGGCCTTTCTGTCATTTTAAATCTCCCACATCTGCACAGAAACACACCGTTCCTCCAGCGGGTCTAACATAAGGGGCGGGACACAGAACTTGCTGGGAAAGACGGGGGTGTTGGATTTATGTCACAGGTGCGCCGCGCCGGGCGGAACAATGAACGCTTTATGTCGATTATTACGTTTTTATAATCGCGAGAGACCAAAATCGATATCGTGATTAAAATTCAATTTATCGTCCAGCCCTACTCTGAGCTATAATCCACTTCATCCAGGCCTTCTGCACTGCTATACATACATGAACCAAAATAACCTGTGTAGTTGGGGATGTTCCATGTAGCCAAGATTTACCACTTTGAAGTGATTTTCACTCACTGATAACACTGTCAGAGTCTCAGATTTGATACCCCCTTGTCCTCTCAGGCATCTCTGATAACGGAGTATGCTGCGGTGGTACAGCCCATCCAGCTGGCCTTCCAGCAGCAGATTCAGGCTTTGAAGACGCAGCATGAAGAGTTTGTCACCAGCCTGAAGCAGCAGCAGCAACAGCCTCAGCCGCAGTCCCAGTCCCAGCAGCAGCCACAGCCTGCCCCTGTAGCACAACTGCCAATCCCTGCAGAGCCTGAAAAGGCTCCTCCTATGACTACACAAGCTGGTGAGGACACACATTTAGTAAAAGGAGAGACTCAGCCTCATACAGAAAGCCAGATATATTGTTTAAATGAACATTAATGTTAATGACCTGTACATCAATACATTCCAGTCACATTCTCATTCAACTAGCTAATTAAGTAAAATCATGTCACACTTTTATATAATTAAAAAGTGAATTTCCTCTCAGTGTTTTTCTGCAGGTTTTATCTTGTCTTCTTAGCTGTGTAGGTTTGTCTGTATCATGAAGTAAGATGAGTTGGTGGCTATAGCTGGCTATGTTTACACTTAACTCAGGTTTTCCAATAATTCAAAGCTGGCTCACCTTTAACTGGGGTAGATCACCATGGTAACCTGTGGTGAAGGGTTAATTTGCTCCAGAGCAGGTTAACTTCAGAGGATTGGATCAAATGTTTTTAAAACTATAATTCATGTAGAGATATTCCAGTTAAACTCCAGAGTAAAGATATAGACCTGTAAATGTGCAGAATATTTACCCTTTAAGATCAGAGTTAACAGAGCCTGCTCCGTGAAGCCAGGTAACCAAAGACAGTAGGACTGAGACACACTTGCTCTGTGATACTGGCCTCAAGTATGTCTTTTTATGTTATTGCTGTAATGTGTCTATATGCGTGTTGTGTGCAGGCGATGTTAAGCCTCCCATGTCAGGTCCTCCTCCAGGGGAGTTTGATGGAGCTTCATCAAGACCTCCAGACCCCAGCAACTCCAGCGGACCCTCAGATATCCCCTCCAACAAGCCTGCTTGGTATGACCCCCAGCACATGGGTCCCTGGAACCCCAACCAGCCGGTAAGAATCTGTGTGTGTGTACTTTCTTCTTTCTCTATTTGTAGGAGCTTTGAGATGCAGCAGCTCACAGGAAAGTGATGACTCATCTTTGCTATCCATCATGTCCTCCTAACATCCCAAAGAAAATCTATTTTAAACTATAAATGGTCAAGTTTGAAATCAGCCAGCTCCACATGTTCCCTCATGGTGAGTATAGAGTGTGAGATGAAGATGAGCAGTGTAGCAGTGGCATAGTAGGGAAGGTTTGGGGACTAGGAGACTGGGATTAAAATCTCTGGTAGAACAGTGGACTAAGATATTAAAATAGTTAACAAGGTTCTCTCTGAAGGCGACATTCAGATCCGTATTAGGTCTGTGTGATAAAACGCAGCACTCTGATTCATTTGAATTGTGTTAGTGTTGACACAGGGAGGTGCTGATCCAGCAAGGCGATGCATTGGCCAGTCACATACATGCAAGTTTATAATCAATCAATCAATCAATCTTTATTTATATAGCACCAAATCACAACAAAAGTAATCTCAAGACCCGATGAATTACAGTGCATCATTATAAAATAAAATAACTAAAAATAATAAATAAAATGAAATAAAAAAAAATATATATATATATACATATATCGAGACACATTCACCCCTCCACACATACATCAACACACGGACAATACAAATTCTGCTGTTGACCTCACAATGAAAGATAAAGCTGCTGCTGTGATAACCTTCAGAGTTGCTGGTGATAACCTCCTTGTCTTAACAGCAGCCTTCACTCCCCTGCTCATGTGGTCTAGTGACAGGTCTTACTGGCCTTCAGAATCCCTGCCTGACCTCATGCAATTCTCACCCCCTTTCTGACTTTTGTCTTTCTCCAGCCTCCTTTTGACCCAAACCAGCCTCCCCCTCCTTGTCCTCCCTGGACCAGCCATGAAGGGATTTGGAATGATCAGAGGGACCCAGGGAACTGGAGCGGAGGTCCGCCCAGAGAAGGAGGCCCCTGGAGTGGTCCAGGTGGGTCTGACCCAGGGCCCCCCTCTTGGAACTCTAACTATGAACAGCAGCCGCCGTGGGGGAACCAGCCTGACCAGCCTCCCTGGGGCCAGAGAGAGCCCCCGTTTCCTCCACGCATGCAGGCATGTGGTTTGACTTGCTTTGCTTACGCTCTGTGAGCACTTCTTATTGTACTGCATGGTTGACTTTACATGAACCATCTGTAGTCACAGTGTATCTGAGTCTGATGTGATTTTGCTGCTCATTTACATGAATGACTGAATTTTTACAGAGACCTCCCCATTTCAGAGGGCCCTTCCCTCCTCACCAGCAGCCACCTCCTTTCAACCAGCCCCCCCCACCACCACACAACTTTGGACGCTTCCCGCCACGCTTCATGCAGGACGACTTTCCTCCAAGACACCATTACGACAGGCCACCGTACACCCCACACCGCTTTGACTACGCTCAGGGAGATTATCCTGGAGGTGAGTGCAGAGGTACAGTGATGCTGATCAGTAACTCTCATGTTAACCCTAACCCTAACCTTCTTTCTGCACCTCTACTTGCATTTAATGATGTGTATTTTAATCATATTCCTCACCATTTGTTAGACATGCCAGGTCCTCCTCCTCCTCCTCCCCACCATCATCCCAATCAGAGGCTCCCTCCCCCAGGTATGGGGGCTGATCATCCTCCCTGGGGTGGTGGCGGCCAACACCCAGATTTTGGCCCACCTCCTCACGGCTTCAACGGCCATTCACCCCACATTCGTCATAGGCAGCATCCGGTCCAAGATGACCCCAGTCTGGTGCCTAATGTACCCTACTTTGACCTGCCAGCTGGTCTCATGGCTCCACTGGTCAAAGTAAGTCTCCTATCTCTGATCTGGTAACAAGAGTGTGAGAATACATCAGAATGATATCAGCTTGTGAAACTGCTCAGCTGACAGTGAAAGCCAGCATGAAAGATCCAGTATAGACAGGAACACCTGGAAAAGAGAATGAATGAAGAATGAGAGTAACTTGTTGAGTATAAATAGATTATAACAATGGAGTAGTACTATAGTTTTCATTATTATTATTATCATTATTATTATTATTATTATTATTATTTTCAACATTTAGAAAATTTAGATAGAATAGAAAATAAATCCACTAAGAGACTAAAAGTCAAACCAGGTCTGCATGTCTCATTGTCCTGTACTGTCTTACTCAGCTTGAGGACTATGATTATAAACCTCTGGATCCTAAAGACATCCGGCTGCCTCCTCCCATGCCACCTAGTGATCGGTTGCTAGCTGCTGTGGAAGCTTTCTACAGCCCTCCATCCCACGATCGACCCCGTAACAGGTACACACCTTACCTCTGTGTGCAGCACGTCTGACTGAAATGAGGATGGGGATTTGTGTAGTATCATCATTTTTGAGTTAAAGAAGAGATGTACCACTTTCTGTCATTTAGGAGGGCTAAAAACTAGGGATCGACCAGTAGTCGGCATGGCCGATAATATAGGCCGATATTCCGCATTTTTATGATAATCGGCATTAGCCGTTTTTTCCACCGATAACCGATAAAATAAGTTTATTTTAAAACGTGCTCCTTTGGCTCTTATGCAGCCGTCTCTCTCTGCCTGAAGTCACCACTCTTGGCTGTGTAACAATGTCCCGCCTACAGCGCCCACCGATTGGCTGCACGGCACAAGTGACAGCCAATCAACACTGCAGCTTCTAGATGCAGCGCCACAGAGAAGAGAGGAGAGGACTGCTCCGTGAAGCAGCAGTGTGGTGTTTGAAGGCAAGGCAACAGAAAATGTCCAAGTTGCAATAAAAATACTCTATGGTGAAGTTTTAAAGACACCACAACCTTATTATGATCAGTTTCAATGAAAAAATTTGGACCTCCCTGCCTATATTCACATCAAGTGCGACACGATTTTGCAAATAGCTTAAATGAAACGCTTCTAAAAATAAATAAATAGCACCACGGCAAAAAAAAAAACGAAACAAAAAAAACAAATGATCAAGTGAATGTGACCTGGAGCTCCTTTATTTAATAAAAAGAAGACATAGCAACATATGAGTACAGCAAGTAGCCTACAGATTAAGAGAGCTGAACCTGTTGAACTTCAAGAGATCTCTGCACTTTTTGTTTTTATATAATAAAACAATTGCTTGAACCATTTCAACCAAGATCAGAGTTTTTGTTATTCTACAAAAGTTTAAGGTCTTTTTATCACAGATTTTCACAGTGTACAAAAAAACCAAACAAACAGTATACTGTATTCAGTCTAATCCCAAGTGTGTTATTCTAAATTTTGACACCAACATTTTTACTGCAAATTAATATCGGTTCTAAATATCGGTTATCGGTTTCCTTGATTACTAATAATCGGTATCGGTATCGGCCCTTAAAAAACCATATCGGTCAATCCCTACTAAAAACACAAATAGAGTTTTTAGATGTTTAAAATGTCAGCTATGTAGCTGGTAAGTAATTAAATCAAAATCCTCTGTACACAAACATAGTGAGCTGGGATAAACTTGCCCATGTTGAACTGCTGTGTGTGGCATTAAGAGGATTATTGATACTGAATGTGAAACCCTGTTTTCAGTTTGATAGCACATGAATTCAGTTTAAAATGTTCTTATCAAATCAAAGTCATAATATTTCAAAGCACACTAACCAAAAATAATAAACTGCTGAGGTTTTTTTTGGCATTTTTGTAAATAAAACCATTAATGTAAGTTATGTACAGCTGATGTTATCTGCCGTAGGCAATGTTTGTCATATAAACCTGCAACAGTGACTATCAGTGGCAGTTGAAAATGAGAAGTCTGCCAACAATAACACATTAAGTACATTACCTATAAAAAAAGAATGAGGAGGAAAAACAGATTGGCTAGTGAGAGATTTTATCAATTTGGAAACTGAAGTCAAATGTAATTGGCTATGGGAACGGCATATATAATGTCTTATAATGTCTACTGTTTCACTATTGGCCCCTTATTCCCTTTATTTCCTCTAGTCAAGTTCTCCATTTGATAGTTCCACTACTTTTATTCGCTTTGCCCAACCAGAATAAGATTATTCTTCCAGTTGTGTGTATGTATTAAAGACTAGTATATCAGTTTGTATGAACCGAGCACAGTGAAATCATCAGATGATTGATAGAAATAAGTGTAGGATGTGGAGTTAACAGCTAGCTGTGTTTGTTCCTTCATCAGTGAAGGCTGGGAACAGAACGGTTTGTATGAGTTCTTCAGGGCCAAGATGAGAGCCAGGAGGAAAAAGGGACAAGAGAAACGCAACAGGTAAGCCTCCTCTTCATCTCAATCTTTGTCTCTTGTTTAGTACCAGGGGCCCAGCGACCCCGATTGATGATAATGACTTTCATTTTTTATAAGTGAGATGCATTTTTGAAGAGGCCTAAACATGCTTGAAAAGTCACAAAACTTAGCTCAGACATCAGAAGTGGTTTACAGTCAGAGATTGATATGGGTCTTGGATTAGGATGTGTCAGGATGCCTCGGTAGCCCCCCCTCCCCATCCATACAAATGTTGTGGTTTATTCCTTCCAGTGGACGTGGAGGCAGTCGCTCCAGAAGTCGCTCTCGCAGCAGAGGGAGGTCTTCATCTCGCTCCAGCTCTCATTCATCCAAGTCCTCCAGGTCACGCTCCCGCTCCTCGCGCTCCCGCAGCCGCTCACGCTCCTACTCACGATCCAGGTCTGAGACACACACATAACACATATAACACACACACATGTGTATGTTTACCTCTGTGCTCACATGTTCATATGTACATGTGTGTGTACATAAAAAAACAAACCAAGGTTTAGGTTACCAAAAGTTTCAGGTATCAAATAACAGGTTAACAAATCACAGTAAGTAGTAAGAAGTAAATAAAAGCTCCTCTCTTAACCTGCTTCTGCTCAGGTCCAGGAGTAGATCCAGGTCATCTCGGAGTCACTCTCGCTCCAGATCCAGATCTCGTTCTCGGTCACCCGGAAAGAGACACCGCGGTGCTAAATCCAGGAGCTCCTCCCCTCCGTAAGTCCTCTACACTGTCACACTTTGACAAGCTGCTTTCATTTTGATGCTTTACAATAGTAAACATGAAGTATATAGAGTAATATAGATGAGCACCTCTCTCTATAGCCCCATGCCAGTGTTGGGCGCTCCTCCCTCCAAACTGTCTGCAGAAAACAGGCTAGGAGAGGAGAACAAGGGCCATCAGCTGCTGATGAAGATGGGTATGCTTTTATCTTTCTTTTTTTAATAAGTTAAACTGCATGTTTATAATGTCCAGTAAGAATGTTTCATGTGTTTTTAATCCTGAAATGTCCAGGCTGTGTTAGGGAACATAAAGCAGGTACTGTGGAGCACATATCCATCCAGTCCTTCTGTTGTTGACTTGTCTGCTGTAGGCTGGAGTGGTTCAGGAGGGTTGGGGGCCAAAGAACAAGGCATCCAGGACCCCATCAAAGGAGGTGACATCAGGGATAAATGGGACCAGTATAAAGGAGTGGGGGTGTCACTGGATGACCCCTATGAGAACTACCGCAGGAACAAGAGCTACAACTTTGTTGCCCGCATGAAGGCGCGGGAGGAAGGTACACTAACTGTCTTATTAATCTTATTTTATAAGAGATTAGAGTCTTCAGACATTATTTAGGTTCAAATACAGCATTATTCATACTGTACATTAATTTAATGCTGATATGACCTTCATATAGGGATTGTGTGAATCCTTTTAGTAGCTGAATGTCTGGGCACATTGTCCTCACATATCATTCATCAACTACTGAACTGTCAGATCATTAGCTGTATACACAGGTCCTCCTTCCTATTTGACCTCAGCGACTTCAAATTCAGTCAGTATCATCTTGGAGATGAAAAGTTATTAAAATGGTGACTTTTCGTCATTCCCAGGGGGCGTGGCCTTGACGCTGAATTTTTTCATCCTAAATCCAACATACATGATCCTAGGAAACCCAAACTTGAGTGCTTGATAAGAGTCCCGCCCTGAACAGATCTATGTGTCAATACTGTATCTGAGTCATAGCGCCACCTACTGGCAACAGGAAGTTGTGTGTTTTACACTTTGATGCTCTGTGGGTAGCAGATTAATCAGATCATCTCAAATTTACTCAGAAAAGCCTCAAGACCTTGGAGATGTATGTTCTGAAGTTGGTGACTGTGTGTCAAAATGTGTTGCCATGACGACGACGCAGATTTCTTGACTACATGCTCTGATCTTTTCCAAATTGTATATGTTTGTTCAGAGTCCCGGTCTGAAGACATGTACTGATGTGATTATGATTAGTGGCTGTGTGTGTTACTCTGTGGGCGTTTTCTAGTGTGTTATTAGTTAGTTAGTTAGTTAGTTAGTTAGTGTTATTTCACCAATTCATGCAACATCCAATAATAGCATGCGTATTAAGACGTCTACATGTGCGCATCTCTCTGGGACCGAGTCAAAAGACCTGGAGGCAAGGATCCTATTGTTATTGTATCGTTTATTATTACTCTACCGCCTCTTTGAGCCTCAATTTGACCCCCTAAACATGCTTAAAAACTCACCAAATTTGGAACGCACATCAGGTCAATAAAGTGGAAAAACAAACAACGTCAAACTCTCTAGCGCCACCTAGAATCACTAAAACGGCCACTACGCCTGGTAGGAATGTCGTAGAAAGATCAACCCATAATTCAATTATTTGTCTTATCAAGACCTACAAATCACGCGCTGACACCCCTGACCTAAATCCAACAGGAAGTGCACAATTTGTCTTGGTTTAAATGTTTGATTTTTGCAGATTTTAGGCCTCCTACAAACGTTATCTTGTCCGAGGGCGTTCATCGTGGCGGCTTCAAACTTTAATAACTGACTTAGCACAGCCTGCTGCACAAAAGTTCGGAGCAACTTTGTCATTACTCGTCTGGTTTGGATTTTAGAAGACCTCAAAGGTCAAGTGCCCAAAAACCCTCGCCAAAACGCTCCCAGACAATGAATGGGAGGAAAGTCTAATGCCACTTTGACCCTAAATTTGACCAACTAAACATGCTCCAGGACAGACCAAATTCACCAAGCACATGAGGCCTGGCCATGAATTTAATAACATGGAAAAATTAACCCCAAAAGTGCCAAAATGTGCTCTCTAGCGCCACCTTGAAACACTTACAAGGCCACTACGCCTGATAGGAATGTCGTAGAAAGATCAAACCAAAACTCAATTATTTGTCTTATCAAGACTTACAAATCACGTACTGACACCTCTGACCTAAATCCAACAGGAAGTGCACAATTTTCCTTTAAATGTACAATTTTCGCAGATTTTTCAGACAGGTAGCGAGAGAGAGACTACTTTAACCTTGTTTTTACTCTAACTTCTAAAAAACTTTTTCTCTTATACTCTCTTATTTTACTTATTTATTTAATTGTTTTTATGTATGTAATTATTGTCTCAATATTTGTTTGTTTTTTGTCACTTGTTCTTTCTTATTATCAGCTTGTCAGTTAAAGCATTTAGCTTGTCTGTATGAAAGGTGCTATAGAAATAAAGTTTGATTGATTAATTGAATAATCTGTTAACAAAATTGAGCAAATATTTTCTTTCCCTGATTCAGTCAATCGGGAACCCGAGGCCCCACCAACCGAATGATGTCATCAAATGCAATCAAAGAACCTCCCCATCTGCCCCACCTCCACCTCCATCAAGGATCTGACTCTCACTGTCTATATTCCATCCAGGATTCTTCATTCCTCAGAAACCAGAGTGATGATACAAAGTGCCACCACACTAGATGAAGAAGCACAGACTCTTCTGCTCTCTGCAGCTGCAAAACCACAGAACTCAACAGTCTTTACTGGAACACTGCAACTACAGTGTAACTCACTCATATTTTACTTCCAGTGTTTCTGATTTTAAAAGATTTTTTTCATCAGACCCATTTCTGACAGCTGCAGGAAAAGAGCATGGCAGAGATTTGATTGATGCACACGTTAACCGTCGTTCAATGATTTTAAAGTGGGATGTACACAGTTAAATGGGTTCCTCTCTCTAGTTGTTTGGTTTAAGTTTCAGTTTCACCCAAAAAATAAAACAATATTTTCTCATGTTATTCACCATATAAATGTGTTCAGTTTAATCTGCTGGGAGACAAAAATCATTTCAGTTTTGCAAATGTATTTAAAAGACTCAACAGCAGTGTTTGTTTACAAGAATAATGTCCTACTTACTAATTCATAGATGTTAATATGGAACTATTTTCAGCTGAATAAATAGCATAAAATAGTGCTCACTGTGAATGGTGTCGCTAATCTCATTAGTGGAGATCTCCAAAATTCTGCATCAAAACTGAAGATATTTATATGGCTAGATATCACTGGGAGAATGTGTAAATATGAAGACATTTTGGTTTCCTGTGTAAGCTGACCCTCAAAGACAAAATGTAGAATAAGAATGTGAGACGGCTCCTTGATCTTTTGAATCTTTTTCACTGCTGAATATTGTGATACTTTTTCATGTAATTACTTCCTGAACTGAGTTATGAAAGTCTGTCATGTAGTTGTAGTATTAAAATAAATCTCACAGAACAAAAAAATCAGAATATGAGATGAATTGTTTGGTTTTTTTTGTCTCCACAAACCGTGTAAGCAAAATAAACAGAACTCACTACATCCATCAGATCAGTTTTGTTCTGACGCCATTGGTAAGTGGTCAGTTTAAGACTAACTATAATGAAGTGATCCATCCAGTTGAAAATGTGAAAGGTGCATCTGCTTAAATGTGCTGTGTTGCGCTGATGCTGATGCTCATATCTGCCAGGAAAGAAAGGGGGGGAAAAAAAGAAAAGTTTGAAATGATAAAATATTAATGGTAAGTCCACATTGTGAGAGACTACTAAATCAAAATAGGCCTATCTTTATCTATTACAATGTTATCATCTCATAGATTATCAAAATGATTAGATTTTTGATCACTTTCATGTGGTGTATACTTTTGTTTAGCATCTCTTTGAATTTAAAAATCTAACATTTCCTAGCTGCAACTCATCTGGGTGACTGAGGGCCTGCAGTGTTTCGTACAAGGAGATTCATTTTGACATTTGTGTGTTATTAATATATCAGTTATAAACATTTGTTAAGGTCCCATATTTCAGTAATTCATCTACACCAGGTATTTTTCATATTGACTTTTTTCTAGTTCCCTGCTTTTAATCTGACAGCTGGAAGTCTTCTATATTGTCCAATGGAACACAAGCTGATTTGACTTGCAGTGCTGTATGGATGCTGCATGCACCGTTACACTGTATGCATGACGTAAAAATCATGTCAATGTGGGTTAACTGAAGACATTACAGCTGAAACATGTCTGACAGCAATTCTGAAATAAGAGTGAGACAGCCCATCACTGGACTGGATTTTAAATTCAATGAGCATGGGGAAAGCTTACTGAGTTTACACAGGAGAGCTTGTCACCAAATGAAGCAGAACTCACAATAAATACACCATCAAACCAGATGTCAGCAGCTGGCCCACATATTGTCTGAGAACAGACAATTGTGATGATAATGCAAGTGCTCTTGTGTGCACCTGTATTATCATAACCTCAGACACATTAGGGTACTCTCATAAGTCATATCACTGCTAAATCTCATTCAAACAACGCATTTAGTTTATTCCATAATGTTGCTTCTGTACTGAGTATGGAAGGAAAAACTCCCCATTAACAGGAAGTAACATCAAACACAAGTGGGCGATCATATGCTTTGACCAGCTGGGTTGAGAGATAGCAAGTGAGCGTGTGAGAGAGAGAGAAAGAAGCATAGTAATAACAATAATAACAATGATGATAATAATAGAAGTATGACTAATAATAATAATAATAGGTTGATGGAAGCCAGCGTGCAATTAGGTTGTCCACAACTCTAATTCAAAGGAAAATGTGAGATGAGGAAGAAAGAAGAAGAACAGAAGAAGACAGTGTATAAAGTGCATTAATGGTATATGAATACATATAGAAGGAGGACAGGGGGAGGAGAGAGGAGCTCAGTGCATCATGGGAAGTGTAGGGTAGTCTAGGCCTATAGCAGAATAACTAGAGGCTGATCCAAGGCAAGCCTGGGCCAACCCTAATTGCTGCTGTTGCCAAGTGCTGCTAAATGAAAGAGTACAGTCTAGACCTGCTGTGCGTGAAAAGTTCCTTGAGATAACGTTTGTTGTGATTTTTATACTATATATTTCTTTATTTGTCTTCAGGTCAAACTACTGATCTGGATTGAGTTAGTCATTGAGAAACCTTCCCACAGCAGGATTGAGTCCATGGTTATGGTAAACTATCAGCTCTTATCTTCATTACTAACATATACAACACACTGTATAACGTACACTCTATAGTATGATCTTAGCCTTTCCTCTTATCTCTACCTTGTCCTCTTGTCTATCAGGCTAAGAGTCAGTTCAAGAGGATGTCTCCACATAATAATGTAACACTCCACATCCTAGTCCTCACTGAAGCTGAATGTAGGCAGCAGCAAGTGGATTCCCAGGGAACATTATTATTATCCTTATTACTTTTATTTTTATTATTTATTTATTATTGTGTTACTTATCTGTGCATTATCTATTACTTTAACCTTTATTCATGCCCCCCTTTTATGCTGTTTTTGTTTTAGTGCTACAAACGAAATTTTGTTGTGTAAAATGACAACAAATAAATATCTATCTAGCTATCTATTAAGTCCTTCTCCAATACACCATCAACAATTCCATTAATAATCAATGCCATGAACTACAGTATTTCAGCATGGCTGTATGTAATGTTTTAAATATCAGTTTATTTTTACTGTCCATAATAAAAACATGACAAACCCGGTAAATGTATTTTTTTTAAACAGCCACTGTGTCCTGGTGAATTTCAGGGTGGCAATACCCACCCAGTGTGCAAGCAGAGGACAAAGTCAAGCCTCCTATCAGTGTCAAGTTTGAGATGCCCTAGTTCACCACATCTGGCCTCCAGGTAACAAATAGAACTTCTACAGATTGTCTGATTGAAGAAATGTCCATTGTAAGCCTTTCTTTTATGTCAGTAATTCAGTATGGAAGTGATGTCTTGTAGTTCTTCTGTAATGCTGCAGGGGTCACTTTCCTATTTGTGTAAATATGTGTGTAGTGACTGATGCAGACACAAGGTGGCAAGGTTGTCAATACAATAGACACACAAATGGAGTGCAGGCAGGAAAACCTTCACTGTTCCTCCCAACACTGTGATAAAGAACAGCAATGACCAAAAAGACCATGATTATACTATATACATACACAAATACTTACAAAGTTCATTTTTACCCTAACCCTTTTTTTAAACTAGTGATAGCAGGTCACACACTGTGCTTGACACATTTGACACATTTAACACACCTAAGCCATTTAGACACAGTTTTACAAACTGTGTGGCCAAATATTACTCAAACTCACAAAACTTTATTTAAAATGCCATTGTTTACAGATACTGTATGTCAGGTTGCATTTTGATATGGCCTCAAGAATACAACATATTGGGTTTTACTCAGTTTAAGCATCAATGAAGCTGCATGGACATTTTGGCCCAAGCTTTTATGTCATGGTGTTTTACTGCAATTAGTTTAGACACATGCCATATATCAGCCACATCCATGCTGCTGACTGTTGTTGCATGTCATATGCACGTTTTTTGTCCATCATATAAAAACCAAAACATACTCTTAAAAAACTGTGACTGGGGGAGCAACAGAGATGCTTAATTAATGATAGCAAGAGCTTGTCTGCTAACATTTACATAGCCAAACTGAGCTACTGCAGCCAAATGATCTCTGATGGGCAAAACATGGAGTCAACAAAGGCTGTTTTAGCATGAAGTACATTCAAGTGCTTTTATGAAAAATGTCCTACATAGATGCATTAAAATCTGTCATGCATGCTGCCGATGGCGTGGTAAGTTATTTTTTCTAAGGTGAAAGACACTTATAAGGGAAATTGAGGGAGACCTTAGGGTGAACTGAGGTCATTAGGTGCAGAATTAGTGTGGCAGCACTTGCATTTGTTGACTAAGGGCAGATTCACATTTTTCAAGTCTATCTCAAAACAATAATGACACGCCCAAAGATATGAGATAGATGTTAGAGACTTTGAATGTGACACAAAATACAGTCATTGCGCAAAAGACAACTTATAACATTTTTCTTTTCATTTCAGTCAGCAATGGTAACATTGTGCTCACCAGAGTATTGGTTAAGAAGTCTGACCGGTCTAGAAACAGGAGTAGTCAGAATGATCAGACAGGAAATAAACAAACCTCCAATTAGTCTCACTTATTTTGAAGAGGAAATGAAGGAGAAAAATAAAATCATTACCTCTTGTAAACATTCATCAGTGTACAGATTCAACTTTGACCACTGTGTTATGTATATATCTTCATGCACATTACCACTGCCTCCTAAATGCTGCTGATTCAAATCATCATCTTTAATTTGAACCTCATGTTTTGGTTGAAGTTACATATTGTTTTTACTGCAACACGGACACAGATCATCACAAGATGACAACATATGTTAAGTATTTAAAAAAAATGAAAAACATGATAGATCTGTCTATATAAATAATTATTAATGGGAACCACCAAAGTGAATAAAATAGAGTAGCTGAGTGAACTCCTCAGTCACCTGCTGAATATTTGAAGCCCAATCTGGCTAATCAAGTTTGACCTGTAAAAATCTGATTAGGGTACAGTCCTAGCGTGCACTGTCTTCCTGTATAATTAGGGAATATTGATAATAAATAGATAATGATAATAGTAGACAAACTGGTTAAACAGTTTACAACCTGTTGTATTGTCTGATTACTATTGGACTTGTTTTTAGTGATGTTACCTCCCTCATCTCACCTATTAACTTGGTGAATACAATTTTATTATAACTGATAACTATCCCATAATTGAAGCTTAGTAGTTGAACTGTTTATTTGCTGCCCTGCTGTTAGAGGACATGATTCAATCAGTAGGTTGTTAAGAAGAAATGGATAACAAGGCAGTTATTGTGTTGCTGTTGGTTTAGTATAAGTGTATAAATAAACTCAGTCACTTGTTATGAGTTGAACCACAAACCTTCACCAGCCCAGCAGGGTTTATTGTGAAACCAAAGCCAGTGACGCGGCCTTCAATTAGCCCAGGCATTTTTATCATCATGAACCCAGATCCACTTCTAACCCGGCCACATTCACCTCACTGGCTCAACCTCAACTAATGGCACCTTGTAAAGACAGAGACGAGAGGGGAGGTGGGTGGTGGAGAAGCCACAGTTTTCTCAAAATAGCTGCATGGACTCTGATCAATGGAGACATCATTAGAGAGATGCCGCCATTAGCTGCTGCAAGGCCTGCTATTACTGTGAGATCACTTGTGATGAGGAGCTATTATGTGGCCTGAGGCAAGACCCCCAAGGTTCAAGCAATACTAAACACGCACACACACACACACACACACACACACACACAGATGCCGCAGAGATGTGGTGGCAGATGGGTGAGGGGAGCACTTCTGCAGGCTGTTCTTATTAAAGGGAGCACGCTGTTGTTGGGAGGGGTATTGAACTATGGGGTGGCGGTGGAGGTTGCTGGTACTTAGTGAACAAATGTTTGAATGTTACATGTCTACTGTGTTGGAGTCTGATTTCTGACAAAAAGAACCGCATTGAAGATCAGTATGAAAAAGGACAATTTACACACACATGCACGCACGCACACACACACACACACACACACACAGTGTAACCCACCAGATGTAATAAAGTTGACCACAACAGCTGCTTGAATAAAGATGGCGGAACAGCATGGTGGTGTGAACGGTGCTTGCTGCAGCCTTTCCTTACAAAGACAAAATAGTTTGTCCAACAGCTTCTCAAAGAAGTTTTCAAACTAAGTTACAAATTCTTTGGACTTGGTGTACACAAATATCAAGGATGCATACCCTTTACCTCATATTGGCAACTCTGACCATCTGATTGTGATGCTAACACCTGCATACAGGCCCAAGGTGAAACAGGAACCTCAAGTAACAAAGGAGAATAGAGTATGGCCACAGGAGGCTACTGTAACACTGCAGGGTTGCTTTGAATGCACAACAGAATATTTTCAAGGAAGCAGCTACATGCTAGGTGTAGATCTTCAGGAATATACAGATACTGTGGCAGGTGACATAACTAAATGCATGTGACTGTGATTAAGACTGTGAAACCATGCGCTAACCAAAAACCCTAGCTGACTGGGGAGATGCACACACTACTGAGAGCACAGGATGCTGCCATTAGATCTGGCAACTCATACAGGACAGTAAGAAACAACTTGAGAAGAGGCATCAAAAGAGGCAAAAGTGCTGTATGGGAGAAAACCAACCCAGTCTCACAGCAAAACGTATCACAGCTACGTTGGTCCACAGTGCAAAATGTAGCCATCTCACAATTTGGGCTCATAAATTGTGAGATGGCTACGTTTGATGTGCAAAACATGAGATATCAGTGAACGTAGCCATCTCACAATTTATGAGCCCAAATTGTGAGATGGCTACGTTTTGCACTGTGGACCAACGTAGCTGTGATACGTTTTGCTGTGAGACTGGGTTGAAAAAACTGGCAAAGCACTTTACTGAAAACAAAGACACTGCGACTGTGGCAGAAGTTCCAAACTGTAGCAGGCTACAAACCCTCTCTGCAGACAGTCTCCAGCGAGCCATCCTTACCAGACAACCTCAATGCCTTCTACGCACGTTTTGAGGCCACCAACAAGACTTTCACTTTCATCACTGAGGACGTAAAGAGGGTTTTTTCAGCATTAACCATTTTAAGGCTGGAACAACTGAAGGAAGTCTTCACAGACATATTCAACATCTCCCTCCACCAAGCCAGAGTGCCTACTTGCTGGAAGAGTGCCACCATCGTACCTGTGCCCAAGAAGCCAAGTCCGCACTGCATGAACGACTTCTGGCCTGTTGCTTTGAGTATCTTAATATGCAAACACATTCAAGCTGGCTGTTATGGCTTGAGTGGGGTGTGTTGTGGGGTGTGTTTCTTTTTACCCTGTTTGTAAAAGTGCTTTGAGTGGTCAAAAAGACTAGAAAAGTGATATAAGTACAGTCCATTTACCATGTACCAGCACCGGAGCCAGATTAGTGATTACGGCAACTGTTAAAAGCACTGGGGTTTCTAGTCAGCTGTGCCACAGGGCCACAAGCTGTGTGACTGTGACCGACTATAGCAAAACTAGTTGAGTGTGTACTCAGACCATTTGGCATTTTACTCCCTTCCAGAAGGAGGGTGAAATCCTTTAATTGATTGTTCATTGTGTATTTTGCTTTGTTGCATAACATTAGTTTTTAATAACTTCATTGGGCTATGCTTTCCACCCTTTTTTAGAAAGTTGTTTTCCATTGTTGTTATTGTGAATCTTATTTTATTAGTTAAATAATAAACTGTAAGTTGTGTTTACTTTGTTTTGCCAATTGGTCCACAGAGTATGCTATATCCACCATGTTCCACCTCACTCTATCACACTTGGAAAATAAGAACACCTATGGCAGGACTCTCTTCATTGACTTCAGCTATGCGTTTGTGACTTATTACGAACAGTGTGTATTACGACTGTGGTTGTAATATCTGTTTAAATATCATTTTGTCCGCTGTTAATATGTTATGTTTATGTGTGTGTGAAGACTGGAGGAGGATTGGTGGATCATTTCAATGGCTGCTGGCCAATTGGTGGATCCTTTTTTCAGTCTGGTGGCTGATTGGTTTCCCCCACCAGGTAATCAGCTATGAATACCACCAACATGGTGGCGGTGCAGTGGCACAGAGGCGTTTCCTCATCTCTTCCATTTCCCAACTGGCCACACATTAGTCTTTGTGTATAATGGCCACACACATTATGGTGGCACTACTGCTTCTGCATCCTGTGATGTTGTAGATCACCTCATCTTTGTGTTGGTGTTTAGGTCTTTCTCCAGTCTTTGCTGATGTCTCTGCTTTGCTTCCTTGATGCCAGCTTCCTCTTCATACATTTACAGACTATAATGGGAATGAGGGAGGGCTTTTTAGCTGCCAGGAATGTTCATATGAACATGGTCCAGAGTATTACATCCTTTGATGTGGACATGCTGATGGAGTTTAGATAAAGCAGTTCTGAGATCAGTTTGATTAAATTAATCAGTTACAATAAAAAATACCATCCAGTTGTTTTTTTAAGTGAATGTTGATGACCTCATACTACTCCTGTAAGGCTTTGAATTTGCGTTTTGAGGAATGTTAACAGCAACAACAAACCCACTAGTGAATTGTCTGGGCAGATAATATGATTGATATAACATAAAGAAAACTTGACATCTGGTAATCGTAGTCCATCCACTTTTACTGTGTTTGAGCACCACGCATCCCCTCCTCTTACCAGAGTCTTGTGTTCTGTTGGCATGGAACATGGTCTGCCCATCAAGTGCAATAGCTTGATCCGGCTGTTGGGATGGAGCCAGTTCTCTGTAAAGATGTGTACACAACTGCATCTGATTTCCCATTGCTGATTTAGCCTCAATGTTATTTCATCCATTTTATTTTCCTGCAACCGGACATTAACCAGAAGTATGCTGGGTAGAGGAATAGCCTTAGGTCCAAACTGGATTAGCTTTGCTCTGATCCTAGCTCTCTTCCAGGGACGATCACATTGCTTGCGGTAACATTTGGTCTGGCTGGTCTGGCTGGGTGATAGGGAGACACCACTGCCAGTGATTATTTAAAGGTCTGTACATACTTCAATCCCTGCACTTCCTTTTAACCCTAAATCATATTAGTAGTAGTAAACACTGTTACGTAATATTTAAAACATGTAATGATAATAATACAAGACAAAGCAATGAAATGGAGGATAATAATGTTACTATAAACATGAACTAAATAAGACAATATTAGACACTGATTGCAAAGAAAAAGCACTGATATAAAAATCCTATGACTTCCTTGTGTGTGTATGCAATTGTAGCATGCAAGTGTTGACTCCACCAGCGACAATGAAATGTGCTGTATAAAGATGCAGATACAGACTGCAACAGCCATTGCAACAATATTTAAACAATATTGACCAGTGTAGCTCTTTATAGTCTTAATTCATGAAGGCAGCTGAATGTGTGCACTGTCACAGCAGTGTGAGAGAAGCTGTTTCGGCTTATGAAGTTCTTTGTTACATTGACTGTGCAGATGGATGCATCCCCTGGTGTTATGGAACCTCATTTCCCAGAGCTTAAAATCATCCACCGCCATATGGAATGTATAAAAATATCAGTTTTATTTATGTGATGTGAGTTGTGCTCTGGGTGGACTCTTATACAAAGTGTCATATCTCACCTCCACTGTAACTTCCTGACCGACTGGATTCAGTGTTTTATCTTTGGCTAAGATTTAGGAGGCCCTTCCTCTCTTCCTTGATTTCTGCCTCTTCTAACATTTACTCTTATCTGTGTCATCTTTAATGTCCTTGGTGTAAGCGATGATGTTTCTATTATGTATACATTTTAACTGTAGTCTCTGTTTTTCTTTCTTTCTCTCTGATGTCTAATTCTGACTCTCTGCTCTGCATTTGGCTCTGTGTTTTCCCACATTGTCTTTCTTGTCCTTTCTGTCACCACTTCATTTATGTTCTCGTGTGTCGTCCTCATTCATGTTTTCATGATATTTATATCTGGTACAGCATCGTGGAGACATCCTGAGGTTTGAGTCCACACCAACCAGCTTGCAGTAATTTGAAGTTTGAGTTTTAGTGTGTGGTGCAAAAATCAGTCATGGTTCATTATGCAATCAGCAGTTGTTATGCCTCTTGAGGGCATTGAACAATGATTTGAGCACATTCCATTAAGTTTTCCACGGAGACTGAGATGTGCCAGTTCTTTCTGGAGGTTCATTAATTTCTGTGAATTTTCTTCAGTGTTTTTTCACACCAGCCTGACTGCCCTCTTTCTATGTGGGAACATGGTATGTACAGTTTCTGTTGGCATCTGTTGTTTGCTGAGTAACACATGAAACCCATTTCAATTTGAGTCCTAACAATTTGATTCAAACAACCACAATCCAGAACCTTTCTCTCTGTAATGATAACATTTTATTATATTGGACTGTACAGTGAATTATCACCAACATTTCAGATATGCTCACTTTCAGTTTGATCTTCATAATAAGTGCTTTAAATAACCTTTTTACCTGTCTCCAACCAATCTGTCCATCTGACTGCTCTTGTTTCTTGCTCTGTTTGACTTTGTTCTGATATCTCAGTAATTAACTCATTACATTTAAACTGAAATAAAGACTGGCCAGAAGTATAAATAACATTGCAGTGCAACTACAAATATGTAGTAGTTTAGTATCTTGTTTTTATCAACATAATGACAAAATGCTATTAATAATGTTATTAACAATTTTTGGGTCTCACCATTTTTTGGTGTAACAGTGGCGGCGGTGGAAAAAGATAAAGACAAAACGCCAGTAACGCTGAACAACAAACCCTTCCTAACTGATCATCCCTACTCTGAGCTGAGCATCATTGAATCTGAATCTCCATCTTCTAGCCCAGCTCCAAAAAAAAGTAACACCAACCATCTCTCTCTGTATGAACTGAAGGCAAACATAATACATGCTCTGTCTCTCAAAATGAATGGAAGAGCAGATAGGCTTAAAGACATGATTGACAACAACGCCAACACCATCAAGGAACTTAAAAAGTCACTAGAATTTGTTTATGAAGAGAT
This sequence comes from Scomber japonicus, assembly GCF_027409825.1. Lineage (NCBI taxonomy): Eukaryota > Metazoa > Chordata > Actinopteri > Scombriformes > Scombridae > Scomber > Scomber japonicus. The sequence goes on along the minus strand of NC_070584.1, from coordinate 2,453,916 downwards.
CAGTGACATTAAAAAAGAAAAGAAAATGCTGTTGGACAAACTTGAAAAGCAACAAACTGACATCAACACGCTAATGGATAGACTGACAGAAGCTGAACGCTGCAAACAGAGATTATGTCTGCGGTTAAATGGTGTAGATGAGCCAGTGGGTGAGGATGTGAAACACAAAGTATCTAGGATCTGTCAAAAGGTTGAGAGAGTTAGAGAGAGAAAGCAGTGGAGGGAATTGATGTTACACAAACACAAAACCACGTGTAATCATCATCCTCTTTGTGTTTTGTTCTCTAAGAGACTTCATCTGGAAGAAAGCAAAGAACAGCCTCCTGAAAGAGAAGAAGGTTCGTTTCGGTGAGGACCTAACAAAAGAAGAAGAAAAAGGAAAAAAAGTACTATGTGGATGGAATGATTATTGAATAATTTAGCATTGAATTGCTTTGAACACTTCCTTCTGGCTATTATATAAGATATTTTTGAGACTATTAGAAATGTTCATAAGACTCTCTTCGAAGGAATTTAATGTTTGTGCAGGATTTTTGGTTGGACTTTTTTTTTTTTTTTTTTTTTAATATGCCTTCCTGGACCTCCTCTGGACCTCCTCTGGACCTCCTCTGGACCTCCTCTGGACCTCCTCTGGACCTCCTCTGGACCTCCTCTCACCCCAGCATGGGGGTAGTATGGGGGATGGGGGGAGCAGTGATCTGGAGGAACTGTGTTGGCCATATTAAGGTTGTTCATATAGGCTCTTTTAAGCTGTTATTATAGGGTTTGTTATATATTGTTCTTATTCAACCCTTAATTACTGATATATATTTTAAAGTATAAACTATAAAGGAACAGATTTTATTTATGAAGAATACATAAGAACAGCCTTTTTGCCAACAAACCACAGTTTTAAAAAGGCTTTTATTTTCTATACAGGGTTATAGATTTATATTATAGGAGTTGTTTGATTCCTTGTTTAATGTAGTTAATGTTGAAGTCTATTAACACAAGAGCTTAATGTGATTTGGTAAAGAGAAAAGCTTTTTTCTTATTTTGCAAAGAGGTTAAAGCAGATTTGATCTTTCTATAGCAGTGCCATTCATGCTCAGATGATTTAAAACTTTGGAAGAGTCATTGAGCCAATGAGATTTGGCTATCACATGACTGAAATCACTGTGCTGGGGTAGCCACCTTAAACACATTTAAAGGTACAGTGTTAGAATCAAAGTGTGTTTCAAAAGGCCACTGGATTTTACTTGTAATTGAAATAGGAGAACATTTGTTTTGTTTTAAGTATGTATATGGTTATAACTCTCTTGCATTGAATTGCAAGAGAAACTAATTAATTCCCTTTTAGAGAAATGTCCCTAAACTTATATTAGGGGGTGATTTTAATATCTATGACTGCCAGCCATCACGACAGTGATTTCTGAAAAGATAGATTTAACATCTTGGACATTTGGAGGCATAGAAATGAAACAGATAGACAATGTACCTGGGTTTATAAAGACTTCTCTATTCAGTCAAGAATCTCAACAGAGCTTGAGCCTAATGTTAGTGAGGTAGTCATCTCTCCTGATATTATGACAGGCCACAAATTAGTGAATTTTAAACTGAATCTCAATAAATGTAATAATAGAAGGGATGTGGGTTATTGGAACCTTAACAGCTCGCTTCTGCAAGAAGAACAGCTGGTATCTGAAATCAGTAATCTTCTGGAATCTGGAATAAAGATGTAATACATAATGAATATGGAAAGAATTGAGAAATTTTAAAATATGAAATTAGAAAGTTGGCTATTTTATATGGTAAAAAAAAGCTTCTGAAAAAAATCTAAAATAGACATTTCTGCATTGTATTCAGATCTTTACAATGAAAACAGGAATTGGATAAAAAAGGGCTAGAAAAGCCTTCATACACTCTCCACGTAAATGGTTTGAGGAGGGTGGAAAATTTAGAATTTTTCAATTTTCAATTTAGAAAGCAGAAATGCAGAAATAAACTCAAACAAAACTCAAAATTGAAGACACAATCTTCTATGCTAATCCTTATTGACCTTGTGATTCCCAGGATAACTCAAATATCTTAGATTCTATTAAAGATGCAAAGAAGATGAGTACTAGTTTTAAGACAGATTGCTCCAAAAATATAACTTTAGAGGAAATAGATCTAAACATCAGCTACACTACTGAATGATTATGTAAATACCATGTTGGATCAGTATCATCTATTCTATATTTAGATTTTTAAAATCATGTTATTATTGTAGACCTGTTGGAAAACATTGGACAGCCTACAATCCATATCCTGCACTGATATTACCATATTTCCAACATAATATCATGAAACTTAAAACTGAGGAAACTTTATCTGGGTTTTGCCTTTGTGTTATTTTTACAGACACTTTTTCAAGGCATGATCTTAGATGAACACAGACAGCTCACCGCTGAACTCATCCAGGGTTCATATTTGATGCCATGATGATGCAACATTGTGCCTCACTTTGCACATGGTGCACTTACAGTAACTGTATGGACATTCCTACAGACTGGGAGAGGAAATGATGTGGCCTACTAAATTTGAAACATGAACAGTTTTTTACTAGAGCCAGCACAAGTTTATCCATTCAGTGTTACTGTAGGCTGCCATGACAGTACAGCATAGTGCCTCCTATGTAGATTAAAATGCTATTTCTCAAATAGTACAAACACAATGGCCCGTATCTTCGTTTGATTAAACACAGATTAAAATATACTTATGAATATTATAATCCATTTTTACCAAGTCCTGTCTACTAGATATCACTATATTCTACAAACTCCACCTTTAAGAAACTAGACCTCCCACAGTCCTTGGTTGTTAGCACTCAGGTTTTAACTCTGCCCAGTGACCCGACATTGGTCAGTCTGGCATGCAACTTCTCTCACCTTTCTCTCTCTCTAACCGCTCTACCCTACCCTACTGCAGCTGTCTGTCCTCATGCATGGTCTGCTCAAGAGTCACAGCAGACACACACAAACAAGCAGCCATGTGAGAGCTTGCTTAGTATCCAGCAACAGAGGGACAATCACCTGCCTCCTCAGTGATTTGAGCACCAACTATCCAGCAAAGCTAGCATCATTCAGCCTTGAAGCCAAACTCTCAGCCTGACTCACTCATGGATTTGCCAGCTAAGAAGCAACAAGGGTTCTCTCTTCCTCCATGGACTTGGTAAATGTGAACTTGTGTATTGGAGCGTTACTCAGGCTGCAACGGATGACGTTTCACAAGAACACAAGTACATACAACAACACAGATTGATAAAGACCTCATAATTCATGTCATCATTGTGAATTATTGATTAACTGTCAATACAAAATCAGGATTTTATATAATTAAAAAAGAAAGTTCATCCAAAGCTCAAAGTGACATCTTCATATATCTGGTTTTGTCCACAACCTAAAGATTTTCAGTTTACAATGATATAAAACTGAAAAGCTCATATTTGAGAAGCTGCAACTAGAGAATCTATTATTGACTGTGACTGATTAACAGACTCATTTTTTCAGCACTATATAGACATAAATGATAACTGTTATTCTCCAACATCAATGGACCTACAGCCATGTGAACCATCTTTGTGGACATAACTCATGTTGTAATAACTAATAAGAATCTTCTAGTTTAGTTGTTATGGTAAATCTGATGATGTGGAGGGAATACACATTAAATCCCTGCATTGTAAGAGAAGATGATATATCTGTATACAGACATTGTCCTCTGTGGAGGAGTAACTTTTAGCTTAGAACCCATCTGACCAGCTCTATAGTACAATTGAATTGTGCAAGGCTTAACAGACAATGTATCTAATGTACCTCTGGACTGGCATGACCAGAAAGACTAAACTGACCAAGGGTTTCTACATGTTTTAGCTGCTTTTTATTGGTGCTGATGGACTATCTAGTTTAGTCATAAACAAGCAAACCTGTCCCATCTGGTGCTCACCAAATGTGCTTGGATTCCAAAAAATATTGGAACCAGATCTCTGTGGGTTAAAGAGCCCATCTAGGCTCTCAAATCCCAGCTCCAACATGAAGCAAAGTTGGAAGCGAATCAACAGTAAAATCCAACAAGACCTCAAGTCATGAACCAATGTAATCCACTTTAACAAACACTATAAAAAACAGAGTGAACTGATGTTTCTAATGATAGCTATCAAGCAGAGAGTCATGATTAAGCACGGCAGCCTTAAATCCCTGAAGAGCTGCATTATTTGTGCATCGAACTGTATAATCAGGCCAATAGGTCTTGAGTTGTCCACATGCTGAAACAGTTAAAGAGTGATGCTGCAACTCTTGACACTGATACAATCTTTTGCAAGAGTGCAAGAAAGGAAAACACATTTGGAGGAAAGTATAACATAGCAGTGGGAAAAGTTCTCGATGTCCACATGGACAGACAAGACAGACAGACAGACAGACATTGAGGCAGCAAGAGAGAACGAGTCGTAGAAGAGGAAGTCAGAGATCACTTTCGAATTAAATCACGTGGTTTTGAAGTTTCAAAATGTTACTGCCAGGATCTGTGAATTATCTTATAATATCACATGGAAAGACAATAACTGCAACATAACATGAGCCTTTGATGAATTGGCTGTAGGTTGAATCATAGTTATGTAGTTTGGAGTTGGACACCCAACAAAACTTTAATTGATGCCTTACTTTGAGAAATATAAACATGTTTAACGATAAGTCTATCTTCTAGTATAAAAATGAAGCCAAAGTGATTCAGTATTAATGTTATGATGATATATTTGTGGAAATAGTATCAAAGCCTTTGAATGGGCATCTACCATGGCAGCACACTGACATATTGGAGCAGGGTTTGCCAGGAGGCAGCTGGAGAACATCACATTGTATATCTTACCAACACTGATACAAGATAGTTTACTGCAACTGATCTAATAAAATAAATATAATAAAGCTCAGGTAAAACAGATACTTATATACAGGAATGGAGTAAACTTTAAAAATACTTCTGACAGTGAAGAAATGTTGAATGAATCAGGGGAAAGACAGCAAGAGTTATAGGGAGCTCACTGTTGAGCCATTCAAAGTCCTCAGCTTTCCCCTGTCAGCAATTCTGACCAACCGCCAACTCACAGGTCAGCCAATGACGAAGGTAGAAAAGCCCTCTGGGAGCCCACGTGAACAGGCCTGGACCTCGTGCAGGGCCTTGCTCCTAAATGTTTATGTTTGCTTTCGTCTCTGGGCTGCTGCCAGAGACCACAGCCATGAATGATGCAAGTAATGATTTAAGAATGCTTGCACATGAGAAGGGGAATTCTGCCTCAGCTGATAGGGATGAATAGCATACGACTAAAGAAAGACAAATGTTAAAGATCCTGTAAGGCAGGGTCTAATTACAAGTTGTCTAATTATAAATACTAGTAAAGTACTAATGACATATTTAATATATTGATATTTTATATATTTTAATTATATAAATGTTTTTAGTGTAACTGAAAATAAAATGTGGAATATGTCTTATATTGATTATCATATCTTGATTTTATATTGTGACACACAACAGGGCACAGTTTTTACAGTATTGCTTATTGTCCCTCTTGATTGGAGCATCAACTCCTAGAGAAGTGCAGAAGGGTCCAGTTGACTCCACTGCCACAATGTATATAGCCCATCAAGGTGAAGTGTTAAATGAATACCTCCACTGACTTGAAGAAGTCTGCTGACTGACAGAACAGCAGTCACACTAATGTAGAGGTCTCTGGCTTTGATGTGGTCAAACTACTTAATGGTCCATGCTGCTTCTAATGACATGAGGCAGACGATGTGTGTGTTTTTGTGTGTGTATGTATGTGCATGTGTGGTGTGACATGGTGACGCCACTCCAATAGACCTGTGGTTTCACCCCTGAACTGTTGAGACTTTTTTTGAGCACCACATGTGGCACATCATTTGTTTGTGTGTGCATCTGTGTGTTGTAGTGTGTGTGGCTTTGGGACGATACCAAATCTAGAATCTTGAATCAGCAAAGGCCCTAAAATGCATAATGTGGACCTGCATGCATGTACAGTACACAGTGCATGTGGAGAACACACGCTCACTCTGCATTGCATGCATCCTCTCTTGGAGCGAGGGGGAGAGGGTATTTATTGGCTTAAATTAAAGACCTCCCGTGAGGTTTTTCAGTTGAAGGACCCCCTTTAAACACCTAGCTACCAATTACCAGCAGCCTCCAGCCCTACCCATCTATTACCACATCCACAGGAGAAGTGGAGACCTCAGCTGTCTTCCTCTCCTTCCTTTCATGTTCCCTCGTTCCAAAGCCTTGTAGGAAACCAGTGGCAGTGTTTGATGGTTACAGGACAGGCAGTTAAAGCTGTGGTGAGAGGAGGGGGAGAGCACTGCAGTCTATTCATTGTCTAACCCAGCAAACTGCTATGCTGCGATTAGAAATACACTAACAGACTACAGAATGCTGCTAGACCAGTTGGCTACGCTGTGGTACACTACAGGTAGAACCTCATGCAAGTCTTCCTCTGGCCTTCCTCTAGCCATCTTCCTCTCTGGGCCAAGGAAAACAGTTTGAATCTTGCATGTTTGGCAGGTAAATATACCATAGAGACAATGTGACCAACGCTAAAATTTAGGCTTAAACTTGCACTGATTTTTTTCAGCAGTCTTTTCAGCCAGAAATTACAACATTTTTACAAATGTTTGTAATGTTTTTGTCTCAGTTTGTCTGTTAATTTAAATACATGAACCCACATTACTGTGAGAAAACAGGTCATGTAGGAATGAGTCAATGTGTAAATTTGACTATACTTGCTGATGTAAAAGTAACTCTACCTACAACCCCTTTTTTGGAACTATGGCTCACTTATTTTATACTAATGTGCATTAGTGACACAGAATGTTGCTTTAAAACTGAACCCTTTTTTTTTTTTTAACCACGTGTCAGTTCAAATGTTATCACTTTTGATTGGAGTGTGAACCTAATTAATGTTCACAATCTGTAACTGACCAGCAGAGGATGCCAAATGTTGATAAAATGTGTATCTGGCACATAATAACAGCTGGAGCCTAGTGTCTTTTACAGCTTATTTTTCACAAGCTACTTGATACAGTGCAAAAAAGGCCAGCTAAAATTTCGGGAAAAAAACTTAATTGCAGCAGAAAATGACTCAATGCAGGTGAAATTATCTGTCCATGCAGCAAGATCATTTTACTTGACAAAATATCCTAAAAAGAATTTGCTCCAGTAAAGAAATAAGCAAGCTCTGATAAGTGTCCAAGGGTTTGAAATCAGTACAAAAATACAGATTCTTTGTTAAAAATTCTGGAAACACATGTGTGGTTACTTTAAACAAGCTGGCTCATCTTAATGCAGGTGACTGATTATATGAAATCACATGCAGTGTTACTGTAGGCAAAGCTGAGTGCGTACAGGGAGGACTAATCCTGGGCTCCGGATGGGCCAAGTAACTTCAACCGATTAACCAGTAAAAGCCCATATGACCTTCTTGACAGACCAGTCATTTCACAAGAAACTTGTTCATTAAGATAGTGTTAGTAAAATAAATAAATAAATAAATGAATCGATACATTTCATGTGTGATGAAACGTATGAAACGGAAGCGCGAAAGTAGGCTATGTGCCCAGCAGCATAGACATATATACGTCTATGCCCAGCAGCAGTAGTACCAGTGCTGAACAGAGTGTCAGCCGTCTGTGCCTCATTAAAACATATTAACACTTGTGCATGGATGACACCAGACTGTCTGATGTCATTTTGCTGCGTGTGGAGCGGGAGGTAAATACTGACAAGGACAAAATGGTTGGCAGGTTTGCCACCATGAAGGAGAGGAGGATGAATATTTAATGATATGTACATAGTTTAACAGTTTGGATTATTTGTTATATGGAGGATCAAAATGGACTGAACCAAACCAGCAGACAGAGCAGGGACAACAACTATTGAGTAAAACTGTTTAATAATGTACAGAGTGTTAGATTATTCTATTGTTTTCCTTTATGTGTACTGGATCTTAGCACTCTGTGTCACTGCCTGCGGAGTTGTAGACCGACTGTCTGTTAGAATATGCCTGATATAGTGCTGTAGACCGCCATATCTATCACGTTTATGTTACAGTGTGGTACTGACTGAGAAAGTGCACTTGGCCTGTTCAGCACCACCGCTGTCAATCAGCTGTCTGTCTGCCTGTTAGCACAGTGCTGTCTTTGGTGCTTTGCTTTGGGGCCTTATGGAACTTTTGGGTTAGGTTTAGGGTTAGATTTTGACAAATTATGAAGTGGCAGTTCCCATTCTGGCCCAGGCAACAGAACTAGTGCATGAGCTCATTGATTACACCTCATATTTTCCTATTACTTTCAAGGAAAGTGTGTTTGTGCCAATAAATTATTATCTTTGGGGTTGAGCATAGCTCAGCAGGTAGAGCGCCCACCCCATATGTTGAGGTTATAGTCCTCGTTGCAGGTGATCCCGGTTCAAATCCCAAGCCGAGCGGTTATATCCTGCGTGTCATTCCCCCTCTCTCTGCCTCCTGTTTCCTGTCTATCTCCACTGTCCTGTACATTAAAGGCAAAAAGCCCCAAAAAATATACTTTAAAAAAAAAAATATATATCTTTGTGATATAATTGCACACTGTATATTTTACAGTATTTTGTAAAAGCCGTGTTTTTGCAGCTTGTTCAATTGCCCTGGTCGCCAAAGAGTGGTAGCAGTCTTTGCAATTTTGATTACTTTATCCAATAAATAATTAAATTTAAGCTTTCCTGACTAATTAAGACAAATAAAACATAGTCATGCTACATTTAAGAAGACACAACAGACTCAAAGGTAGAAACTAGTAAATAACAAGATAAATAATCTCATATTTCCTGATCTAAGATTTTAAATCTTGGCAAAATGAGAAGAATTTGCAGTGCATAAATCATGGAGGTCCTGATTCACAACAACAAAGTTGATAAACTTAAAATATTGACATGATATTATTCTATCTCACAGTCATAGTGTGATCTTATGGAGTGGTATGTCTTTTACATAGAGCAAATTAACCATGCAATAATCCATCATTGTCAGGCTTCAAGCATGTCCACCCACTGACACGGACCAATGAGAATCCATTTACACAAATCTATAGATTAGATTTGACTATTTCAAGAACTGCAATGAGACTGTGTTGACTATTCTCAGTCACCCCACTAGCTGATGTAGTTGTATGTTAGACAGGAAAGAATAATCCTCAAAATCTGATCATTTTAACCTACATTATGTCAAATCAAGGACTATTTTAATAGTAATTTTAACCACCATCTATGTTTGCTCCCCCATTTTAAAGCATAACTAGATGCCAATGAACCAGGCAACATGCATTTTGGCAAGTAACATACAGCATTAACATTAACAATCTACAACTGATATAATCTGTTTATTATTTAAACCGTCAGCTGGCCAAAAAAAGTCTGCTGCCTGAATGTTTTACACACTGCCAATAAAAAACAGCGTAGAGACACAAGATTTGATTAGATTTCTAAACCTCCAAACTTGTTTTATCAAGGTATAATCGTTTCCAAAATGAAAACTTGGAATCAGAATGAAACATTACTTAAACACATCCAAACACATTGATGGGAGCTATATCACAGACCTAGAGATTGTCTTTTTTTTTCCTTTAGTAATTAGGGACCGAGCCGAAAGGCAAGAGGGCGAGGACTCCAGAGGAGTCCTGCCCTTGCCTGGAGGCAAGGACCCTATTGTTTTTGTGTCGTTTATTATTATTATTCTACTTTCTCTTTGAGCCTTAATTTGACCCCCTAACCCTGCTCCAAAACTCACCAAATTTAGAACGCACATCAGGTCTGGCAAAAAATTTGATAAAATGGAAAAAAAAACAACGTCGAACTCTCTAGCGCCACCTAGAAACACTAAAACGGCCACTACGCCTGATAGGAATGTCGTAGAGAGATCAAACCAAAACTCAATTGTTTGTCTTATCAAGACCTACAAATCATGCGCCAACACCCCTGACCTAAATCCAACAGGAAGTGCACAATTTGCTGTACATGTGGGATTTTCGACGATTCTTGGCCTCCTACAAACGTTATTGTTGTGTCGACAGACTGTGTGGGAAAGATGCCTTTTTGGTAAAAACGACAAGCGGAGTTGCTGGCGAACAGTGTGCTAGTTTATTAGCAGCAGGCAGGAAAAACACATCTGCTCTTGAGCAGATCTTAGCTCACACTGGCTTACTCTAACACTGTTAGCGCCCTCTAGCGAGGGAGAGAGGTCATAACCACGTGACCCCAGAACAACAGGGCAGGACAAGTTATTCATTTAACTTCCATTTCCTTCAAACACCACATTTATCTTGTCCGAGGGCGTTCATCGTGGCGGCTTCAAACTTAAATAGCTGACTAAGCACACCCTGCTGCACAAAAGTTCTGAATAACTTTGTCATCACTCGTCCGGTTTGGATTTTAGAAGCCCTCAAAGGTCAAGTGCCCAAAAACCTGCGCCAAAACGCTCCCATAGACAATGAATGGGAGGAGAGTCTAATGCCACTTTGACCCTAAATTTGACCAACTAAACATGCTCCAGGAGAGACCAAATTCACCAAGCACATGAGGCCTGGACATTAATTTGATAAAAATGGAAAAATTAACCCCAAAAGTGCCAAAATGTGCTCTCTAGCGCCACCTAGAAACACTAAAGCGGCCACTACGTCTCATAGGAATGTCATAGAAAGATCAAACGAAAACTCAATTATTTGTCTTATCAAGACCTACAAATAATGCATTGATACCCCTGACCTAAATCCAACAGGCAGTGCACAGTTTGCCTTTTAAATGTATGATTTTTGACGATTTTTCAGGCATTTCAAAATGTATACCTTATTCCTGCATACTTTCAGCTACAGACTCCATTCAAATGTCAAAATGTAGCCACAAGTCTCATCTATAGATGTGTGTAATTTGGTCTGGCTATGTTTTATACTTTTTGATCTGCGGATCCACATGTGCACCTTGTTCCTCTCCCATTCAAATCTCCATACTGTCTGTGCATGCTCTGTCCTCATGCTGCCCAGTCGTTAACTACCATGGCAACGACTGTATGTGTGTGTGTGCAGCTGGCTCATTTGTGCTGTCCAGTTATCCTGATTCATTTCATCTGGTCTTAGTGTGCCACCCAGTGGAGAAAACTTGTAATGACTCATGATACCTGATGAGGAAAAGGTGCCTCAGTTTTCTGTTTCTAGTTCAAATTTATTGACTGTATTATGTTTTTAGATATCTGTGCAGTCTGTCAACTACTTCAGTGACAATGCTGTCAAAGTCTAGATCAAACACAAATTACAAGAGCATGACCTACAAACGTATCTACAGGTTTCACTGGAAATAAGTTCCTCTACTGATTGACTCATCAAAGTGTTGGCAGTTAATTTCAGTTGCTCAGTCTAAATGTCTACAGAGAGAGAGAGAGAGAGAGAGAGAGAGAGAGAGAGAGAGAGAGAGAGAGAGAGAGAGAGATTATGTGTGAGTGTGTATATGTGTGTGTGTGAGTGATCTACTTATTGCAGTGTCCGATAAAAGCCCAGGTCTGAAGACATCTAAATGCCCCTAACGGAAACCTATCCGCTTCGCCACGGCCCGATGTGCGCAAGGGGGCGAGGTCCCGCCCAACGCTGCTTGCAGCTTTAATTTGTTCTTTGTTTTTGATTCTTCCTCTTTATGTTGTCCTTGGTCTACACTTGTTCTGTCTTATTATCAGCTTGTCTAATCAGTCAACTGTGATGCTCTTTGAACTACATTAACGTGTATGAAAGGTGCTATAAATAAAGTTAGATTGATTGATTGAGAGCAAATTCAACTTTGGTAGAATTTGGAGCAGTAGCAGCTCTCACCTCATGCTGTTAAATGCAGATAGGTTTGCTAACCTCCTGTTTAAACAAACACATACAGTAGCACCAGTGTATCTTCTGTCTCCTCCTCTACTGCCAGTGTGATCAACCCTCAGCCTGATATCACTGTCAGCAGCAGACAGGAGAGGGGCTCCGTGCTGACTTTTTATTTCTTTCCATGTCTTCACATCACAGTTAGTATAGATGCACTTGCTGTAACTGTAGTAACTGAGTAGTCATTTTCTTTCAAATTAAAAATTTAATTTAGAGTTAATCCAATTGTTAATATCTTGATTCTTGGCATGGTTCTAGAGATGGCAATGTTTGTTTTTCAGTCTTTTTTCCAAACTAAAATTACTGCGCTAGACTGAGATGTGCTAGCATTTAAATGTGCGTGTGTGTGTGTGTGTGTTAGTGTGTGTGTGTGTGCGTGTCATGGATGTATTAAAAGAGTTGGATACCGGACCACAAATGGACCTGAACAAAGACCTGTATGCCAAAAAAAGTCTGTAGCTTCTGGGTTGGTTCTGCATTATACAGCCAGCTGTATATGCGTAGTAGTGTTTCCCCCACTGGCCCTGTCTACGTGTTCACACTTGACAGACTTTACATTGTAATGATATCATGGTTTTCTCGGCTCAAGGAAGGTTTACAAATATAAAACCTCCATGAATCAAAAATTCATAATAGAAAGAGTCATAATTGAACTTGTCTGCAGTTCGAGGTGTCCTGTCAACAGTTTTACAGACATCTGTTTTACAGTGGTGGTCTATAGGGAAAAAGCTTTTTGGGGGATTTTCATTGCAATGCTGCAAATGGCCACAGGGCAAAATTGGCTGTAAGACTGAGCCCTATCCAGCTCTAGTAACCCATCCATGGTGTGTGTGTGTGTGTGTGTGTGTGTTTACTGCATTTGTATTTATATTCTTGAGGAGCAATCCTTAGACGTGGCTAGTTGTTGTAGTTCAAGTAAAGAGTAGAGTAAAGATTTGTGTAAATTATTAAATGTACTGAAGTCAGTGAAAGGTCCTCATAAGTATGGCAGCACAGTGGTGAGTGTGTGTGTGTGTGTGTGTGTGTGTGTGTGTGTGTGTGTATGCGTGCATGCGGTCAGCAACAACATATGATACCTGCCATGAAACAACCCACGCTTAGCGGAATTTGGCAGGTAATTTCTGTAAACTCACTTTCGCATGTTAGCAGAATTAGAGATATGCCAGCACATTTTACTATACAGCTGTGCTATTGTTTCCAGAGTGCCCCTGGTTGCCCCTAGCAACCTTCAGAAACACTGGGCTGCCACGGCCTCTGGCTCTAATTGCTTTTAAAGCAGATCTGATTTAAAGCAAATGAAATCCAGATATGCTGGACTTATGGGCTGAACAGTTTCACCACTCTCCTGCCTAACCTTAAGCACACAAAACTCTGTTTCCATAACAAAAGTCATATGTGTCGTTGTGACTGTGCGTGTGTGTTATTGCTATCTTTACTGAAATCATAGCTTGTGTTCTTTAGGCTGCTGAGCAGTATCCATGAACAGGCCATACTGATCTCCATCCTGGTCTGCCTACCTAACCTACACTGTGTGTGTGGATACGTGTGTGTGTGTGTGTGCACGCTAGTTGGCATGTGTGTAAGGAAGTGCAGATGTCAAGCTAACCCTTACACCTGGGACACACTGCCTATCTCTATCAAACAGTGTGTGTGCGTCACTGAACTTCTGCAGCTCACACGCTTGTGGTGTTCACACAGAGTGTTGCTACTGCCAGCATTATGTTTCTACACAGAGTTTGACTTGGATAATGTCCATCAATACCAGAATGTTTCATGTACTTTCATTATATATTTCATTTATATTTAGTTGAGACAGAATAAGATTAAGCAGCAGTCATGTTTAGTCCCTCTGCAGACAGTTGTACATGTTTTTGGACTCCCCAACACAATTTCTGGGTTCTGAGTTTTTTTAGGGTAAAACATGAAGGTAGTTATTATATGGTGTATGCAAGCTCAAATATGAAGTGCTTTGAATGCAGACATGTCATAAGCTCTTTGCCTGTCCACATAAAAGGTTGGTGGGACAGGCTGCTGATAGTCACTCTGACTCATCCTGCACAGGAAGCGTTGTGGCTAAGAGGGGTGAACAGGCTTAGACTGTGGCGGCAGATGAACCAAATGTTAATAATGGACATGGTGATAATGTGAAATACACACAGATGAGTTGGTGAATGAGGTCAAGTCCACAGCAGTGAGGGGGGAGGAACAGGGCAGCAGTACAGGAAAAGACAGCACGTTGTTGCCTGCAGAGACCTCACATACTAGCAGTCAACTACTGAGTGATGTCGAATGTGTAACAAATTCTGATGTGGCATCTGAAACTGGAAAGTGTAGCCACATTAGTGATTTGCAGTGAGTTTACATTAGATATGAAAGGTGAGGAGCCACATTTACATTCTGGGAAACGTTTGAGGAAGATGGTCCAGCATTTAGACATGGTAGATGCATGGTGAAGCAAACAACTTATCCAACTGTAAAACAATACACATGGGTCAAGGGTACTGATAATAGGGTTAGTGCTGCTAGATTGGTGACTGGTGGCAGTTCTGTGCACTGATTATGAAGTGCATTCCAGACTAACAGACTCAAAGAAAATCTTAAAGTAATAGTACACATGGATCAGACTTGTATACCTGAAATATGCATTTTGGATTACTTTTTTCTCATTAGAGACATTTTGGATGTTGGTGACTTTTTTGAATTTTATCTCTTGATAAAGAAAAGGCATTTGACACAGTGGGTGTTTGTTTATTATTATTATTATTATTGTTATTTCAGTTCTCAAAGTCTTTGGTTTGGGGAAATGGTTTTATGAAGTGGGTGAAGTTACTATATAGTGAGACATATTGTATGATTAAGGTGGTAAGTAGACCAATTCCCATTATAAGGTAGATTAGATAGAGATGTCCAATCTCAGGGCAGCTGTGTAGTTTAGCTACTTAACCACTGCTGTGTAGGATGAGGGCTCTAGTAGTATCCCCTTATGCTGATGATATCAGTATTGTTGTTAGGGACCAGAAAGATGTTCAAGCCATAGTTCAGTGTTTAAAATTGTGTGAAAAAGCTGTTTCGGCCAAGGTAAACTGGGCAAAATGTAAAACCCTACAGTTAGGACAATGGGATGGGGAAATGAAGCTAAGTCTATCTGGAGGTTTACACAGGGGAAGTAATGGATTTAACATGTTGGATCTTTTTAGGGACATGGGCTTTCCAAGAACAGAATCGAGAAGGCATTATGGAGAAGGTGTATGCTAAGTTGTCTCAATGGAAATGGCTGCTTCCCCAGCTGTCCTATATTGGACGAGTTCTGGTGGTTAACAACTGGGTTGACTCGACACTGTGGCACAAACTTGCTGTCCTATATCCACCCTTCTTTTTACTCTTCAGTTCTACAGGTTTGACAGTTGTTGAAGGCTGAAAGAGACCCTAAAGCAGCACCTGTGGCTGTTAGAGGAGCCACTGTTTTATAGCAATTTAATTCAATCAAAACTCTGTCATCAGCTAGTCTAAGGACTGCTTTGCATGAAGCAGACTCTGGGACATCTTCTGAAATAACACAGTCAACAGTTGAAGTTCTGGGACAGATGATTAAAATAAAATCTTCTAGAAGTCAAGATTTGTGGAGGAGGTTTCTGTGTGCCAGACACTCTGAGAGAAAGAAATGTAAGAAACTTGCTAAGCTGTGGAATGATGATGGAGGATATACTTTCCCATCTTTGACTATCACCCCTGCTGTTGAGGCATGGGGAGTAGAAGAGGATCTTTTCCTGTATATTATTACTCCACAGTTGGAACTTTTTGGGAAGATGTTGAAAATCAGTGATTAATTTCAGTGATTTCACCCTGAACATCCTGATATCTCCTCCACCAGCTGTCATGATAGTTGAGTTTGCCATACATCCTGCAGGTGATTTGTGTAATAGAAATGTATTGTATTTAAGTAAGATCATCTACATGCCAGACCTTCCAGCACTCATTCCCTGCTTGACCTCTGACCTCTCCTCGTGTCTACCCTGGTTTTTTACCCTTTTCCTGACTTTGAGTATTGCCAGTTAAATGGACTGTACTTATATAGTCTTTGTAGAGTAATTTGGGGTTAAGTTTCTTGCCCAAGGACACAGACAGGTGGACTGGAGGAGCCGGGAATTGAACCACCAATCTTCCAATTGGAGGACGACCACTCTACCTCCTGAGCCACAGCCGTTGTGTGGTGTCCACCGGCTTCAATCCTGTCATGAGAGCCCAGAACTCCAGTTTGGTCAATCTCATGTACGTGAGTGCTACTGGCATTGTTTTACTTGCTGCCAACTCTGTCTTTGGTGACCCTGAGCCCTGCCTGTCCCTCTACGCATTCTGCTATATAACTATACAGTTACCTTGTGGACTATATAATAAAGATTATTTAAAACTTCTCCCTGGTTCTGTGCTGCTATTGGGTCCTACCACTTCCACACCCATTACAGTATGATCTGGCCAGCCATGAACCCAGCGCATAACCTCAAGCCAGTCAGCTACCCTGACAGGTTTGAGGGCATCCTTGAGAGACACACCACAAAGACTGTCTTGTTTTAAAGACAGTCTTTTGATGCCCAAGCACTGGCAATAACTGCATAGCAAATGCAGTTAAAAAGTTAATGGGTGCAGTCAGTGCACAAACCCAGGCTACTAGACAGCGCCATATAACCCCCGGCTCCAGCCTGTGGCTCTGCTGACGAGCAGCCTGTTCCCTATATGACTGAAAAGTTGACTCCATAAACCCTAAAAACCATTGTTCAGTTCAATGTATTGAGACATTTGATGCTACAGCCTTACTTGGGCTGGTATGACTTAACATTAGCTAATTTTAAAAACAACAATCAGGTGTCCAAATGAAAATGAAAATACATTGTTCTTGCCATTACTGTAAAACACAGGGTGTGTCTAGCAGCTGGTGGAATTGGATCCTCAACTCATTGCCTGCCCAGCTCTGCCACAAAACCCCATTTCTCACCTACAATCACAACCACAATACAGAGCCTCATATGCTCCATTCCACCTGCTCTGCCATCTCTGCTTACCACTCTCTGCCCTACTCCAGAGGCCTGTACCATAAACATATATTCGTAGACGCCGCATTGACTGTGGAGAGGCGTGCCTAAAGCGCCGCCATCTTGGTACAGGGCTAGCAGAGGCAGTAGTGCATGTATTTCTATGGAAGTAAGAGGTGCTCCACAGTTTCAAAGTAGAATTATTCACTGAAATCTCGACCGATTTCCAAACGGTTTATTTGTTAAAAACGTGTCTGTCTGATATTTGTAACAAACAACCCGTTTGAATATATGTTGACAATTGAGCAATTTTATTTTTATTATAATTGAACAATGTATGATCACTTTTTAATAGTGCAAACACATCATTCCTCTATAGACATAATGCGCTGCAGGAGCGAGTGGCCCTGTACCAAGATGGCCAGCGTGTAGGCACGTCACTCCAATCGGCAGCAGCAGTCAATGCAGCGTCTACGTATATATGTCTATGGCCTGTACTATGAAGCTATTAACACACCCAGGATATCTGACTTACCCTGACATTCGTAATCATGATAAGCGGTACTACGAAGCTGGTTATCAACTCAGTAATTGAACCCAGGGTTTTCCAATCTGGATCACTGCATGCTCATATAAGGGGGAGGTGTTTGCAGCGTCTGACCAATCGCAAACGAGAAACCCTGCAGAGCAGCCTACTTTACTATGGCGGAGCAGACAATTATTCTTCAAAAATATTTGATATATAAATATAATTCAATCACATCATCCAGGCCAAAAGCAACAGTGTTGCTTTTGGAAGGAAGGAATTCTGGCAGAAAATTGCCGGCATTAAAGGTAGGGTTGGTAATCCTGTTCAGAAACACTTTTTGTTATACTGGGAGAAATGGTCCTTCTATTATGAAAGGTATCAACATTATGGCTTTAGAAAAAGGAACGGAAAAAATCAGAGCTCTGTAGCAGCCACAGGACTGATAAAACCCCGACCAATCCGAGCCGTTCGGTGCGAACAGAAAAAACCAATCAGGTGCCTTCATGTCTAGTTTTGCATCCGCATACAGTCTACGCCCCGCCCCCCTCTCTCCCTGCCTACTGCGTGCATGCACAGTCTTCACCTGTCGCTGTTGCCAGAAAAACCAGCACACCTCTCTGCAGAACTACCGAATACGGATGTAATATTTATTTAAGAGCAATGGATGAGAAAATACCACTTGCACGTCTACTTGTAACGGCTCGTCCAGAGAAAAAGGCAAGAAAGAGAAAGCCGGAGGATGAAAAGACTGCTAATAAAAAGGCTCTGGATAAAGCAAGAGGTCAAACAAGAATCAACATCGGAGTAGCATTTGAGCGGTGGAGACAACTGAGGGATCTGAAGGGCCTGAAAAGTGATGCCGAGGTTGCTCTCTTTCTGTTGGACAGCCTCAGGTAATGATTTGTTTTGCTTCAGGGAGGATTTGTTATATATATGTAAGTTATGCTAACGTAGCTACTTTTGTAGCTTGTATTAGCGTAATGCTAATATTAGCTTTGCTGTGTGTTTAAAATGGGTCGGTGACGCCAGTATTGAATAGATTATAGTATATTATTTTGAAAGGTATTACTCTATCCTAGTCTTCAGTGTCTGCATTATTACTGTGATAAAAAGACCTACGTATATTGGCTTTTACACGTTACAACTGTGGTGATGTAGCTCATCTATGTTTTCATAGCCATGAGAAGGACCGATCAACCTCGACGCCGTCTAAACACGGATTGATGAGACCTACTCTCCCTCCATTTCAACTATTGTTTTTGAGTCTCTGTCCGACCGGTGAGTTCAACTTGCTGCTGCTGCTGCTATGAATATGTCTTTGGTGGGATATAAATATCTGTCTTTCATATCTAGCTTTTTCTGTTTTATGTGCCTCAAAGTGCCATTTGAGGTACTTCAGAAAACAGCATTATTGCACATACAATATGTGTTATCAGTGATATCTGCTATATCATTATACAGACATTGAGTAAATGTTAGTGATTAGATATTTTGAGAAATATGAAGGCCTGAGGATAAAACCTGTCCTTCACCTTAGGAGGTCCAGCACTTCACACTGAGTTATTAACATCAACAACAACCATCAACACTAAAATAAAACACAGCTAGCATAAGTTGTACCTCTAACTTTGTGTGGTGTTGGTGGAGTAATTGATCATGCTACAAGCTTGTCTATGGACTATACTCTGGTAGATGCTATGCCGAGAGGATAGAAACAAACTGAGGATCTTCTCAACAGTTTATATCAATCTTTATGCTCCTTTGGTCCAACTGCCAAACCCAAGACTTCTATTTCTACAAATAAAAGTTCTGTGTTTTGTCCTCTATGAATGAAGAGTAAAAATGTATGTTGACAGTATTTTCTAATTTTGTAATCTTCACAGGGATGATGACGTGATGAGATGATGTTAATTCTTCAACTAAATCTTCAAGTCTGTGTCCTGCATTTCTAAATTAAGTCAATTAGCACATTTGCCCAGAATTTTGAAATGGTGTTGATGTATTGATGTATTTAGTCTGTATCAAGGTCACGCTGATGAATTGCAGAACTTTTTCACCTTACTGAATAGTTTTAACAGCAGTCTAAAATTTACAATGGATTACATTGGACACACAGAATGTGTCAGCACTGCATGCACACCGCAAACCCTTATTACATTTGAAAATTCAATATAAACTTCTAGCCTAATCAATAGAGGGCATTATTGTTAGATGTTGTAAAATGTATTAAAATAAAATTTAAATCTCTTTATAGTTCATTGCACCATTATCAAAGATGTTCTGTATGCATTTTATGACAAACAACATTACATGATTTGCATAATGATTTAATATTTAATTTACATGAAATTACAATTTAACAGCAAGGTATCACTCAGAAATATGAGCTGGAGTTCATGACTGTGGTCTGTGGAGATAAAGAGACCATGTAGGGAGTTTTCTGGTTCAAATGTGTGGAGTTATCTAATTCCAGTGACCTATTAATGCCTTTAGTTCAGGCAATCATTTTGGTTATTTGGTCAGAAATGGTCTCTCAGGTAGTCTATTTTGGCTCAATATTTGTCACAGTATTCCTTTTGGTTAGTGTTTGACTGTCCAACCTCCACTTGGGCAAGGTGAAAAGGTGTCAGTTTGGCGCGCAGAGGGTCGAGTGGTTAAGAGCGAATGCCATATACGCAGCAGACCCTGGTTCAAGTCCCGGCCGGCGGACCTTTCTGCATGTCACAACCCCCTCTCTCTCCTGTAATTTCCTGTTTCTCTACTGTCAAATAAAGGCGACTATGCCAGAAAAAAAGGTGTCTGTTTATCTCTTGGGTGAGGTGCCCACCATGTGTCTCTGAGATTCACTTACCTTCCTCACTTTGAAATTAAAGGGTTGTTTTATCCCATGGAATAGAAAGCTACACTCAGCAGTAGGAATGTTTTGTGTGTTTCATGTACAGTCTCTGATTTGAGAGAGAGACCTGTTTAATTTTAGCAGGGATCTTCAGTCATAATGTAAATCTCCTGACACACTGAGTTTTGCATTTTGCTGCTTGCAGTCACATTTTGACACATTTGCAGTTTGGAGTCGTTCTTCTAAAGCAGAGTAGAACTACAATAACCACACTTCCGAATTAGCTACCACACAATTATCCATTCTGTATGCCACAATAAAAATAAAACATGCTAAAACAAGTTTAATAAGGTGTGAGGATGGTTTTTACCTTCCAGAGATCTCATTTGTAAACCCGTACCCCCAGGAGCGTATTTAGTCATTTGGGAGCCCAAGGCAAACCCAGTCACTGGGGCCCTCCACATTCTTGTACTGCACTGACAAAAGTTTTATTCTCACCTCAACACAAGGTCTTCTATATGGGCAGCAGCAAGTAGGTTCAGCCTGGATATTGTTGTATCCAACAATATCCAGAGAAGACACCACAAAAGATAACAAGGTCAATTATGAGAACAAACATTTTAACAGCATAATTTTATCAAATTTACCCTTTGTCTTTCTTTCCTTCTCCCTTTTCTCTTTTTCTTTCTTCCCTTTTTTCTTTGTGATGTTTTCTTCATCTCCCTTTCTCTGTCTTCCTGTCCCTTTTCTAATTTTTTCTCCTCTGTGTTCTTCCACTTTTTCTTTCCTCTCCTCTTGTACCATCAGGTCATATTTGTTTTTTTTTTCTTTCAGGTCATGTCTGAGCATGACAGACTTAAAATTATCACACTAAAATTTGTCCAGTGAGTAATATTTATCACCAAACAAAGATTTTGAATCAACTAAAAAGTGTGAATTTGAGAAAATTATCCTATTTCCTGAGCTAGATAAAATCCTTAAAATCTTTCTTGAAGAAGTGAATCATCTCATCGCTTTTATTGTAATTGATAAGAACATTAATCAGCATTTAATATAGTTTACCATTTCGACCGCTTTAATACTCACATCGTGATGAAAAGGGCCACTTGTGTCACTCTCCACTTCATCTCCTCCTCGGCTGACACTGACAGCAGTGCTACTACTGGCAAGAGCATCTGGCTTGTCCTGTGTTGGGAGGGTTTCTTTTAAAATGTATTCCCCTACAGATTACTGATTACATGTCCTAAAATGTAATCTGTAATGTATTTCCTTGGATTACTCAAGTCGTCTAATTGAACGTGTTTATCTTGCTTTAGAGAATGATCTTATTCCTGTCTTCAGAGAAAAAGTTATGGTACGTTTTGTCCTGCAACTGATACTATTTAAAGAAAAATGTAATCCAACAGTCAACATTCTTCAATTTATTTTACCTTTATTAATTTCCACAGCTCAGAAATTAGGGAATATAAAATTAAATGTTTTATTCTTAAATATTGATGAATGAAGAAAACATTGGGCTCCAGCAGCAAGGTCAAGCCATCCAGAAAGTAGTGCAGTTGGCTAAATCTGTCACAATAGCACAGTTCAACCACTAGATGGAGACAAAGACTGTGTGTTCGCATTGAGGACGACAAGGCACGCCATCTGCAATCCATGAAAATAAACTGAACTGAACTTGTTTTTCTCACATATAATATCAGCAGTCTGTTTACCTGAATTGAACTGACAGCTGTATTTGACACAGATATAAAGACAAAACAGCCTGTCTGTCTGCCTGCTGCAATACATTCCCCATCATTTCACAATCCTGATGGAACAAGGCACAATTATTTTAAACTCCTCAAAAATGTACCATTTTGCTATTATATACTTACAATTATATACAGGAGAAGTGGATTGTGTGCAGCATTGAGAAATCCAGCAATGCCATGATTTCTTCCAGCAGGGTCCTGCTTAGTTGTCCTTTTGTTTAAGGCTCTGAGTTTTCTGTGAGAACATGCCAGGACTCATCCTCTTCCCTGCAATCCACAGTCATACATCACACTGGCTGCAGAGGTGACACTTTAATTTGTTATTAAATGATTATCTGAGGCACCTTTAACCCACAAAAAAAGAAAAAAAGCTAAGCCAAGCCTTTCATTATGTTCATTAGGCAACACTGTCACAAGGAGTGTGAGGTCAGCAAGTCATTCCATTGCAGCTTACACCGCACGCATGCTTGTTGTTTGGTCTGGTGCACGTTACATAGCAACACACACACACACACACTAGCAAACACGGATGAGGGAAGCCCTTCACCTGTGAGTGAGAGCTGTTACATAATATCATATTACACATGTACGTATGCGTGCGTACACACACACACACACACACACCCTACATGCACCCGCACAAGATGAAGGAAAGGAGTGGTATGTGTGGAGGTTAGACTTCAAGTGTGTTTGTGTGTCCTTGTGTGTGTTGTAGGGTATAACAATAAAATGTTGAGGAAATTGTCTCCACCTATACTTGACTTTTGGTGCCACTGATTTTCAAACTGGATGAAGAAAAAAAATATAAATAATAGAAATGACACCTGGGGAAAAAAGTTGTACAAATGCATTTCTTCAGTTGTCAGTCACCCCTTGATTTGGTCCATGTTTGATTCATCACAGTTGTTGTGGTCTGTGTCACTATAACATGTAATTACACTTCCGGCAAGGTGCACATCAGGCGACAGCGTAGGGAACCACACAACGTAAATTCAACACATAAGTATAAATGAGGCTGGAGTCATCAGGCAGCTCATAGTACCAGAGGCACAATGGAAACTCCAAGCTCTCACAGCAGTTCAGGTCAGCTCAGCAATGAAGTGACTGAATGCATTTCACCGTCCTCAGATGACCTGCCTCAGTGTTTGATTTCAGTTTAGATGAAATGAAAGTTTCAAACACAGTACAGTACCTGGTTATTAAATAGAAATGTATGTGTGTGTTTGTGTTGTTACTATATTCTGTCTCGACCATTATTTTGAGGTCATTGTCAAATGACTACATGAGGAAGTCATCTACTCTCTGATGTGCTATTTACATTTAATAGACCTCTGTTGTTGCAGCACCATACTACCATTACTAGCTACTTGCCAGAAAGCGTGGAGTTCATACTAATAGTTCCTGTCACTGCCTGATGTGAGCAAGCCTTATATGTGGGTCATGCATATGAGATTTTACCACGGCCAATTAAGGCTGTTTTTGCAGAATACAGCACACGCACACACACACACACACACACATGAAGACAGAGTGACAACAGATTAAGATGAGCTAATTTCAATTTTTCCACCAACTCTGAACTTACCCCATTTCTCCAGTGATGGGGTGCAACTGAGGAAAAGCTGAAAAGTGGAAGCTTACTCAATTGGCAAAAGGTAGCTACATATGTGTAGTCTATTATCATGCTCGTCAATTATGCTAGTTATGGTGAGCTGGAGCTTCATGAAGTATTGAAGCTTTCCAGCCAGACATATTCATTTTCAAAGCTTGAAATACACTGTCTGGTCCCCCGCTGTTCAGTGAGTGTGTTGTTTGACCTATGATTGGGACAGCACCATTCCTTGACAATATTTGTCCCATTTAAGTAAGCAATGGACTTGAGAAACTTATTCCATGTAGCCTCTCTGATAGCAGCATTAAGATGCCCACTGACACAATACAATGAACACTCACCCAGTCTCAGTGCCTGAAAATGGTTGGCATCTCCAACGTCACTTGATGTCTTTTGGCCAAAGCGTGCAGAATATTTTTGAAGTTTTCTAGAACTCAAATTGTGTTGCCCAGAACTCAGTTACTGGACCAAATTTCTTGATCAGAACAGGATAACATTCAAGATGATGAGGGCATAATGGTAACTAAAAGCAACTGTCTGTGGTCAGAGATTTTGGCTTGTAGGTACTACAGGGTTGTTGTGAATGAGGGACTTGATAATAGTTCCACAGTGTCTTTCAATTCAAGGACCCCAGATTAAATCCTTTTACTCTCTGCCTTTTACTCTGGCACATGGTGGCCAATCAACAGCGGTGGAAATCTCAGTGCCCGGTCCTTAGGCATGGTTCTATAATTCCCTCCAACACATCATGCAGAAAATCAGGTGGAAACTCTTTTGCTGGATGAAAGTGGATTTAAAGTCTACTTAAAGGGCAGTGTTTCTTCAAACCATTAACACATGAGGCATTAGTTGTCATCAAGAGCTTCATCAAACAGTTGAGCAAGCAGTTGTTGACAGCGGCAAGAAAAAAACTCAGGCAGAACCAGGCTCTAAATGGGCGGCCATCTCTGTTTAAGAGTAGATTTGATAAAGTTTATAGTTAGAGCCGACCAAGCTTGTCCTGGACCAGCTCCTAGTTTATGCTGCTATAGGCTTAGACTGCCGGGGGGACTCTCATGATGCACTGAGCTCCTCTCTCCTCTTCATTCTCTCTCTATCCATCCATCTATATCCATTAACATTCATGTACTATTAATGCATTCACTAACTTAAACTTCTTCCCAGGAGTTCTCTGTGCTTTCTCATCTCACAGGTAATCTGGGATTGTAGATGTCTGGATGACAGATTGATGCCCTGGACCTGCTATCCTATCCTCCTGTCTGGGTCCTACTGTGAGGAGTGGAGTATGAGAATATAGATGAATGTAATAATTGAATTGGGGGGGGTGGGGGGACCCCTGCTGTCACCATCACAGAAATTATCAACAATAGTCAGTCAAAAGTTAAATGAGAAAAATACACAATAGTATTACCAGTGGGATCAAATAAAGTCCACTCTCATGGGGGCAATGAACGAAATCCAGTTGTTCCAGACTTGGTAAAATTTGTCCTTTTGGAGTCTTATTTGGTAGGTCAATTTTTCCATCCTAAATATCTCAAGAATAATCCCAATCCAGTCTTCTAGGGTAGGCTGAATCTGACTTAACCATCTTCTTGTAATTGATTTCTTACTTGCCACCAATAGAATTTGCAGCAGCTTTATCTTTCTCCTACATTCAAAAAAAGGAACATGACCCAGGTACAGGACATCAAAGCTCAGGGGTATTTGAGTGTTAAAGACTGTGCTTAAAGAAGCCTGAATATCCCTCCAGTAGATTTTTAACCTGGGACAATCCCAGAAAATATGGTAGTGGGTAGCAGTAGTGGAGCCACATTGCCTCCAGCATGGCATAGTGGCACCTTTATACCCCTCCTGATACGGTGCCCTGAAAAATCTAATAATATTTTTCCAGGCATGTTCTCTCCAGTCCATAGAGCAGGATGTTGTCCACTGGAAGGACCAGATATTGCCCCAAGCCTCCTCAGATATCTCAATCCCCGATTCCCTTTCCCATTTATCTTTAATGTATAGAGTGTTATTTTTGTTAGCATTGGAAAGAGCCGTGTACAGCTTCGAAACGGATCGGGAAGGGATCATGGTCATGGCATTTTTCAAAATATGGAAGAATTCTTGAATCAACATTTGAAAAGTTAGTTAATTTACATTCGTGGTCAATATAGGAGCGTAATTGCAGGTATCTATGGAATTCGGTCCGTGCTAAGCCATGCTTGTCCCGCAAAGCATTGAAGCTGCACACTGTGTTTTTTTGAGTAAGTGAAAGGAGTGTTGTGAGACCATGCTTTGTCCATGATTTGAAGCTGGAGTCATGTCTATTGGGAATAAAATCAGAATCAAAAGCAAACCATCTAAATATTCTCAACATTCTATGTATACCGCATGTATCTTCTGCCAGACTTGAAGAGTGTGGGTCAACCAGGGGGTTCCCCAACTTTTCCAACTGACATATTAAGCCCTTATCCACTATTACAGCTTGGATGGGGAACTGAGTTGATAGACTGGACTCCAGTTCCTTCCACTTTGCTATTTTTATATATATATATATATATATATATATATATATGTTTCATTACACCAGTATAAAAGGGGAGCGATCTGTGCAGCATTGTAATAATTCCTTAGGCAGGGGAGACCCAACCCTCCACTTTCCTTAGAGAGTTGAAGGGTGGAATATTTAATTCTTGGTTCCGGCCCTGCCAGATAAATCGAGAGATCAATTTGTCCCACTCACTAAATGTTCACCCACCTCAATAGGTAAACTCCTAATAAGATAAAGTAGACGAGGTAGCACATTCATCTTGACTGCACTTATCCTCGCATTAAGACTCAGGAAGGGGACCAGGTTCCATCTATGTAAATCTGCTTTTATACTTAAAGATATTGGCTCATAGTTTGCTCGGAAGAGCCCCGCGAGGTCTTTAGTAAGATGAATCCCTAAATATTTGATATTTTCATTTTCCCAATTTACCTTGTATTTCTTACGTAAAGTCACAGGGGCTGAATAGTTGAGTGTCATCACCTGGGTCTTTGAAATGTTGATTTTGTACCCAGATAGCTTTCCAAAATCACTCAAAGTAGACATCAATTCACTGAATGATCTCTCTGGTTCCCCCAGGCAGACCAGCACATCATCAGCGAACATTGCTACCTTATGTTCAACTCCTGATAGTATGAGACCCTTAATATTTTGATTTTGTCTAATTAATTGGCCTAGTACCTCTATAAATAGATCGAAAAGGATTGCGCAGCCCAGTCTACACCCTCGTTTCAGGATAAAGGCCTCTGATAGATCACCATTAACCTTGATACGGGCTGTGGGTCGGTCATATAACGCCTGAATTATTCTGATAAAACTGTCTTGAAATCCAAACTTCCCCAGCACCTTAAACAGAAATGCCCATCTGACAGAGTCAAAAGCTTTCTCAGCATCTAGACTTCCAATAATTACTTGAGTTTTATCCTTTTGTATTTGTCCTAGGATGTGTAATATTCTTCTGATGTTATCGGTTGTTTGTTTATGATGTATAAAACCAGTCTGGTCTAAATCAATGAGGTCAGGCAGTAGGTTCTCCAATCTGCAGGCAAGAATAGAGGTGAACAATTTATAATCCAAATTGAGGACACTAATTGGTCGATAATTCCCACAGTCTCGTCTATCTTTCCCCTTAGGAAAGTTAAATTCCTCTGGGCCTCCTGTGTGTAAATATCATTGATTTCTCCCTGTAGTTTCCTAATTTCCTGCTTTACAGTAAGGTTTGGGTTGTTAATATCTTCCTGCTGTTTCAGCTTTAGCCTCGTCTGTAGATCTGTTAGTTTCTGTCCTTTGGTTCTTTTTAGGTGAGAGGTAATAGAGATTAATTTGCCTCTCATTACTGCTTTAAGTGTGTCCCAAATAATAATTGCTGATACCTCTCCTGTGTCGTTAATTTCTAAGAATGCTTTTATGTCTTCCTTTATTTTAGAAACTATGGCAGGGTCATTGAATATATTTGAATTCAATTTCCATAGGGAGTTTCGTGTTTTCCTAGCCACCTGCAGAGACATAGACTATGATCAGATAAGTCCCTTGTTAGTATATCACAGTCTTTAACCTTGAATTTATCCACCTTGAACATAAAGAAATAATCCAGCCTAGCATAGACTTTAAATGAACCAGAATAATGCGTGTAATCTCTGGCAGATGCCATACATCTATTATCCCCATTTCTACCATATAGGAGTTGATTTTCCTTATGAGTGGATTAATTTGGTTAGTCGGATTGGATGTGTCTAGTTTGGGATCAAGTCTAAAATTGAAGTCCCCCCCCACAAACAACCGTGCCCTGAGAGTCCACCATTAAATCAAAAATATTCCTGTAAAATACCCAATCACTCCCAGGTGGGGCATACACATTTAGTATTGTAATTTCAGATCCCTCTATCCTTCCTGTTACCCTGACAAATCTGCCTTCCTCATCACTGATTTCTGAGATATGCTCATAGTTAAGAGCACCAGAAATAAGTACAGCCACACCCCTCTTGTGTTTGGATTTGACAAATGAGGAAAATACATATTTAAAACCGTTTCTCTTCAACCTCAAATGATCAGTTTGGTTCAAGTGTGTCTCCTGAAGTAGGGCAATCTGGGCTCTTTCTTTCTTTAATTTAGATAATATCTTATTCATCTTGATCACGTTCAGGACCCCATTCACGTTAAAGGAAATAAGTTTCACTGGTTCAGTTTGCATGGATTTGGATTAACTGACAGCACAACCCCCCCCCCCCCCCCCAAACAACACAGAACAAACAGAAATGTATGGTGCACAACTGAAGCATAACTGCTCCTAACCACACTTCCAGCAGTGAATCGCTTCCACTGCTCCCCTTAGTCTTCGAAGGAAAACCCCTATTTACTCCCTGAGGTAGGGGGCCTTCCGTTATGGTGGCGCCCTCAGAAAAAAGCATCCCCACCCATTTTAGCTCGACACTAATTAAATTATTACCATGTCGTCCATCTCACAAATATATCTCAACATCAGTTCTCTTTTCGTCTGTATACTTGCAGCCTCTCCTTGTATCCTTCAGCTCCTCGGTTCTGGCGCTGTCCCCCAGCACCCCGCCATGACGCCAGTCTCTGTAATTTCTCTCTGGGAGTTGCCGGTTGTTTAATCACTCTCGCTAGGTCCCCCGTCGCCTCCTCCACCGTGTTGTAGATTTTCACTCCTTCCTCATAAAACACTTTAAGGCGGGCTGGGTAGAGGGTTCGGAACCGCAGGTTATTGTCTTTCAGGATCCTCCGCGCCTCCGCATACTCCTTCCTCATGGCCATGACTGATGAGGGTAGTCGTGGTCGAGGTTTAACTTGTTGTTGTTGTTCCACAAAAAAACCTTTCTTCTGCCAGGCCAGCCTAAACACTTCCTCTTTAACGGTGAAGCACAGAAACTTTACCAGGATCGATCTGGGCTGGGAGCCATTTGGTGGGGGGGGGGGGGGGGGTGATAGCACTCTGTGCGCCCTCTGGATCTGTAGTGCTGTTGAGGAGGGGATGCTTAAATTCTCCCGGAGTAGCTTCTCCACAAACTGAATCACAGATTGTGATCCCGACTCCGCTCCCTCCGGTACCCCGTACAGTCTGAGCGTCTCCCTCCTTGAGTAGGCCTCCATCGATGTCAGTTTTAATTGAAGCTTTTCCTGCATTGTTATCATCTCGGCTAGTATCTCGTCTGTGCATTGGAGCTTATCTTCGTGCCCAGCGATCCTGGTTTCCACTTCGTTGA
The DNA here is from genome assembly GCF_027409825.1 of Scomber japonicus. NCBI lineage: Eukaryota > Metazoa > Chordata > Actinopteri > Scombriformes > Scombridae > Scomber > Scomber japonicus. Next base: position 2,424,447 of record NC_070584.1, on the reverse strand, counting down.
GCCTCGCGTTTGTTTTGTTCAGCTCTCCTCTGATGTCTTGTAGTTGTATTTTCGTGTCCTTTCGAAATTCTTTCACCTCATTCCCAACGCCTCTTAGCACTTTCATGATCATCTTCAAGTTTACTGGGTCCTCCTCTTCCTCCGTCTCAGTGCCATCAAAGCTAGGAGCAGGGGATGCACCCCGGCTAGCCCCGGGGGAGCTAGTGATAGCTTCTTCTGTTAGCTGCATCTCGTCGTCTCCAACTTGTTCGACGAGTGACTTTTTACCTCTCCTGTTCTTTTTGGATGTCATCTGAGCCCCTCTTCTATTGTATTTGTGCACTTCGCTGGGTAGTTAATTCGCTTTGGGGCAGTTTTATTAACTCTTGTCGAGAGCTCTCTCGCTAAGCTGCCATCCCCTCTAGCCCGAAACCGGAAGCCAGTAATTTATTTTTTTAGAGCTTGAACTTAAAATCAAAGTAAAATCAACTGATTAAAACCCTCTAAAATGGTTTCAACCAGGTTAAAAGCCAGCAGAGTCAATGTCCATTAAAACGAGAAGTCTGTTTAAAAAGCAATGCAGCCAGAACAGGATAGGTGACACACAAGGTTTTGAAGAGGAGACTTGTTGTAGCGTCCCTTAGCTATTTCCGGTGGCTTGTCTCTCCCAACATGGAGGCCTACCTGGAACACACAAAATCACTGCCAGTATCATCGTTCACACACCATCCACTCTCTCATGTGGATGTCCACACCAGAACGTTACTAATAGCCTAAAGGGATACTCACACACCAGGCAGAGATTTTCCGTCTCTCTCTGTCTCCATTTTCCTCTCGACCCACGGTTCCTGGTCTCACTGTCCTCTCCAGCCAAGCTCTGTCTTTCCTGTCAAGCTCTCTCTCTCTGCCACGGTGTCTGAACAGTCTTATGTTCCCCTTCTCTTTCCGGTCGGGACCCTCCTCCGCTGTTGATTGGACCTGTGAGGGAGAACCTCACAGGTGCAGCGCATTCACTCATCAGGTGCGTTCACTGGCAGTTGAGCAAACTAAAACATGCCATAAAAACTAAAAACACACTAGTAATTTAAAACACACACAATATGAATACAAACCATGCAAGAATAAAACTCTAAAATTTTACAACCATAAAACAATAAAACCAGTCCCAACTGCCGTGTGACACTACTAACCTCAATGTTGATTGTTTTTCAATGTGCTTCTCTCTCCTATCCTTTCTCTTTACCTACTTATTTATCTAGACCTGCTCTATGTGTAAAGTGCCTTGAGATTACTTTTGTTGTGATTTTTTGCTATATAAATAAAGATTGATTGATTGATTGATCTGCCTTGACTGGTTGGGGTTGAGGGACAGAGAGCAAGGAAAAAGGAAAGAAGGAGAAAGTGGATAAAGGAGAAATAAGGAGGAGAGAGAGGCACAATGACAAGCAATCAATCAACATTGAATAAGATATGAGCAGGACTGGAAGCGGTCATCCAGACGTCCGGGTCCCCAGGCTACCTGCGTGACGAGAGAACACAGAGAACAAGTTGAGAAGCAATTTGTGAAAGAGGAAGGAAAAAGCACAGAAAGCAAAAAATTGAAGAGGAAAGCAGCTCAAAAATACAATGACATGACTCCAAAAAGGCTGTACAAATGATGAAAGTACGGAATAATCGAGTGATGATGATTTTACAACACTCGCTGATTTTGTTGTGGTCAAATTTGCTGGTAATCCAAAGAATACCACTAGATTGGGTTTCTTCAAAAAGGTTCAGAGGATGAGCTCAAGGCTATTCCTGATTTTTGAAGAGAGACAGAGTGTGCCCCATGCTCAGCAAACCAATGTTCACTTTCAAATCAATGGATGAAAGAATATTTCCAAGAGAGGATGTTGTGGAAAATGTTGCCAAGACCAAGTACAGTTGATGGAACAGCTAGATGAGAAAAAAAAACTTGTTTTTTCCATGTCCTCTTGAAAAGTGGAACATGGATTAAGGCACACAGGCACTGTACTGAACCACACTGAAAGTCATCAGTCACCAGTCACCATACCATTTGCAGTGAACACACATACACACACATATACCCACACACATGCACACAGACGCATGCATGCACATACACAGACCATGTATTAATCACTGTTACAAATGCTACAATGTTGATGAATAAATACTTAATTGTTGACTACTGTTAACGCATGCTGCACATATACACTAAAGCACATTTACACATACTGTACATTCTTTCTGTCACCGACACAAAAATCACAGTTTAACATACATTACTGAAAATGTTTGTTTTTGCCTTTGTTAAATTGATGGCAATAATAAAGTTCAAAATAATGTCAAAATTGTTTGACTATTTTTTTAATATCAGTATTCAACAGTGGAACTATTTATGAGCTCATTGTACTCCCATGTTCATACCTCCAGGCAAATTGTGAAATAGGACTTTTTTATGATGTGTCATTGTTAAACTACAATAATTAATTTCCATGACTACACAACAACCTGAAGTTTATACAGTAACTATTATCTGAAACAAATATACTTTTATTTTGCATTAAAGTGGCTCATGTTATCACATTCTCATCTAGCCTTATATTTCGGACAATACTGTTCCCATATCAACCTATCTTTACATTTTTGTTTAATGTTATACATTTTTTATCTTAACAAAACTCAGTGGAAATGTGTACACATATCATGTTATGTAATAGCTTTATGTACATGGCAGGTCTTTGGAGATATATCTGAGGCCATGCAACATTTCATAATGGTAGTCTGTCTGTGTCAGATATGCAGCATTCATGTGCAGAGGATTAATGCATGACAGTCTGATCTGCACTTTTCTCTGGGGGTCGAGACACAGAAGCCTGATGTCGTGGTTAGAATGGGGAAAGTTTAAATGTCAGTTTTAAACACTGCTATTTACTCAAAAACCAATAATCATCCTGTTTGCACACACACACACACACACACACAGACAAACACCACCTCTGCCAGTCTCACCTTTACACTTGCAGGGGAGCATATGGAGCACATGACAGTTTAAAAAAAATGTTTTTCTAATTGTCAGTAAATGCCATGCGCAGAGCCAAACCAACAATAAACTGATCTACTAACTAGTATTGTGTGTGTATTCAAAATCTGATATATCTTACTTTTCTGTGTCGTAAACCTCCATTGTCAAAAAACAATAAAAAAACACGTGTGAGCACAATTAGGTGGTTTGTTCGGAAACGGCTCCAAGGACTAATAATAGTGATTTCACTTAAAAAGAGCATAGCATTCGCTGTATTTAGAAAAATAGTTTATTGGGTTTGGTGAGAAGATTTGGGAAAAATTGGGTGAGGGTTGATTGTGGTGAGATGATTGAGTCAGAAGAGAGGGATGAAAAGGGGGGGGCATGGTATGGTGTATAGAGGGATGATAGGGGACAAGAGGAGAGATGAGAGGGGTCAATTAGATGGACATGATGGTCAACAATTTGTGTTGTGACGTGGCTTGAGCATCTAGATACCTGGGGGTCGAGACTCAGGATGGGGGAACATCTTGAGGAGTTTTCAGCGTCATCATCGCCTTGTGGTTCCTATAATGAAAGAGGGGGAAGAAGAATTACTGAAATGAAAGTATCAACTTTAGTGTGCATGTCTCTAAAGGTGGGACGTGTCTGGGGCATTTAGGGGTTGAGACTCAGGGAGAGGGAACATGTCGATGAGCTTTCAGCTTCATTATCCCATCATCCCCTGAGGTGCTGGATCAAAAATCAACTGATGGCAAAAACCAGAAAAAGGATCCGCAGACTGTATTAAAAGATCACCATCACAAAACAAGACTCGCTTTGTGATGGTGATTTGGCAATGCCAAATGAAGGTTGCATTTGAAATTAAAGATGCTGGGAGCTTTTAATACAGTGTGCAGATCCTTTTTTCTGCATCTCTTAAGCCTTTGATTAACATGTTGACAATGAGATGAGAAATGGAAGTGACTGGAGTTCTGAAAAGCAGTTAGATGAAGAGGCCTAGTCTGCTCAAGTACACTTTGATAGTGGATGTTCTGATTTTAAGAAATGAGTGGGTGTAAGAGATGAAACTGGTTAATGTTAGAATGTCAATAGATGGAAATGAAGGACTGTGCTGCCAGCATTCAACACCTATATTTCTATAGGTCAATAGGTATGGGCTAGTCATCAGTTATTTGTTGATTTGTTTACAATATAAATAAGTTAATGTACAGTAGCTGAGGCTTGGGATTGGAAGTTTTGGCCATTGTTATTTGATGTTTCTGTTTATGAAGCACTTGGTTTAAAATTAAAGTTATGTGCTGCACCATGTTGTATTATGTATAACATAATAAGTACAGTGATATTAAACCAATAGAAATCATGGTCAAAACTTTTAAAATAAAATGATTTCTAATACACCAGAATTATCCGTAATAATAAAAAAAAACATACATGCTGTTCATTGAAACCTGCAGATGTCTTCCATCTGTGTACATACAGTAAAAATCCAATAAATACATACTGTATGAAAAATATCTCTCTTTACATAATTTTAATTCTTTCTGTGTCTCTGTTGATCTCCCTCTCTGAGGAGAGAATAAGAAACATGTGGACTTTGGGTTTTGGGGTAGCAGAGTGGAGGTGGGGACATTTGTGATCATAAACCACATCATGGAAGGGGTGGGGGGTGGGGGATTAAGTCTATTTACATTGAGTTGTTATGATTAGGCACAAGCCAGCATGCAATTTATAGACGATTCCACTTTTTTAAAATAAGAGGGTAGGCTTGGTGCTGGAGACGAGCCTTTAGAGCCTTTAGAGCCTTTAGAGGCCTCGACGGGAGAGGGGGGCAGAAAAAAGGGCTTTGGTGGTAAAGAGAAAGTATAAATAGAACATCCGCACCACATAATGACATCTACAAAATAACAAAAATAGACTCATGCACATGTAGTCCTAGAAAGGGGGGGGGGGGGGGGGGGGGACCCCACATGTGGCACAGACAGAAAGAATCTTTGAGTCATTTCCTTAAGGTCAGTCATTATGCCATGTGTGTTTCTGAAATAGCAAATAAAATCCACCACAAAAGCCCTGTAGGAATAAGTTTAATGTCAATAATGGGAGAAGATGACATTAAGTTCACTGTATCCTTGCAAGCACAGTGAACACTGTTAGATAATAACAGCTTTAGGCTTGTTATCATGCGAATCTGACTACAGTTAGATTATAATTCACTGTCTGAAAAACACACAGTACATCAGGGATATTTGGAAGACACTGGGAGTAACAGTGTTCATACAACCAGAATAACAATATGAATCTTGTGTTTGATTTATTTTATTCTAGTTAATGGTTATTTTGTAATTTTGTGTGTAATTGTGACAGTGTGAAACATCATTCCCAAAGAGACTACAGATGGAACAGATACCTGCTGCCTTCAGATGGCTTTACAGAGAGTAACCAAGATAAATGAAAGGCCGTCACTATATGATGCTAGTTGTTGTGGATGAAAATCACCGCCGCATTAGCATAAACCAGCCCCTGCTGCTGTAGCTGTATAAATACATTCAGCGCACACCAGGGTTATTAAAGTTAACGAAAACAAAGACTAAAGCTAAAACTAGCAATGAAAAAATAATTTAGTTAACTGAAATTAAAATAAAAACTACAATTAAAAAAAAACCTAAAACTAAATAAAAACTACAATGAACAATGTAAAACTAACTAAAATTAAACTGAATTGCAGATAAATTCAGCTTCATTTTTGTTGTCGTTTCGTTTTCTCCCTCGATTACTGCCTGTCCTGCAGCAGCCGCGGTTAAAGAATGAAATTAAAAAAGGACTTGATGAACCATATTTGGTGTCACACATTCTTTCATCCTTGTCAGCTTCTACAAGTCAAGGCTTTCTCTTAATACCTGAAAAAGACTAAAACTAAATAAAAACTAAACTGAAACTAGTCAATTCCTCAAAATAAAAACGAAACTAAAACTACTAAATCACTTGATGAACTAACTAAAACTAAACTGAAATCAAAAAGCAAACTGAAAACTAAATAAAAATAAAAACTAAAGAAAATTTCAAAACTATAATAACCTCGGCGCACACTACTGCTACTACAGTATACAGGTAGCCAGTTAGCTGAGTTAGCTGCCGAGTTAGCCACCGAGCTAGCAGCCGAGTTAGCCACCGACTACCAGCAACAACACACTTTTCTGTGGTATATCAAACTCAGAACACATATTTATTCTTTATATATACTTTACACGGACTTTAAGACACAGAACAATCATTCATTCATTTTTATTTAGTTACCACTTTCAGTTACCAGAAGAAAAAAAAACTATCTGTAAACGAAACATGAAAAAGGCAGTTTGAGTAATTTCAGAGAGCTTTATATGTGTGTGCTTTCACCAAATAATGTGACCAAATAATACACAACATAAAGACGTAACTGAAATGATTGGTGCCCTTGCATACAATTAAAATAATGTACCATTTATCCCTGAATAATGTTGAAATTAAAAGATATTTTATTATAAATGCATGTTTATTTTTTGAACAAAAAAGGTCTGAAAATAACTGTTATTAATATAATAACTGTTTATTCTACAGAGACATTGTAAAATAGTCTGGATAAAGTTAGCAGTGGGAGTTGCAGTAGAAGTAGAAGTGAGAAATAATTGATTTGTAGTGATACTTTAAGCAGATGTTCATTTATTAATAGCCTACCATTTTATAACACAAGGTAGTATAACTAAATGTAGTCTGTAGTCTCAAAAATATTATATAAATTATATAAACAGATTAATAAATAAGTCCTAAAAGTAGTTTAAATTGTATACATGAGAAAAAGATCAGTGTGTATCGACCTTTGCAATAATGTTTCAGATTCAGTTCCAAATCCAACCTGCTGTATCATAATGTCAAAATAGAGCTTCCAGGAGACTGTAGTCCATGTCTGAGATGGTGCCATTTGTTTGTATAATGGTATAATTATACATTTACTACTATGTAAGCATAAAGGTGATTGCTTGCTATGCAAACTAGTCATTTATACCCTGCAAATATCAAAATGTGTGTATGTATTTAATCATGTTGATGTTATTTACAACACATGATGCCTGAACAGGGTGAGAGTTATCACCATGAACACTGCACACCCCAGTCACCAACCTTGCTGAACACAAACATGCACTAACCCTCTGCTGCTGCAACTGTAATATTCATTTATGTATTATTTATTTATCATTTATATTATTACACTGGTTTTATTTATGTGTGAATGGACTGAATGTGGTGTATGTACTGTATGTTTTCATGTGCACTTTAAGGCATTGTCTCTAATTTCGTTGTACTACCTGTATAATGACAATACACATTTGATTGACAGTCCATTGCCTTGCTTTGGTTTAATGTGCATCGATTGCACTGTTTGAAAAGTGGTATTTGTTTGTGAAAATGTGTTTGTGTGTCTTTATGAGTCATGCCTCATACCAGACAGCAAGAGTGGGTTGGTAGTTAGCAATAATGCCCCGCGTAGACATACACAGAGAAGGAATAATAAGCCAGACAAATACATATCCTGTAATGGCAGTGCAAGCCCTTCTACACCACAGAGAGTGGGCAGTGTTTAGTCCTGTGGCACCCACATACATTCCTCAACATTAACGCAACACATGTCTAGGAATAGACCTGCAGTACACTTGTTGAGTAATAATCTTTTGCCACAATAATTTCATAACCATAAATTTAGTCAAGTATTCAGTTATTGAAACTCATTCACATCTGTAGCAGAGATGAGGACAATAGCGTGAACAGCATAGTTTCCACAGAATATGACATATAATGATGTTTAATTGAAACCAGCTTGTGACTAAAGGTGCAGGAAAAAAGTGAAAAGCTGTGTAACCAAACTGCACTTACCCAGTAAAAGCTGGAACAAGCTTTTCTGGACTGCACATTGGCCAATAGACACATACACATACACAAGGATTATAATTGTTGTAGTAGACTGTAGATTGATGTGTTTTATCTTTTCTATTTCAAACCCAGTTCATCCAACCAGTTTGTGTGTGTGTGTGTGTGTGTATATAGACTCCTCTTTGACATCTTTGATAGGCACTATCACTGCACACATAGTACTAGTACAATTATTTGTAGTTAGGTCTTGGGGTTTAACCTACTTCTAACAGAGGACATCAACTGAATGCCTTGATTACCAACAATAGGTTTACTTGCCGGCCTCATCTAAATCTTAGTGAGCTTTCCACTGTCACTTCACACATCTCCAGCAGGACATATGACATACAGGCATACATATGACATCTCAAATGTGGATTGGTTCACGAGCAAGGAACACATCACCAATGAAATACGATTTAACAGATTTATTGACAGATTGAATGAGTTGTGCATAATTGATGATGAGTGGTCTTGGTACGGAGATTCGGGATGCGGTGTGGGGAGGTCGGATGAAGGATCCGCCACTGCACCCGGGCAGCGACGAACCCCCTAGGAACCTGTGAGAGAGAAGAGAAGAACAGAAGAAAGAGGGGGGAGAGAAACACAAATGCGAGCGAACAAGGGGGCAGATGGTTATGTCTGTTTATATAGGAGCCGGAAGGGGTGTAATTGGTGTGTGTTCCCGCTCCTGAAACTGCGCTTGTCAAGCTTCGATTCACAAGCAAGGAACACATCACCAATGAAATACGATTTAACAGATTTATTGACAGATTGAATGAATTGTGCATAATTGATGATTATGAGGGGAGGTCAGATGAAGGATCCGCCGCTGCGCCCGGGCAGCGACGAACCCCCAAAACCTCCAATTATTTTAGAAGTGCTTGTGCGGATCTTAGATCGTTGAGGTCTGAGCGGATACATCGGTGGTACGTTAATGAGGCCCAACGGCCCATAATTTGAATAAAGTGCTCGGGTATGCCGTTATGGGAAGCTGAAGTCGCGGCACCGATCCTAAAAGAGTGCCCGGAGTAATGTGTAGGCGATAAACCGGATAATGACAGAATTTGGCGTAAGTGATGATGAAACCAGGACCAAGTGGTTATTTGTCCGGATTCGGAGATGAAAACAGGGTGAGATAGAGGTGTGCCGTGGGATTTTCGGTAGAGGAGATAGTTAGAGAGGATGACGAATGGATCTAAGGAAGACTGGTTTTTAAAGAAAAAAGACAGGTGTAGGATGGCCGGATTGATTAGTTTTTGTTTTCTTCAGATGGAGTACTATAGTGTCGTCGGAAAACAGTGATAAGTTAGAGATGCAAGCATGACGGCACGGGTCGAAGTGGGATGATGATAATTCTGAGCATCTGAGGAAACCGAAAAAAGCTAAAATGAACATCGCTTCGAGGGTCAGGGCGATGTGAGGAGTTTGGTAACCGGAGCGAATAGTGTGTAGGCAAGTGGACAGTAGTTCGGCGGTAAGAGGAAGCCGTTTAGGAGGTTTGGCTGGTTCTTGGCGGAGGAGACCGGAGAGAAGAAACTTTAGTTGGGGATGGTTTAAGGCTGGGCTGGGAGTACCTGTGATAAGTTTAGAGAAAAAACTAATACCGCTGAGGTAGGATTTGATGGTAGATGTTCTTATCTTCAAGGCAGAATGAGCATAAGTAACGTAGCAGATTACAGTGGTGAGATCAAACGAGGGGAAAATGATGCTATGTCGGTTATGAAATTGATGAAAATGATTCCAGGCTGTCCAGTATGAGGAGAGTGTGGCAGGTGATAAACTGTTAATGATATGATTTTGGGATTCGACGATCAGGGGTATTAGAGATGGATTTACATGTTGAAAGTCAGTGCAGAATATGGAGGAACTGGAGTCGGCATCGGTTTGGCGTGCGGAGCCAAGTTTCTGAACTTCTGAAACATGAAGCGAGAGAGAGTCAGCGATAGTATTATGGTGGCCTGGGACGTGGGCAGCGCGGAGGATATATTGGTGGGTGACAGAGTGCCATGTGAGGCGACGCATGAATGGCATGATTGAATTGGAGTTGGAATGAACTTTGATAATGATATTGACCACTGAAAGATCGGAGTGTATGAGGATGGATTTACTGGACCATTCGTGTCCCCATAGGACGGCAGCAGCTACTATTGGGTAGATTTCGAAGAGAGTGGAGGAAGCGACCTGGCAGTTGTTCGTGAGCTCTGGGGCCATGATGAAGCGAACCATCTACCATTGTAGAAACCCCCAAAACCGGCTGAGGGAGCGGCATCAGTGAAGAGTTGAATGTTGAGGGAGTTGGTCAATTGGTCGTCGTAAAAGAAAGATATACCATTCCAGTTTGAGAGGAGATGGAGCCATAAGCGCAGTTCAGCAAGACATGATGGATTCAGTGAGATGGATGACAGGAGCGATGGGACTGAAGAAGCAATAGACAGAAGGTGAGAAATGAATGCCTGACCCTGGGGGATAATGCGCAGGGCGAAGTTAAGGTGGCCGAGGAGGGAGAGTAATTGACGTTTGGTGCAAGATGGGGCCAAGAGGAAATTAGATATGAGAAGACAGATACGTTTAAGCTTCTCGATGGGGAGAGACGCTTGGAACAAGTTAGTATCGAGAGTGACGCCCAAGAACTCGAAGTAGATGGGCCTTCCGTTTTCTCCACCGACAGTGGGACACCAAGGTTGGTAAACACGGAGGTCAGAGTGGCTATGCCAGATGCGGGAGGAGAAGAAGGTGGGGTAATGAGAAGAAAATCATCTAAGAGATGAACAAGGAATTGGATGCCGTGATTATTACATAATATCCAGCATAGGGCTTCTGATAAGGTGTCAAACAGGTTGGGACTACTTTTGCAGCCGAAGGTGAGTCTTACTGCGAAGTAGTATTCACCTCGCCATTGTACACCGAAAAAACGCCAGAAATCGGGGTGGATAGGGAGATGCACTCGTGATGTCGGCTTTTGAAAGCCATGAACCTTTGCCTGCGAGTTTAATGAGTGCGATGGCATGGTTTATGGTAGCGTAATGAAGGGAGTAGTCTTCGCTAGGAATGAGGTTGTTAATGCTGGGGATGCTGCTGCCGTGCGGAGCTGAAAGATCAATTATGATCCCCTGCTTGCCGGAGTATTTGCGAGTTGCTATACCGAGAGGGCTAATACGAAAAGAAGGGAAAGGAGATTGAGAAAAGGGGCCAATCATGAAGCCTTGCTCAATCTCTTTGAAGAGTAGGCGATCAACAGAGCTAAGGTCGTTTATGGCTGACTGCAGATAAGTCTCGGTGTCCAGTATGCCCCAGTAAGTAACTTCATTAAACTATTGAAGGCGGGCTGCTGCTTTGGAAGCGAAGTGGACATGATATTGGTAAAAACCATAACCGCCAAAACGGAGTGCCAGATTGAGGATGATTGACATATAGTCATCTAGTTTTTGGCGTTGTGTCGGAAATCTGGAGCAGAGGACGTCTCTGTATAACAAGAAGGTGTAAGCGAACTCCGTGTGATTAAGTTCCCAGAAGCCGGAGGATGGTTTTTGGTAAAAATACCTTACAGGTTCATCTGTTTGTCTATCAACTGGAGATTGGTGGAGGGAGGGAAGGAGTAATATGGCTAAGTCGACATAATTACTGTCTAATATTTGTTTCCTGATATTGGTGGGGACGGACGATGGATGGGAGACGAGGGATGCGGGGGGACGCGTAGATGGATTGGCAGGGTGAATCTAGCTGAATTGTGCGGTGCGGAAAGGGCCGGCAACCCGGTGCCGGTGACCTTGGTTGGTGGAAGTAGCTGCCCGTAGACTCCTGCCGAGGCAGCCTGCTGGTTTTCAGCCGAAGAGAGTGCTGGGGACGCTGGCATCCCGGTGCCATACGTCCTGCGAGACACTGGGTACTGGTAGTGATTAGAAGGAGCTGCAAAATGTTCGTGCATCTCGGTGCTATCAGCTCGTGCTAAGGCAGCCTGCTGCTGTTGGAAGGAGGAAAAGCAGGCTGTGGGCGCTGGCATCCCGGTGCCGCACGCCCCATGAGCCATTAATTGGGATTGGACGGAGGGAGCAGCAAAGCTTTCAGGCATCCCGGTGCCATGATGAGCTGCTGCATAGGTGTGTCTACACTGCGTGGAAAGAGAAGCAGTGCGTACTGGCAACCCGGTGCCAGCTGCGGCTGCTGAACCAAGGAGGTGGGCTGGGTGTGAGGAGAAGGCTGGGGGTCCTGGCATCCCGGTGCCAGGTTCCTTCTCCCTAACTGAATGCAAAGGATGCATGTAGTGTACGGTGGCTGCAGTATTGTGCTGAGACTGGTGGGCGGTAACCAGAGTTTTCCTCAGCTTTGAAGCACTTTTCCTCCTTTTTGGATTGGAGGCTTGAGGCTGGGAATAAGTTACCTCTCTAGGCGGGGTTCTGATGTCATCCCGTGCGGCGTGCGTGGTGACGTCACTTGGAGGGAAGCCGGTGAGGACGGTGGTGCGGGAGCAGCATGCGGCCATGAGGCTGTTGAAAAGTTTGGCCTTGTTGTCGGCACGACTAAAGTGGATTCCCCTCTCCCGGAGTGTCTTATGGAGGGTGGCCACGGTCCAGTCAGAGATGTTTGAGGAGAACTGGCTGGTAGTGGACCTTGGTGGGGCATGGTGGCGCATCGAGCAGCTGCGGGTGGAGACGCCGTAGTCGGAGCGCAGTTGGGGGGCTGGAGTTATCCTCGCAGATGAAACGCTGCGTCCTCTTTTGGCTGGTGGGGGAGGTGTACCTGGAGAGGTGGAGGAGTCGTCGGATGAGCTGTAGTTTTGGAGGTTGAGGAGAGATGATCCGGGCAGGATGGTGACAATGGAGGACACGGAGCTTGCAGGAGCAGGGATGGTGAGGCCTCGGGCACCAAGGCTATTGCGGCTTCTTCATACATCTTCTTCTACATATGTCGTTTATACATAATTCTATGAACAGAGCAGTTACATGTTCATCGTATCAGTATAATTGACTCCACAAGTTTATAGGCTACTGTAAGACTCAGAAGTTAGTTAGAAGCCTACACTAAAGTTATAATGTTAATATTTCATGGATTTAACTTTAAGATCAACATTATGAATGTCACAACCAGAAGTAATAGGAAGGGTTTAATGAAAAAGTAAGTGGGGAAGTGAGGGAGCAGTGGCTGGGTCTGGGGTGAGGGTTCCAGGGAAGGTGGGTGCGGCAAGGTCCAAAACGGGAAGGCAGTGCACAGGGAGCTGGATCCAGGGAACAGAGGCAGGGCAGCAGCGGGTGGAGTAGGCAAAACTGTAGAGAACAGGAAAGAGCGGTTACACCAGAGGTAAACAGTACTAAGCAGAAGACACAAGAAAACACTAGGGGATTTTAGCCCAGCGTTACCACATAAGTAGCGGAACTATCTGGCAGAGGGTGGAAGGATGAACCGGGTCTTTATACTGCAGTTGATGAGTGTGTGTGGAAACAAAGACAAAACAGGGGAGGAAGCACAAGGGGAGGAGACAAGACAGACAAGAAAACTCAGGAGGTGGGCCTGGGGCTGTGACAATGAATACAAATGTGAATATTATGTTTGAATAGTACGTCAGTTCTTAATGACTTGCCTGATTAAATAAGGGTAAAATAAATATAAATGGACAATTCATACACGCTATATTAAGCAATTCTGTTTTACTAAAAAACAAAACAACGTTGACTTGCAGGATTAAATAAAGGTAAAACAAATGAGGGACAATTCATAGACACTATGTTAAGCAATTTTAATTTGAAAAAGGAGGCCACTTACGTCATGCCAGGGGCAATTCTGTCAAGCCAGAGGCCCCCTGGTGGCCTTTTGCTAGAATGCAGTTCTAAGTTACTTCCGTGTTGGCCTCATTTCAGAGGACCGGAACTCCCCGCCTGAGTTTCACACAACTTTGATGCCTAATTTCATATATTTGTTTGTTGTATGTTTTTTAATCATTCAAATTTGGTAGGGTGGTTAACAACACACTTTTCTGTGGTATGTCAAACTCAGAACACATATTTATTCTTACTTTACATGGACTTTAAAGTCCCTGCAGCAAAGAGGTAAAACTGATCAATAAAAGTCTTTAAAAATATTCCATCGAGGGTTAAACAAGGTCAGATTTAAAACCTTACAGGAGACTAGCCTGTTCCCTAGCCATAGTTTTGTGCATGCACATTGTTACTCCAATGCAGGGGAGATTAGTCTGGACAAATTAAAAGCCAAGTTAAGATTAAAACTACATCTTCAGTTGTACACAGATCCACTTAGGTAAATCAAAGTGTGGGGATTGACAGCAGGTCATGCTGTGCTGTTTTTGAACCTCATTTGTTCTCTTCTCTGGTGTCAGTGCACAGAAAGGACAGATAGTATAGTATATAGTATAGTATATATAGTATAATAGTGACTAGATAATGATGACACAAAAAGGGGTCTTTTACTGTAATATTATCTGGTGGGGAGAGAGGGGGCTGCCAAATACATAAAGGTGGACAAGCACAACACACTACTAATTCCTTTCATATGATTGATTGCTGTGGTTGTCTTAAAGTGCTATATAAATAAAGTTGAGTTGAGTTGAGAGTTGAGATTGATCAGGGGAGATCCCTGCACTCACATGCTAATGTGCACAGGTATATACAACAAGCTGGTGAAGAGCTGAGTAGTTAAGTTAAAGTCACATCTGCAGTAAACAGTAAATCAGTAAAAAAAACTCAAATGTCACAGCATGACACCCTGAGGAAGGCAGGATACCAGTGTAGCCCGAGGAGTGTCTATTGATCCACATTTGCTCTGCTAACATCTGTTTACTTACTTTTTCTGCTCCTGTTTGATACATTATTGTGTTTTAGAGCTTTGTGTCAAAGTTCTAACACACACAACTTACTTTTCAAATGTTATGCTGGTTTAGAATGTGAGGTGGCTCCATTCAGAATGAAGTGGTGAGGACATATGTAAATGTTATGTTAAACACTGAGAGGTGGGACGCTGCTGGGATCAAAGAGCTGCTGTCTCCTTTTCAATCATAGCCTCCTGATTGAAATCACAAAGACTACTGGTGTTTGTAGGTTATATCACTGCTGCGGAGGCTCTAGCCTTCCTACCAAGCTACCAGTAGCTGCACACACCTGTTACAACTGCACAGGAATGTGTTTGTTTTTACTGCTCTTCAGGAAACTGCCCACTGAATACACAGGCAGTAGTGGGAAGACAATACTGACACAAAGTAGCCTTTTACACATGACTGCTGGTGTTAAATTGTAACATAAAATTGATTTCATACTGAAGATGCCATGTATATAATCTAATCATGTCAGATTATTTTTTGGGACTGGTTTTGGATGATTTCAATCCCACTCACAACAGACCTGAACATGGATGCATTAAGATGTACCAGAGTCAAAGATGAAGCCTTGAAAGTGCTCAGTGATGCATGAAGCCAAGAAATCCCTTCCAACTGTAGATGAATTACATGGATGTTGTTCTTGCTTCCTGAGTGTTGGGCTGCACTTCTATCGAGTCAGGTAACATCTGGTTGACTCTCTCCTCACTTGAATGCTGGTAAAATAATTGAATCAAGCAGCTCTTCTAGACTTCCAAATGTTATTGGACCAAATGAATCAGATTCTGATAGTAAAAGGAGTCATTCCATGGGGGTTGTGACCAGAGGTGTTGGTTTAACCCAGATTCTTCTCCATCAGAAAACATGTAAAATCATACTGTACTTCCAGATAGACTGTTGTGCATGTTTTCTTACATGTGAGGTCCACACATTTCTTGAAAAATGTGAAAAATGAAGAAGGAAGGGTTTGGATTTGAGTTACCATGTAATCTGCACATGGATATTCCAACAACTTGATGTCTCAAACCAAAATTGTTGGACCAACAAGATGGAAAATCCTCAAAACACAAAGGCAACTCCATGAATTGCAAACAGCAACTACTTAAGATGACTGAGTAAATGTTTATAATTAGGTTAATGAACCACAATTTCCATCTTAATGGTACATGGACTGTACTTATATAGCGCCTTTCTAGTCAATTTGGGGTTAAGTGTCTTGCCCAAGGACACATCGACATGTGGACTGGAGGGGCCGGGAATCGAACCACCAATCGGAGGACGGCCGCTCTACTTCCTGAGTCACAGCCGCCCCAGATAGTAAAACATGAGGAAATATTGTGTGTGAAAGACTAAGAAAAGGGCTTTCGCATGAGTTATAATTAAGTGTAGGTCTAGACTTGATTCCTAAATGGCTGCAATGGCCGTAGAGGAATGTGAGTATTAATATGACAGAGGGGAGCAGACTGGGATTAGGTTAATATATTCTTCATGACTCAGCCTGGTTTCAGGACTCCATCTCAACAGTCAGCTGGTACATGATGAATGCTGCCTGCCTTGCCTTAAGAATACATTTGACTATTATCGCCAGTGCTGATTAATTAACACAAACTGATTGGTGGGCCATGCTTCCTTGGAACAGTCACCATGGTTTCCTGGCTGATGGGAACTACCAGGGGAAGTAGAAGCTATGCTGGCTCCACCTGCCCCTGTTACTAGAGGCTGGTTAACTACAGTAGCTAACAATTGGTTTTAATTAATTCTATTTGCTTCTCAATTCTTGAGCAGTCTTCATCATTATTTAATACATTTTACATTTATTTCTCCCTGTTGTTATTATACTGTTTTCTTTTTCTCCTCTATCTCCCTCTTTCCCTTTTCTTCTACCTGTAAAGCAGTTTGTAACTACTGTTTTGAAATAAAGTGTTTGTTTTTATTTCATTTTCTGTTTATCTGTTCTGTTCTTACTATCATTCCTTCCCTCACTCCATCCATCCTCTCACTTTGTCTCCCTGCGCTAACACAACATCACCTGCAGTCACACTGCTGAAACCAGACTCTCATTCTAGTCTTTGAAGTTTGCTGAGACAATATTATTCCTGTAACATGTGCTAATAAGTCCATTAAAGTCAATATTCTCCATGTTGCCTCTGTAGTTTACAGTGGAAACAGAACCCCTGTCTGCTTGATCAGCTGAGGGCCTCTGGCTGGGGCCCCAGAATCAGTGTGCAGCTAAACATGGTTCTTGCATTTCCATTCAACTCATATGAGTTTGAGGAATGATAGCAGCCTGTAAGACAGGCAGCGCTGGTCTGTTCTATTCTAGTCCCTTGTAGTCTTTTGTGTCTGCCTGTGCCGTTCAGGTGAACTGCATGTCTGTGATTTGTAAGCTCTTCCTCATGGCTGCATTCCTTTAGTAGTAGATGCCCATGAGCTTCTGCATATTTCTGTTACATATTTCTCTTGTGGGCTCTCTAGGAGGAGCTAAGGCCCGAGGAGTGAGTGAAGACACATTCATTTAATGAAAAATGTGTCACTGCTTACTGTACATGTAACTGTTTCTGTCACTGTCCAGATTATTAACATATTTATATCATATATTATATCATATTTATATAGGTGGTTTTTCAAGATGGGGAGAATGTTAGTGAAGACGTCCATAGAAGACATTCAGGGTAAGACCAGTGGCTGTTGAGGAAGACTATGGCTACATGATAGTCAGATTCTGAGTCAGATCTGTCAGATTCAAACCGGAGCATGGACATTAGAGTGAACCAAACACTTATCACAAGAGAGACCATCCAGATCACAGATCACACACCAGCATTGTCCACCAAATGTCAGAAATGATGATTATTTTGTCGTATTGATTAATGGATTTTACTTCCCTGCCCACCATAGTGTCTTCCTATATCTGCCTGCAGTGAAACAGGCAAACTCACAGACTAGGAGCTGATGAATGAATGCAGATATAGAAAATAACACACACTGTACAGAGGGATATTTAGTTTTAAAAAGCAAACACAGAAAGCAAAATAAGGTGAATGTATCCAGCTAGCTAGGTCTTTCTGGTGGACCAGTTAGAAGAGCAGCCTGCATATACTGCTGCTCTTTTATGCCTGTGAGGTCAAGTTGATCTGGGCCCACTTCTCTATGTGTTACATTGGTTTAAATGCTGTTCAAAAGTCCCTCCATCCATTTAAAGTCTGTGTAAAGTAAGAATAAATATGTGTTGTTAACCACCCTGCCAAATTTGAATGATTAAAAAAATCGCCAAATATATGAAATTAGGCTTCAAAGTTGTGTAAAAATCAGTCTCTTTCTCTGCTCCCAAACGCTGTGGGAGTGCCCGCTGAGTCCGCTGAAACCCCGCCCCCTACCAAGTGTCACCTGTCAATCAAAGTCACCACCTCTACCTGAAACATGGACGCTATGTCTGAGAGCTTTCTGCTGCTAACTCGGCGGCTAGCTCGGCGGCTAATTCAGCTAACTGGCTAACTGTAGACTGTAGTAGTAGTAGTGTGTGCTGAATGTATTTATACCTCTACAGCAGCAGGGGCGGGTTCATGCTAATCACCGCCGTGAAATCCTGAACACAGAAATCTTGAAACACAGTTTGTGAAGCCTAGCTCCACAATTCAAATCTAAATAGTTGAAATGCTTTTTACACCTTTTTTAGAAATACATTTATGACCTATTTAATGTGTTTAGAAGAAAATGTCTGAATTCACTTTACACAGTCTTTAAGAATAACTTAATGAGAGAAACTCTGTTATGTGAGTCTATGGTGTGAGTCTATGGTGTTTGCTGCAAGCAGGATGTCCTGTGGACACTGAGCCAGGAGGACAGCGTCATGGCTAATGGGTGTTAACCACTGCTGCTCATCACATCAGCTGAGGCACTAAGTGATTTCACTGACCATGCCCTGTTAAGCCCTCATCATTTCATCATCTTCATCGTCATCATTCCTGTCATCATTCCTGAGGGAGAACAGTCAAATAAATCAACTCCAAAAGCTCACAGCTGCACACGAGCATACATGACGGACAACCACACTGTACAGTTATTGCACATATTCTCTCACACACACACCATTCTACTGCCCAGCATATGTGTTTGAAGACATACTGAAAGGGGTTTTTTTAAGTAAAAAAAAGAAGCATGTTTTCACTGTTGCCAGGGGGAACAAGACCCAAACACAGAGAGAGGAGTTTGACATGCACTTAATTTCTCTCTTGAGCTCACATCCTCTCTCAGCAACCACACACACATTCATAACATGCATACTGTAAACTCAGCCATACATTCTGCACACACACACTAATGCATAACATGAGCCAGGCCAGGCGCCCTCTTGGCTTCTCCAATCTCTGGAGAGTTGCAGGCGTGTCCAAGGAGGCTTTTCCAGCAGAACTCGGGTATTTTCCATCGCTGGCCTCCTCTCCATTAGGCTGGCCAGCCTACAAAGAGGCTCTGGCAGTAAATCCACTGCTCAGCTTGTTATGGCGCAACAGCTCTGACAAGGAAGAAATGTCACAGGGCCCTGCTGCCAGACCACAGCTAACGGCTGGCTAAAGACGTGAACAAGAGCCAAGAGGGGATTCCTGCAATGCACACGTCACCAGAGCGGGGGTGGGGAGAGAAGGGGGACTGAGGTTCGAATATGGATCCAAGCCAGAGCTGAGATTTCATTATGAATTCAAGCCAGGGCAGAGCACTTTACTACAGTGTCTGTGTGTGTGTGTGTGTGTGTGTGTGTGTGTGTGTGTTTGAATGGTGGAAGGTGAATGAAAAATCCCTGTTGTGATTATTCGGATGAATTAAAGGATATTAGATCTTAAACTGATCTACCGAACTCACCTTAAACCTAGGTTGTTATGAACTGAAATCTTCCTTTGATACGCAATAAACAAATCAACAATCCTCAAAGTAAAATGTACACAGTAAGCACAGTTATTATTTTCCTATTGTTAACAAATTTCAAACAAAATTCTGTCTCTCAATACCTTTTTCTACCATGTCTGTGGCTCTCAACTAAAAGTCCATTAGTTCCTATTAACATACAAGCTTGGTTATTTACTAAGAAATCAGGAAACTGTCATGTTTTAGCAAACACTGCTCAGGCGGAAAGCAGGAGCAGGACTGACAGCAGCTAGTCCCTTTGCTGTGGTTATACACACATGCGCACACACACACACACACACACACACACACACACACACACACACACACACACACACACACACACACACACACACACACACACACACACACACACACACACACACACACAGGTCGTGTCATTGATCCAGTGGGGTTTCCCATTCAAGAGCGGCTATCTGATCATTTCCACATGTGCTAGACTATTTCATTCTAATCATGTCAACTTTTTGTTTGTAGAAAAATGAGACAATCCCAGTGAAAACTGTCACAGTTCACTGTGTAGCAGTTTAGTTACTGGAGGACATTGAGATACCAACGTAGGACATTTCAAAATGCAAATCATCAAAATGATATGCTCATAAAACCCTTTCCTTAAGAGATCTCCTGAAAATGTCATTAGAATCATATTTTGAGGGGAACATTTTGAGGGGAAAGTCAAAAGGACTATAATACAACAGAATATTCCTTCATATCTTAACTCTCATATTTGTGTCTTGTATATTTTTTGTATTTTTTGAAGTGTAGAAATTTTAAATGAGATGTAACACAGTTTATATAGTAAGTACATTGAAGTCAATTGTAATAATAATTTATTTAAACAATAGATATGGATGATTTCATCATGCAGAGGACACATTTGCACTTTTTTACTTTTAGTGGAGTATTTTAATTTAATTTCAATTCTTGAATAAAATTCCAGTTTTATTTATAGCACCAAAGCACAACATATGTTATCGTAAGTCACTTTTCACATAGAGCAGGTTTAGCCTGTATTTAAAGAGACCCAACATTCCTCCATGAGCAGCACTTGTCAACAGTGACAAGGAAAAACTCCCCTTTAATAAGAAGAAACACTCTACGTAGGAGGCAGAGGAGGAGAGAGGAGCTCAGTGCATCATAGCAAGTCCCACCAACAGTCTAAGCCTATAGCAGCATAGACAAGGAGCTGGTCCAGGACATAACTATAAGCTTTATGTCAAAGGAAAGTTTTAGGCCTACTCTTAAACGTGGAGAGAGTGTCTGCCCCCCGGTGAAAATCTGGAAGATTCCACAGCACTTTTACACTGCATGTCACATTCACCCATTCACACAAATCCATACACTGATGACGGGAGGTACTACTCAGAGTGCTATTGGGAGCAATTTGGGGTTAAGTATCTTGCTCAAGGACACATGGACATGTGGACTGGAGGAGCCGGGATCTTCTCATTAGGGGACATCCATTCTACCTCCTGAGCCACAGCTGCTTCTTTAATTCTGATCCTCAAAGTTCTCCTCTTTGTATATCCACCATCCACCTAAGAATGTAGCACTTCCTGGATTGGTAATGACTGTATTTCATATTGGAGATTTCATTGTTTATGAAATTCACAGTTAACTGTTACTGAAATACTTATGATGCTTCCATATAGCCATTGACTTTAAAACAATGCAGCCTCAGTGGAGAGTAATCCGCTTTGATTTGGGACTGAAAAATAGAAAGTCCCTCAGGTTTTCAAAGCGTTCTCAAAAAGCTTTGAAAACCTGAGGGACTTTTTCTATATGTCATCAGAGGGTTTGAGATAGAGGGTCTCATCTAAAATGTCCAATAATATCATTAAAATTACGAAGCTGTAGACCACCATAACATTGTAGTCATTGTAAAACATAAAACTTCATTCTTAGACCATGCCACATAAAGTTTATGCAAAGTTCCTTAAAAACAAAAAGTTAATCTGAGGAAGTATATCCATCTTCATGACAAAAACTTTTGCTTAAAGGGAAAAATGTAGAAGTGACCAACGAGCAAGCTCCTGCTTGATGTGGTTCAAGTGGTTCAGTGGTTTAAGAATAAACGTTGTTAATAAGATCGGAGCTTCTGTTGCTGGTAGAAACCAGGTTGATGAGAGAACTGAGACTGAACCATAATCGGCTAAGAAAAAGTTAAGTAGAACTGTGGAGAAAGGTAGCGTTGGTGATGTGGGTTTGTCATTAGGAGCAATGACTTTCATAGTGTAGTCCTTTTTCTATGGTTATATAAAACTTAGATTTATTTAATCATTGTACAGATTTAGAAGTGAGTTGTCATGGCAGTTATACTTCTTACAAACCAGATCAGTTTATTGTTTATTACAGCAGATTTTCTTTTTTAAAACCCTTCTCAGAACACCAATCTCACCTAGTACTGAGATAATCACATTTTAGAGGAAGAACAGGACAGAAAGAAAGTATTAGTAAGTAATGTATACTGTAGTAGTAAGGGGGAAATTTCACAACACAGGTCAGGTATTCATGTTTTGGAACTAGACCATGATGACTGTTTTAGCAATTGCTGCACTCATGCACCATGCGCGCACACACACACACACACACACACACACACACACACACACACACACACACACACACACACACACACACACACGCACTGTGAGTGCTCAGTGACTTTAACATCACTCCCAGCATTTGGCATGGTGTCCAGCGGAGATTCAACAACCATGATATTTATTATTGCTCTGTGAGTGTGTGTGCTCTCGGGGCTTTCTTCCAGCACTGCTCTGTTAAAGAATGTCATTTGTCTCTGTCAGGGATGGATGAATGCTGGAGCCACAGCTCCTGGGAGCACTGCAGAAATGTAACAACAGACTTTTCATCAGCAGTGACTCCAGATGCTGATGAGCATTTCTCAGATTCACTGTAAATTCCAGTGAAGTCACTGTGTGGTGGCTGGATAGGCCTTCTTTGACCTGGACACATGTTCAGGAAAGCTCCTACATTAACTGCTCCTAAAACAAAATGTCCAAATTAAACCTTTTTTGCCACTTTGGGCGGCTGTGGCTCAGGAGGTAGAGCTATTGTCCAACAATCAGAAGATTGCTCCAGTCCTTCAGTCCACATGTAGATGTGTCCTTGGGCAAGACACTTAACTCCAAATTGCTCCTGTTGCTGTGACAACAGTGTATGAATGTGTATGAATGATTGGTTTCTCTCTGATGAGCAGGTTGGCACACTGTGTGGTAGCTCCTGTCATCAGTGTATGAATGTGTGTGAATGGGTGAATGAGATGTATTGTAAAAGTGCTTTGAGTGGTCATAACGACTAGAAAAGTGCTATATAAGTACAGTCTATTTACCATTTACTTTCTTGTGGAGGACATTCTCTCCTAAGACACACTTTAAAGGATACAGCTGGTGACCTATATTCCTCATATTGCCAGCAGATTCTATGAAAACATCACAACCACTAATAATAAATTGAAACTACAAACAATCCCGTCACCACACCAATTAAAACAGGAATATTGTGTAAACAGTAATATCAGAGGAGTGGCTGTGATCAGTGAAACTGTGTGCTGAGGCAAAATGAACCTCATAAATCTTTTGCATGGAGTTGAAGTTTGGTGAATTCTGACAGTTGAACAATAACAAAGCATCTTGACATAGCTGACCTTTTCTATGTTTTAGGGTACACTAAATATTAGAAACATCTTTCAGTGTAACAGTTCAATGGCAACACAAACAGCCTTCAAAACGACCATAAAACAAACACCTCCCTAAAACTGAATATCACAAACCTCATATTGCAGGACTGTTGTATTATACTGCATTTTATCTAAGTGGACCTAATAAACTGGCAAGTGTATACTGTGAATTTGGTATGTAGGTGATCACAGAGAGCAGGAGGAGACTGGATGAAGGTTTATGGGGTCGTCGCAGTCATGAACTGCATTTATGGGTTTAACAATCCATTCCCTCGATCTATTCAACTGTGCACACTTTTTCCCCTACATTATTTTTTTTCATATTCCCCCTGAGGGAGCTCTGTTTGTTTCATCTGTAGTAATCAGTTTTCAGAAGGTCTTCTCTGTCCTTGTGTTAGACAGAGTCCTTTCCAAAGGATTTATTTTCCTGCACGTAGCTTATAGATTGTGAGGAAAGAACTGTTTGGTTCAGTGATGCTGTCTTGTGTTTGGATGATAACCTTCAGTGATGCTGGATACACACAATGAAAACACTCAGATAAGAACATCTGCAGGAGTACAAAGTCACAAACAGCACAGTGTTAAATACAATTTAATTTAACAAAGCAGGTTGTGTATTTTCTTTCTTCTTTCAGTTCCTGCATCCATTCCAGGAAGCTCGCCTCCACTTTAAAGAATTTTGATGGAATCCTTTCAAAATCTGGGCTCGGCCATGCCAGATTTGCTGCAAATGATGTGAATTTTAGAAAAACGAGCATTGAAAATCCCCTTCTGGAATGTCTCTACACCTGGTAGCTTTCCACCCATTGTGTCCAGCCAGCTTGAGGTGAATGTGCGATTGATTAACCCTTTATTGCTAGATGTGTGTCTAACAGATTCCAAAACTGTGATTAGTCCATGCTTCAAGGGACACACAACACTACAGGTGAAAGTCTGGATTCATTCACAATATTTGCTGATTTTGCATTTGTTTTACCACAATTTCATATAACATACATTGCAACCAACACTTTAACACCTGAACCCAATTAGAAACCTGAAGCTGTCATTAGTTAGTCAGACTCAGACTTCATTCATACACAGCCTGAAGCTTGCAAGTGTGATTTTCTCCAATGGCCACAATATGGCCACTATAATGATTTATAATGTCTGTGGTCCTTTACAAATAAAATAAATAGTGGCGTACAACATGCTAGTTTATTTTAACATTGATGTATACTTTCTTTTTTAAGTTTTAGTGGTTTGGAAAAGCTGGATCATAGTGGGAAGTAGTTTAATCAAAATTATGAGCTTTCCTTCCTTTTTGTTTGAAGCAATTTCATGTAGATGAGTGGAGCTTAAAACAAGCATATGCTTCTTTTAATGAACAGAATCCAAATGAGTGCCACTGACTGTGTGTGGTGCCATGTTGTTCATGTCGGAAGAAATTAGTATTGAGTTGAACCATCCTCAATTCATTAAGTTAGTTTACAGTTCTTACATCTGTCAGGATTTCTTGGAAATTCGTGGGAGTAAGGACATTAGGAATGTATGACTTTACAAAAATATATTGTTCTCATTTCTGACTTTCATATAGGGGTTTAGATATGGAGATTCAAATTTAATTAGTCTTAAGCCACATCATCATTATTTATTTGTATTTGGAGTTGGTAAATATATGGCAATATATTTCCTAGCTGTCAATAGTGCTATTGTATATTTAATCATGTGAAATCCAAGTATCCTGTGAAGTAGTGCCTAATCCTCAGTCCCAATTCTCTGATGTATTCAGAAGGAAAACTATGTGAATTATAGGAATAAAATAAATAGAATCTGGAAAGAGGACAACAATCTGATTAGAGTTAATCAGCTATCTTATTTGAAAGCACCTAAATAAACGAGAGGAGGAAAGTCATAATTATATAATAGTCGTCCTTTGAACACATCATTACAGAGAAGCATGAGTTTCTCCTAAAGGGTAAAGAAGGAGAGAGGACTTCAGTGTAATTCCATAATAACAATATGACCAGTGATAAGTTTCATGGATTCTTCATGACTAAAATAAGGCAAATCTTCTTTATCACTACATGGGTCGATTGTGCCACAGTCCCAAGGCCATTGTTTCCTACTGAAGATGGACTTTGGATCTGCTGTAGTCTAATTTTTAAAAAGGCTCAGTTATTTCCTGAAGCAACATGGAGCCATGGAGCACAAAACTCTATGTAGATTCATGACTATAACTGTGCACACACAAAGCCAGAAATCTGGCATTCTTTTTGTCCGATTTAAAAGCTGTGCATATGCATGATTCAGTTTTATGAATCTCAATCATTGTGAAACTTCATTTTCACTCCCACAATCACCATAGATGGATGAACCTGAACCAGCTATTTTCATACCAGCACGAAGTCTGCTCCACCATTGTTTACATCTGTCAATGAAACAAACGGTCAATAAGTGCTGTTCCACCAATTGCACCAGTGAGGCTCTCCAACAGCAGAACAGCTGTTATTAAATGCACCCATTATACACGGCTGTGCAGCTCTTTATACTGTCCATATCATTCATTGATCACATGGACCTGTGAACAATTGTCAGTAGTAATGTCTCAGAAATGTAATCAATGAATTTAGTTTGTAGCACTCATATCTAAACCTACTTTACAAAGTGTGACACAACTCAGGATAAAAGAAAAAGTATATTAAAGTCTGTATAAAGTAAGAATAAATATGTATTCTGAGTTTGACATACCACAGAAAAGTGTGTTGTTAACCACCCTGCCAAATTTGAATGATTAAGAAAATCGCCAAATATATGAAATTAGGCTTCAAAGTTCTGTAAAATTCAGTCTTATTCTCTGCTCCCAAACGCTGTGGGAGTGCCCACCGAGTCCGCGGAAACCCCGCCCCCTACCAAGTGTCACCTGTCAATCAAAGTCACCACCTCTACCCATAGACTCTACTAGGGTGACCAGGCGTCCGGCTTTAGGCCGGACAGTCCGGATTTTTAATGCCCTGTCCGGTGTCCGGTGCTGCATCAAGCCAGACATGTATTTGTCCTCCTTTTTGAAGCACTAGGCTCGAAGAGCAGAGTTTTTCCATCTTTGTTGGGATGCAGCACAACATCCAATTATAGACTGTAAAAAATGCATCCAACGCAGTAACATATCTGGTCTAACAAATGATTGGCTAAGAGCGGTGTCAGATAAATATCTGCTTATATCATTGGTTAAAAACATAAACAAGGGTCCATGTGCTGCTACGTCATATGACATTGGAAGTTAGCATCATGCCAAAACGCAAGACCTCGAAAGAACAGAAATATTACAGATAGACAATCAACTATTTTGGTGAGTACACTAATCTTATGATTTCACTGATGGGCTACATGAAGTATTTATATTTATTGGGTTGAAAACAATACTGATTTTGGAAGGTTGATAACTATATTGTTGCTATGTTGTTATTTGTACCAGTCTCTGCAGGATATAAACAGGCCCAGGGGCAGTGGGGGCTTGGAAGCCATGATGACAGAGGGGTTGTTGTCTCCTGAGCTGCTACAGAGGGTGAATGTGGAGTTTGCTTAAATACAGGTCTGCTGCACACACACAGACACTGTGTGTGTGTGTGCCCAAAAGACTGAAGCACTTTAGAAATGCTATACTTTTTGCGCAGTTAAATGTATTATTATTTTTTTTTACAATCTCCTAATAAAATCTCTCATAAAAGGTTATTTCGGTTTTTTTTTAAAACATTTTTTGATTATGTATGTTACCTGTTAATTGTTTTTTACATTTAAGTCCACACATGTTATGCTTTGTGGCACAAGATTCATCTCAGTGGTCACTTTTTGAACACCACAATGTATTGAATAAATACAAATACTGTGAACAAACACTTTTTGACTTTTCATTAATATTTTTTCCTATTCAGCTACACAAACATCATATTTAAACTACTCAAAATTGTACTATAAATGAGAGTATGCCATAGTCCTATGTACACCATAGTAATTTATTGATATGCCGCATAATGTCCTCCTTTTTGGTGTTATGGAAATAGACTCTACCCTACCCGAAACATCAACGCAACGTCAGAGAGCTTTCTGCTGCTAACTCAGCTGCTAGCTCAGCGGCTAATTCGGCGGCTAGCTCGGTGGCTAACTCAGTGGCTAACTCAGCTAACTGGCTAACTGTAGTGTGCACTGAATGTATTTATACCTCTACAGCAGCAGGGGCGGTAACGGACCTGCTCACTAAATCCTGAACACAGAAATCTTGAAACACAGTTTGTGAAGCCTAGCTCCACAATTCAAATCTAAATGGTTGAAATGCTTTTTACACCTTTTTTAGAAATACATTTATGACCTTTTTAATGTGTCTACAAGAAAATGTCTGAATTCACTTGTGAATACACAGTCTTTGAGAGCAGAACATACAGTACCATTCATTTCATTTCTAATTCAACCTCTGTGTAAATGCAAAGAAAAAAAAAACAATGAGTACATCATTCTGTCTCTCAGTTTATATTTAATCTCCCTCAACCTCATCAGCTTTAAAAAAAAACATGTATATCTGGTATGAAGAATGTGTGAGGTGGCTACATTCTCATCACATCATTCTCTATGTGTAAATACCAGTTTATCTGTGGGAAATGGTGTATGTATGCTTTTTGTGTTAACGCATCATTTATGCATCTGACCTTTGTTTTTAACAAATGTCATTCAAACAGGAAGAATAAGTGAATTTTATAGGGGGCTGTTATCAGTGGTGGATTACTGAAGCCTCATAAAGACTTCTTAATCTTGTTTTTTCTGTCACACTGTAGCCCACTGAAACATCATTCCATATTTCTTTCTGATTTTATATCAGTTTGTCCAGTTAATATGATTTGTTTTAGTTCATGCAAATCTTGTTTTTGTTAATACAAGTGCAATAAGAAGATGGATGTGTTTCTCTCAGTTAATTTTGCCACTTTCCACTACTTCTGTGAGCATATCATCTACTTCCAGTCAAACTCTAAAAACTGTTCCAGTCTTTACTGCTGTATAGAAGGACCATGACCGCCAGTGCAAGTGTGGTCATTGAAATGTTTTTGGGTAACAATATGGTCTGACGCATGTATGGAGGAAGAAGATTGGGTTCACACTCATACTTGTTAGATCAGTTCATTGTTGGTTTTTGTATTTTAAGAAATGTTGTCTCAGTTTCATGCAGAACCAGAGCTGCTGTCAGTCTCTTGTAATATTAGTCATAGTTTTTTTTAATCACTCATAAAGATGTATAACAGGACACCATAACTACTGTCATTACATATATAAATATCTTATCTTCAAGTCTGTTCCTTACCTCATAAACTCCTCGCTAAGAGACACACAGAGTATAGTATCAGCAGCACTTTTTACTGCTTGGCAAACACACATGACTGTCAGTATACATGAAGCTCTGGCTACAGTTCAAAGACTCAGTTAGTACAGGCTCATATCCTGCGGTGTGCATATCTATATGTGTGTGCCCGTTTTTGTGTTGCATAGAATTGAAGCAGTGTGTATTTTTAATGGCAGCAGGCGCCTGGGTCCTGGCTGTCAGAGTGGTCATTAGCTCTGACAAGAACAGCACACATACCAGAACAGAAAGAACAACAGAGCAGCAATTAATACAATTACACATGAGGGAGGGTTCATCCTTGCCACGTGAGATCTAACTGACTCCAACTGTGTGTGTGTGTGTGTGTGTGTGTGTGTGTGTGTGTGTGTGTGTGTGGGTGTGTGTGTGTGTGTGTGTGTGTACATAAATAGATATAGGAATAGAACATAGATTTATGAGCATCTTGGATTCATGTACAAACATGTTGCTGCTGTCAGGCTAAAGCCTTGTATTTCAGGTCAGTGTTTTAAGACCTGAGAAAAATTGCCTTTTCTACTGTAGCATCATTGTAGTGCACGATCTAAAGGGTTTTGACAAGATTTGATGAGATCATGGGATTGAATATTTGTCTTGATAGAAACACATCACATTTACATCATACTTTCATGTTATATCAGGTCCAAATGAAATGAAAATGAAAACAGCCCTAAACTAAGGTTGATCTGACCTAACAGCGGTGGCTCAGGAGGTAGAGTGGTCCATGTTGATGTGTCCTAGGGAAATATACTTTACCCCTAATTACTCCAGATGGCTGTACCAATGGTGTATGAATGTGTGTGAATGGTTAGTTTCCTCCTGATGAGCAGGTTAACACCCTGTGTAGTAGCTCCTGTCATCAGTGTATGAATGTGTGTGAATGAGTGAATGTGACATGTAGTGTAAAAGTGCTTTGAGTGGTCAAAATGTACAGTCCATTTACCATTTAACAACAAATTTAATGGACAGGATTATGGCCCGTTTACACAATTTGATGAAGTTTTACTTCATGCTTGGGTTGAGACATGTAGAGATTCTGCTGCTTTCATCCAACCAGAATTCAGCAATTTTTAATATTGTGTATTTTTTACTTTTATGTGACCATTTTTAAACTCTTCCTTGAGGGTTCATCAGATTAATTTGAAATATGGTTGGTATAATCCTCAGACTAACATGACACTAAATGCAAAGGAATAGCTGATACCTCAAATGATGATGTCACAGGTTATTGAACACCACCCCATTTTAGGTCATGTGACCTTTTAGGCACTAGCCTATACTGTACATATATGGAACTCCTCAAAACTCCTCTATTTGACAAAAGGTTCTCGTTATTTCAAAAACGGAATGATGTCATTGTAACATAGCATAGTTCAGGATCTATTCAAAGTCAAAAGGGAAGCAGGAGCTTCTAAAGGCCACTTTATATTCTATCCACAACTCAGTGCTTCCGTGTTCTCTGTGCTGTCTGGCCATGTGTCTCCACACAGTGTGACTGTTAAATCGGCCAATCAGCCTATAACACAGTGGTGCAAAAATCAAACCTGAGAACAGCTCACATGACGTAGGTACACCTCATCTGATTGGAGGTTACACAGTCTCAATTGTCAGTAGACTATCTATACTGTAAAGCCGTGTTCACACCAAGAGCGTTGGACGCGATTTTGTCGCGCGACAAATGAAAATCTGTCGCGCTGTCGCTCAAGTTTTGAAGGGTGACCATTTTGTGTACATTCGCGTCGTCGCGTCATCGCGCCATCGCGAGTCCGCCCATTTTCACGGCACAACAACATTGCTTTCTTGTCTCTTCAACCATGGTCGAGATAACAACATTTGCTACCACCGCTGCCCTGTCCATCTGTCTCCGGTGAGTAGCTGTGTATTGTTGTGTTAAAATCAATAAATATTCACTGAAAGGGAGATTTAGCTGCTGCTGCTTTGCTGAGAAGTGTTGCTTCACAGCTGGTGTTTCGGTTTAACTGGTTACCGTGTTAATAGGTGACTCTCATAACTCTCTTAAAAAAGCCATTGATTGTAGTTTAATCCTTTAAAAATACACACTAATATGTGTAATAACTAATCATTTATGTAAGTTTGGTTTTGTTCAGATTCAGATAACTCATTGACTTCTCGTAACGTAATGTAATGTGAGAAAGTCACCAGTTAACACGGTCACCAGTTAAACCGAAACACCGGGCATAACTTCAGCAGTGAGCCTCGTTGTTGCCGTTTTTTCTTTATTTGTATAGCACTTTTCATACATGAAGTGCAGCTCAAAGTGCTTTACAAGAAAGACATTACATGCATTGACTGCTTGAGCACTTTCACATATGACATATCATATGTGATCATTTATTTGTGTCTTTGTGGTTGTTTTGTATTTTGAGTCTTGAGTATGGATTTGATGCATGCTGTAGGCCTATGCATTTGTGTATTTTCTGATCTAAATAAAATATAAACTGCCACATAAAGTATCACTGCATGCTACAACTCAGCTTAATTTAATGTTTTCTATGATGCAGATACCTGGCCACTGGTGACTCCTACAGGACCATCGCCAACAGCTTCCGTGTTGGGGTCTCCACTGTGTCCATGGTCGTGGCTGATGTGTGACTGCCTTTAATAAAGCTTTAATTTGGCATGTCTGCAACAATACAATAAACATAACATGTGCATGACATGATAAATATGCTAACTATCATATCAATGATGCCATCTGATATTATTCTGGTATTGTTTTGTCCTGTAAATGATTAGTCAGTGTCCCACATAATGCTGTGGCTACCTCCCAACCTCTGACCCGTCCCGTAGATGGAACAGTGTGTTTTAAGAGGTTAAAATAAGTTGTTTAGTTTATGTTAATTAACTCTGCACAGCTTGAATCAAAGTTTACAGTACACAATGTGGGTGTGCAACAAATATCTGAAGTCTGGTGAGAATGTTCATTATAGGTAAGAACAACTATAGCAACTATCAGTTTGTCCTCCATCTTGCAGAAGAGTGATCCAGGACGGCGACGTCAGTGACGTCAGCGACGTCAGGAGAATCTCAACGCTGATAGGCTGCTGCGGAAAGGCGTCACGCGATGTCGCTGCAAAAGTTTTTTTTTATTTTTTTAT
The DNA here is from genome assembly GCF_027409825.1 of Scomber japonicus. Lineage (NCBI taxonomy): Eukaryota > Metazoa > Chordata > Actinopteri > Scombriformes > Scombridae > Scomber > Scomber japonicus. The sequence continues at coordinate 2,392,557 of NC_070584.1, read as the reverse complement.
TTATTTTATTTTATTTTTTTTATTTTTTTTTATTTTATTGAGATATGACGCATACACAATATGTCAATATGTCAGGTGTTACATTCAAGATGTCAAAAAGAACATTCAACAAGAGTAGAGAGCAAAGCTCACATAGACGGATAAAAAGCATAATTAAAATCATAAACAGGACAAATACAAATAGAAACAGAATAAACCAACATAGAGAAAATAAAAAAAATAAATAAACGAAGAAATAAATTAAACTAGAAAAAAAAAAATTATATATTTCAATCCTTATTGAAGATTTCATTGTAAACTGTCAGGGTTTTAATACTCTTTTTGTTCAGTACAAATGTCAGTGTGTGGATGTATTTTTCAAATTCACAAATAAATGCTTTGAAGTTTGGGGATGTTTTGATGTCGCTGCAAAAGTTCAATATTTTCAACTCGAGCGTTGACGCGATTTTCGCAGCATCGCGTCCATCGCGTCCATCGCGTCGCGTGTGACGCTGTATCGCGCCGCAAAGCAGTCAATCGCGTGTTTGCATTGACTTTACATGTAATCTCGACGCAAAATCGCGTCCAACGCTCTTGGTGTGAACACGGCTTAAGGCAGGTGCAGGATGTGCTACTGCTGTCCTCCCCCATCCAAGTGGAGAGGAGAGGAGAAGAGAGGAGAGGAGAGGTCATGGCTGATTGAAGCAGTAGTTGCTCAGCAGTGACAGTCTCTCTGGCTGTTTGATCCTGAAGCTATTGGCAGGTAAAATCATTTTATTATCTATTTTAAAACCTCATGGTTAAAACCTCATGGTCTAACTGAACCTGTGTGATCACAGCTCTGCAGCTCTGTGTGGACTGCTTCAGAAAACCTGGGAGCTGAATCTAAAAGCCAGTTTGGGCTGAGCAGGTTAAGTGACAGTCAGCTGACAGACAGTATGAACAGAGCTCCAGTTGACTTACACTGTGATTTAATGTTTTTAAACAGAACTTTAGCAGCAGTCTTGAGGAGCTACAGGATGAGATGTGAGGAGGACTACCAGCAGCTCTTCCTCTAGCAGACCAGCACTGCTGTAGCTGCTGTTAGCTCCTAAAGCTAAAACTCTCTTTCATCAGCATTATATATGAAAATAGGTGCTGGGCTGAGAGAAGCTGTTCATTCATTTTTATGACATCATTATTTCATGACATAGAGACCTCCCAAATTGTTGACAGCATTGTCCCTGCCTTTTCAGGACTGATTTTTGAACAGCAGGTTAGAACAGGTTGAACCATTTCAATCCATAAAATGACTATTTAAAAACATTTGGTGTCAGTGTCAATACACCATTGATGTGTTGTGTTTCATCACAGCAAAAAAAAAAAGTTTTTACTATGCACTACGTCTTTAATGAAGGACAAATTCATCCATAATGGCACAGCACTTCTCAGAGGCTGCAGACTGAATGAGCAGAAGGAAAGGTTTTTCATAATGTAAGAATCACCTGCATTCATTTACAGATCAATGCAGACTGATTCACTGACTTTCCTACCTTAACTACATTAGATAAACATCATTTTCAGTGATGATTTTGGTTTAATATTTATTTTGAAATGATTCATATTTTAAGGCAAGGCAAGGCAAGGCAGTTTTATTTATATAGCGCATTTCATACACAATGGCAATTCAATGTGCTTTACATAAAACAGAAAAACATGCAATTTGAGAAACTTAAATAGAAAAAATAGAAAGACATAAATAAAATGATTGCAGCATAAAATAATAAATTAGCTTTAAAATCATTAAAACGACAAAGAGTGCAAATGAAAGATTAAAATGTAAAGTGCTTTAAAAGAGCTCAATCATAAGCACAGGAGAAGAGAAATGTTTTTAACCTGTATTTAAAAGTGTTCACTGTTGGGGCTGATTTCAATTCTGCTGGTAGTTTGTTCCAGTTGTGTGCAGCATAACAGCTAAAAGCTGCTTCACCATGTTTAGTTTGAACTCTGGGCTCAACTATCTGACCTGAGTCAGTAGATCTCAGAGCTCTACTGGGTTTATATTCTACTAACATGTCATTTATGTATTCTGGACCTAAACCATTCAGTGATTTGTAGACCAGTAGCAGAACTTTAAAATCTATTCTATAGCTGACTGGGAGCCAGTGTAAAGACTGTAGAACTGGAGTAATGTGCTCTGATCTCTTTGTTCTGGTTCAAACTCGAGCTGCAGCGTTCTGAATGAGCTGCAGCTGTTTAATGCTTTTTTGTGGGAGTCCAGTCAGAAGACCGTTACAGTAGTCGAGTCTACTTGAGATGAAAGCATGAATCATTTAAGCATTGTTAGGTGTTGCAGCAGGTCTGCAGCAATATTTTAGTTTGATCCTGTTGATAGAATCCTGAAAGCAGATTGATGTTGTGCCAT